>NC_052331.1:4220000-4560000 GCF_016432855.1 Salvelinus namaycush
TACCAACACTTCCAGGGGTCTCGAGACTCAAAGGGGGGGAATAGTAGCCCAGACCCATGATGAGCCTCATCAAGGCCGGTGGGGTGGTCGAGACTACGGACAACACCGTACGAGGCCGCCAGAGCATAAATCAAATCTAGTTGTAAACTCTCCTATGAAAACAGTGAGGAGCAGACAGGCCCATAGATGGGGATTATCTTAGAACACATCTAAGATAGTACTGAGGTGTACCACACTGGTCGTAAAGGAAGTCCAATGGACTTGTCCACCTCCAAAACAAATGGCAACAATAAACATTCCTTTCCATGTGTATTAGCCACAACAAGACAACTAGTAAAATGCTCTAATCATGTATTCCTGTAGGATAACATTTCAGAATATATCGTAGGACAACTGGTCCCCTTGAGTACCAGTACCAATACCACAGTCAGTCCAGCAACACTCAGTAAGAGGATTAGTAACCTCACAAGTTAAAATGCTATTGATAATAGCGACATAGGAGTCACTCAGAGTGCAACACGGGGAAGGGAATCTCCATTGCACTCTTCCAATGGTTAACACACATGCCACTAATAAATAGAACCCTCCGTTCAGGAGAAAAGTTATTAGAAGTCATGAACCATGATCACACCACGTACGACTGGTTCCGTGCTTAGAGAGTACTTCCGTCGTGAGGCTAGCTCCTCCATGGATAACATAGCTATGAAGTAGACTTCTTCATACCTACCGCTACTACAATAGTGGAAGACAGTGACTGGTAGTAAAACCACTAAAGACTCCTGAAAATTACCTGAAAATTACCTGACTACGTCAGACTCATTCTGAACAAGTTGTAATCTGCCAGGATACTTGGTTTTCTTCCCTTGACATGTGCGCTTGTGTAAGCATAAACGCACATGCACAACGGAACATCCATTTAGGATTTATGCTAGGATCACTTAAGGGTTCGAGCAAAATACCAGCCTTAGTAAAGTTTAACATTTATTTTGAGGCCTTTGACTCTACAGCTACAGTGCTCACCAGTTTTCTTCACAGAAGTCCATAGGTCATCCCTGTAGACTGCCCAAAACTAGTGCATTACAGCTGTAGACTTATCATGTAGTTATCAACTTAGGATAGTACCCTAAGCAACACCCCACAAATTAGGAATGCCCTAGATATGACATTAGACAATGCTATGATAGGGTCATTTTGCCAAGACCATGGACGTATATAGAATACAGTCCAATTAGATGATTAAGCATAACTATATTTTGTTTTATTTATGCTTTCATTTCATGTTTCATTTTCTTCGGCATGTAGAAAGTGATAGTGCCATAAACAACTTCCCCATACAACCATCAGTTAGTGCCACAACATTGCTCATTTGGGAGGAAATGTAATGATATATTTCATGAGTGTGTGTGCGTTGTTAATATCTGCCTAAGTTACTGCCCAGATCTTCCAGTCTGGACGAACAGACGACAGGTCGGCGATCCCAATCCGGACATCCGCTGCCCAGCCTTGGAGTGGACTTCTTCATTTGCAGACACCCTACCCGGGTCGACCACCAGGGGGGGGACTGCAACAGCAATCACCAACTGGACATCTGCTGCCCAGCCTTGGAGCGGACTTCTTCATTCGCAGAAACCCTACCCGGGTTGACCACCAGAGGGGGACCACAATGATGGTCCACAACCAGGACAACCCACGGTCATTTTTATGTTGGTTTGCAACGTGCAGGTTAATCGCACGATTGAACCCAACATGGGGGGACTGTCATGAAGTTGGCCTGTTAGGGGAGGTTTATGACCCCCATAAATACCTTTCCCCTTTTCTCTCTCTCTACTTTATAGAATTGACTCTTGTAAAGCCTTTGTAACATAGAGAGTCTGGTGACATCGAAAGGTGGGAAACGGAACCATATTTCGGTAATCCAACCAGTTGAAAATATGCGTTGGTACTTAATGAATATGATCTCAGATCAGGTGTTGTCTGAGACATTACTACTAATGACAGGATGACATAAACTGTATCTTGGAAAGTCGACACATTCTAGTTATCAGATTCACATGGAATTGTTGTGCAATTTAAATGTTTAAATATGAAAATATTTGTGAAAAGATTAAATGTAATTTTAGCTTCTTAAATGAGAGAACGGTTTGTCATAGAGAAACTCTGTTCACTCAGAGGCCCCGCCCAAGTGAACAGACTTTGGTTGTAAACTATGAAACACGCCCTTCTTTCGCCACTATATAAACCCGTTGACGAAAATTCTACTTTCTGTTCCGAGGACGTGAGGACGACGGTCCTAAGTTAAAAGGGCTCAGATAATAACCTAACAAAATTAGCATCGTGTTCAATGTGAAGGTGACGATCGACACGCCGAAAGGATGAATTTCGACTATACCAGCCAGAATATACCACGAGCTTAAAAGTATGGCAACTTGGTATGAACTTTGAACTAATATTCACTCCAGAAGTGATGCCTCCTAGCTGTTGAGTTAGCAGCAGCCGCTGTAAACGTGGGCTAGGAAAGGACGGACGACGTATCCAGTCTAACACACACAACAATACTACAACGTATCCAGTTTACCACCAGAGACATTCTTCAGAGGACAAGAGATACCTGTTCGGCAACCTGGCCTTCCATCTACAACCAACCTCTTGAAGCGCAGCTCAGAGTAAATATTCCTTGCATTTTCTTTTTCCAAATGGGTGGTTATTTAGAATGCATAAGATTCTGTATTTACGATAGCATAGCTTCTCCCTTTGTTACTCAGTCTTCCTGTAACGGCTTTCTTCCTGGGATGAATGAGAGGACCAAAATGCAGCGCAGTTAGTGTTCAACATGTTTAATCAACAGAATAAACGGTGAACATTAACCAATAGCAAAATAACAAAACGTGAAAGCCGAAACAGTCCTATCTGGTGCAGAACACAAACACAGAGACAGGAAACAACCACCCACAATCCCCAACACAAAACAAGCCACCTATATATGATTCTCAATCAGGGACAACGATTGACAGCTGTCTCTGATTGAGAACCATATTAGGCTGAACACAGAAACAGACGAACTAGACACACAACATAGAATTCCCACCCAGCTCACGTCCTGACCAACACTAAACAAGCAAAACACATAAGAACTCTGGTCAGGACGTTACACTTCCCGCTCTTTCATTCAAAACCCAACCCCCTTTCTTTGTGGAAAGCCGTCATATCTGCTCCGTCCGCGAGGGACGTTTTCCTTTTTGACATAATTTGTAATCAATGTATGATCCATTCTGTGTAGATGTAATTCTGTGTGATTATTTAGATATTTAGTAAATAAATAATTAAACCAAATTTTGTATTGCTGATTCAACTTGTTAGCCAGGGTTCCTGAAGATAACCACACATTTACAACTTTCAGATGAGACTGTATAAAGTAACGATTAAATATTGACTGCTACTGATGTAAAAGATTACTAGGTCTTTAAGAGTTTATTCGGAAGATAACAGCTCTATAACATTATTTCGTGGTGCCCCGACTTTCTAGTTAATTTCATTTACCTGATTAGCTTAGTCAGGTAGTATTAATTACAGAGAAATGATTTTATAGAATAGCATGTCATATCACTTAATCCGGCATAGCCAAAGACACGACACCAAGAAGACTAAAGGCTGTAATCACTGCCAAAGGTGCTTCAACAGAGTATTGAGTAAAGGGTCTGAATACTTATGTAAATTGATATGTCAGTGTTTTATTTTTTATAAATTTGCAAAAATGTCTACAAACCTGTTTTTACTTTGTCATTATGGGGTATTGTGTGCAGAATGATGAGAGGAAAAACAACTAGAAGAAGGCTCGAAAGTAACAAAATGTGGAAAAAGTCAAGGGGTCTGAATACTTAATACGTCATCAAAACAAGCATATGAAGCACATAAGTGACCCAATTCAGGAAACTCGGCTTATGTCGCAAGTCACAACTTTACACGAGAGCCGTTTGAAAAAAAAAAAAAATTAAAATCAAAATGTGTTTTTTGGCAGAAATGCCTTCTCAAACATGTGAACTACTGCAGTTCTACATTCTATTGCAGTTTTTTCTAAAGATATAACGTTAGCCATGGAGAACTGCTCTCAATAACATTGTTAACCATTTATCCATTCTTTGTGATGTTTTCTCAGAATTACATTTTGCATTGCTAGTTATAGCCTAATGTTAGCTAGCTAACTAGCTAACATTGAACCTATTTGGTTAACTTAAGCTAGGTATGACAATCGGTTTGTATTGCTAGTTAACTTCATGTGGCTGCAGTCCCGTTAACGGGATCGATATGACAACAGCCAGTCGAAGTGCAGGGCGCCAAATTCAAAAAACAGAAATCTCATAATTAAAAGTCCTCAGACATTCATGTGTCTTATATCATTTTAAAGGTAATCTTGTTGTTAATCCCACCAAAGTGTCCGATTTCAAATAGGCTTTTCAGCGAAAGCACTACAAACGATTATGTTAGGTCACCACAAAACCACAATAACCACAGCCATTTTTTCCAGCTAAAGATAGCTTTCACAAAAACCAGAATAGAGATAAAATTAATCACTAACCTTTGATTATTTTCATCAGATGACACTCATAGGACTTCATGTTACACAATACATGCATGTTTTGTTTGATTAAGTTCATATTTATATAAAAAAATCTGAGTTTACATTGAGGCGTTAGATTCACTAGTTGCAAAAACATCAAGTGACTTTGCATAGCCACATCGTTTCAACAGAAATACTCAACATAAATATAAATGATAATACAAGTAATACACATAGAATTATAGATATACCTCTCCTTAATGCAACCGCTGTGTCAGATTTCAAAAAAACTTTACGGAAATATGAACCATGCAATAATCTGAGACAGAGCTCAGATGATTAGCCAAATTAGCCACCATGTTGGACTCAACATAAACCAGAAAATACATGATAAATGTTTCCTTAACTTTGATGAATTCATCAGAATGCAGTCCTAGGAATCCCAGGTCCACAATAAATGCTTGATTTGTTCGTTAATGTCCGTTATTTATGTAAAATTAGCTACTTTCGAATTGTTTACCAAACACCCGAACCAAAGTCTGAAAGCGCGACCACTATAACGTGATGAAATGTCCAAACGTTCCGTTACAGTCAGTAGAAACATGTCAAACGATGTGCTGAATCAATCTTTAGAATGTTGTTAACATACATCTTGAATAACGTTCCAACCGGAGAATTTCATCTACTTCAGTTGACCGAAGGAACGGAGCTCACTCTCATGTGAATGCGCCAGTTCAATGCGTGGGCACCTCATGCTAGTGATTACTCATTCCTGTCTCCTTCGAATCCCCTTCAAATTAGAGTCACCAGACTAAGTTCTATTGACTGTTGACATCTAGTGGAAGCCGTAGGAAGTGAAAACCCATCCATATCTCTCTGTATTTTCATAGAGAGCTTGGTTCAAAATATGGCACCCCCAGAAAATATCCAAACAGGAAGTGGAACTTCTCAGGTTTTTGCCTGCCATATGAGTTCTGTTAATCTCACAGACATAATTCAAACCGTTTTAGAAACTTTAGAGTGTTTTCTATCCAAAACTAATAATAATATGCATATATTAGCAACTGAGACTGAGGAGCTGGCCGTTTACAATGGGCACCTTTTCATCCAAGCTACTCAATACTGCCCCTGCAGCCATAAGACGTTTTTAAAGCTTGCTGTTAGATAGCCAGCTGAAGTTCGATTGCTGGCATGCTAGCTGACATTGAACCTATGTGGTTAACTTTAGATAGCTATGACAATCAGTTTGTATTGCTAGTTTAAGCTTTCTGTAAGTTGGCCAGCTGAAGTACGATGGCTGGCTAGCTAGCTATAACATTATGTGTATGAACTGTGTGTAGTGGTATCTCAGAATGCCATTTCGCATCTATTGTTTCATAATGCAAAAATATTTGTATCTGGAATGTGTCTTTCAGCATCAGTAGAAGATGCCTGACCCTTCTCCACCAGTCAAGGAGAACGGTCTAATGCCTCCCAAGAGAGCTGGCCCAAGCAAGCACTGGTTACACCTGAAGCATGAGGACTTTCAGCGAGTTGTGAACTTCATCAACAACTACGCAGAGGATAATGCAATAGTATTACCAGGACGCCACCCAGGACACAAACACTTTGGTGGAAAGCTGCTGCCGTCCCATATGACAAAAGCAGCAGTGTGGCGTCTCTACAAGGAATCGATGACCACACTTGGTATGTAAAGCATTAACACATTTTGATTATTTATTTGACCTCCAACATGATTGGCACTTATTTTATTGAACTCACATTATTTCTGTATTTTCCAGGGGTACATGTAGAAATTGCTGCCCCACATCTCAAGCACTAAGCCCAGGACAGACCTGTGCTGGCAGTCCTGAGGAACAACGATCAGTTCTTCAGATCTACCAATCTGCCAGAAGCTGTTAAGTCAGCCAAGCTGAAGAAGCAAGAGCTGCATCTCCTGCTTGTTCAGAGTGAGCGGTCAGTCTACCAGAAGATGGTTGCTGACTGCAAGACCACCTGTCAAGACCTGCAGGTGTATCTGGGGGGCCCTACTTAAACCAGCAAGCAAAGACATCAGGATGCATTACAGCTTTGATTTTGATCAACAAGTAAGCAACATTTCCTCCTCTATACTGATTAGGACATAGATGGATAGATAGAGATACAATCAAATAAAAAATACATATATATATACACTGCTCAAAAAAATAAAGGGAACACTTAAACAACACAATGTAACTCCAAGTCAATCACACTTCTATGAAATCAAACTGTCCACTTAGGAAGCAACACTGATTGACAAGACACATGCACATTTGTGGCCTGCTGGAGGTCATTTTGCAGGGCTCTGGCAGTGCACCTCCTTGCACAAAGACGGAGGTAGCGGTCCTGCTGCTGGGTTGTTGCCCTCCTACGGCCTCCTCCACGTCTCCTGATGTACTGGCCTGTCTCCTGGTAGCGCCTCCATGCTCTGGACACTACGCTGACAGACACAGCAAACCTTTTTGCCACAGCTCGCATTGATGTGCCATCCTGGATGAACTGCACTACCTGAGCCACTTGTGTGGGTTGTAGACTCCGTCTCATGCTACCACTAGAGTGAGAGCACCGCCAGCATTCAAAAGTGACCAAAACATCAGCCAGGAAGCATAGGAACTGAGAAGTTGTCTGTGGTCACCACCTGCAGAATCACTCCTTTTTTGGGGGTGTCTTGCTAATTGCCTATAATTTCCACCTTTTGTCTATTCCATTTGCACAACAGCATGTGAAATTTATTGTCAATCAGTGTTGCTTCCTAATTGGACAGTTTGATTTCACAGAAGTGTGATTGACTTGGAGTTACATTGTGTTGTTTAAGTGTTCCCTTTATTTTTTTGAGCAGTGTATATATACAGTGGGGCAAAAAAGTATTTAGTCAGCCACCAATTGTGCAAGTTCTCCCACTTAAAAAGATGAGAGAGGCCTGTAATTTTCATCATAGGTACACTTCAACTATGACAGACAAAATTAGGGGAAAAAATCCAGAAAATCACATTGTAGGATTTTTAATGAATTTATTTGCAAATTATGGTGGAAAATAAGTATTTGGTCACCTACAAACAAGCAAGATCACAGTCAACACGCCTATATTTGAGCTTTAATTAGCTTTAAAAATGCTACAAAATGTATAGAATAGCATGAGATGAGCTATGAAACAGCACATTTTCCTCTCTGCCCCATGGCAAAATATGTAGAATTGCAGGAAGTTAGCAGACTTCCCATCTACGCCACTGTGTTAGACTCAGCCTGAGCGTTTGTTTCAGGCAGAGCACATCGGAGGAGGATTGCATTGACAGGCACAAGTGGTCACGAGTAGAGCTCAATGCGAAGAACCACATGTACACATTTGTTCATAGGCCTATTCTTAGCTAGTTAGTGAGTTATTAGCCCAGTTATAGCACATTACTGGTCAATAATGGGGGAGTGATCGCTTCCTACAAGAGCACAAAAAAGTGTGAGTCAGGTAAAGAGCATTTTTTATGTCTTAATGGGGCAATGTTGCATTTTGAGACAGGCTTGAATAAGCTAATAGCCAATAGACAGAAGGTAGCATACAATTTTGTCTGATTCTCTGTAATAATAATAATAATGGTATTGGAATAATAATGCATTTTATTTTGTAAAGTGGTTTCTTGCATCAAACAACAACATGTTCAGTCCGAAGGACAAGTGGCTAAACAGGTTAATGTCAAGCCCTGTATGTTTTAGAAGCCTCATGGAATGCAGGCCTACACTGAACACCACACATTGGCTGCTGCTGTAGGCTGTACCATAGAACAGCTATTTCAATAGTTATTTCCATGTTAAAATGTTATGGGATTCATTTTCTCCATTGCTTTTGATGGTAGGCCACTCTGGTAGGCACATATTATGATCAAATAGCCACTGTTGAAACTAACTTAAATTATTTTTTAATTGAAGAACAACTTATTACAATGACGTCCTACCGGGAAACAGCGCTCCAATGACAGCCTCAGTGTTCACAGTAAATGCGCGACGGAAATTGCACAGAATTTTCACATTGTTCAAGTTTGAGCTCAGCAGACCAAAAATGTGTTAAGTGCCCCCCCCAAAAAAATTCAGGCAACATTGATTCGTACCCCTTCAAGAATAAATCGAGACCTTTATTTATGAGAGTGCAGTTACACACCACACAACCGCTTGGTCAGTCTTTTATTCATACGTTTAGGGGCGGCAAGTAGCTTAGTGGTTAGAGCGTTGGGCCAGTAACCGAAAGGTTGCTTGATCGAATCCGCGAGCTGACAGTGTAAAAGTATGTCATTCTGCTCCTGAACAAGGGCAGTTAACCTACTGTTCGCCAGTAGGCCGTTATTGTAAATAAGAATTTGTTCTTAACTGACTAGCCTAGTTAAATATAAAAAATAATGTCCGCCCTCTCTTTCTCTCCCTCCATCCCGCTACACATTCCCTCCCTCTACTCTCTCTGTCTGAAACAGTGGTGATAGAGGATTGTCATTCACTCCACCTCCAAAGTCATCTCCTCCATTAACCCACACCAGTGTAATTACAGTACCCTCTGTAATTACTGGGACAGTCCATCCATCCATCCATCTATCACTCCACCTCCAGTCATCTCTTCCATTAACACACACCAGTGTAA
Source organism: Salvelinus namaycush (assembly GCF_016432855.1). Classification (NCBI taxonomy): domain Eukaryota; kingdom Metazoa; phylum Chordata; class Actinopteri; order Salmoniformes; family Salmonidae; genus Salvelinus; species Salvelinus namaycush. The sequence continues at coordinate 4,229,195 of NC_052331.1, forward strand.
TTACAGTGCCCTCTGTAATTATTGGGACAGTCCATCCATCACTCCACCTCCAGTCATCTCTTCCATTAACACACACCAGTGTAATTACAGTGCCCTCTGTAATTATTGGGACAGTCCATCCATCACTCCACCTCCAAAGTCATCTCCTCCATTAACACACACCAGTGTAATTACAGTGCCCTCTGTAATTACTGGGACAGCGAAGCATATGTTTGTTTTTTGGCTCTATAACACAAAAGTTTGGATTTGAAATCAAACGATGACTATGAAGATAAAGTGCAGACCGTAAACTTTAATTTGAGGGTTTCTCCATTCATATCGGGTGAACCGTTTAGAAATGACAGCACTTTTAGTACGTAATCCCCCCCATTTTTGGGAACCAAAAGAATTGGGACAAATTCACTTCTATGTGTATTAAAGTTGTAAAAAGTTTAGTATTTGTTCCCATATTCATAGCACGCAATGACTACATCAAGCTTGTGACTCTACAAATGTCTTGGATGCATTTGCTCTTTGTTTTGCCTGCGTTTCAGATTATTTTGAGCCTAATAGATATGAGTGGGAAATAATGTATTCACATGTATTGATCCCATTTTCACTAATACTGCAGAACTTTGTTCTAAAGCTGTATGGGTACCCATTGGATGCAGTGATCACAATATAGTGGCTATATCCAGGAAAGACAGAGTAGTGAAAAGATTTTGGATGATTGTGGATGATGTTAAAAATATTTGTTGGTCAGATGTGATTAATAAGGAGAAGTTAGATGCTGCACTTGATTAATTTATGGAATTTCTACTTCCAATTATTGATTAACATGCACCTGTTAAGAAACTGACTGTTAGAACTCTGTTAAGGCTCCATGGATTGATGAGGAATTGAAATACTGTATGGTTGAAAGAAATGGGGCAAAAGGAGTGTCTGGCTGCACATCTGACTGGCTGACTTACTGCAAATTGAGAAATGCCAGTAAACTCAACAAAAAGAAGAAGCTGTATTATGAACCCAATATCAATGTTATTAAGAATGATGGGAGAAAAAAAACTTTGGAGAACTTTAAATGAAATTATGGGCAGAAAGACACATTCAACTTCATCTTTCATCGGATCTGATGGCTTATTCATCACAAAACCAGTTGATGTTGCCAATTATTTTAATGATTACTTCATTTGCAAAGTGGGCAAACTTAGGAAGGAAAAGGCAACAACGAACAGTGAGCCATTGTACTTTGCATTAAAAAATATATAATAAAAGAAAAGTTATTTTATAAAGTTAGTGTGGGAGAGGTGGGAAAAGTATTGTTATCTATCAATAATGACAAACCTGGCATTGACAACTTAGATGGAAAGCTAGCGAGGATGGTAGCCACTCCTATCTGTCATATGTTTCATCTGAGCCTAGAGGAAAGTCTTTTTCCTCAGGCCTGGAGGGAAGCCAAAGTCGTTCCGCTACCCAAGTGTCACGATCTTTCAAGATCGAACCCAGAAGCAGACCAGGACAAGGAGCGTAGGAAGAAGGTGAGTATTTATTTACAGTGAAATGTGAAAAGGTAGATATATCCAGATGGCGTAGCGGGCAGCGGTGGTGAGTAGATGAGGAAATAGGTGAATCCAATGTAGTAGCAGAATCCTCTGTCAACCAGGCGGGAATGGAGTGAATGATCCAGGTGAGTAACTGAAGACAAAACAAACGGAGGTAAGTTCAAGGCAAGCAATACGTAAATGAAAACAACAAAACAAATTCTATCCAACTGGAGTCTGGTACTCAGGCACAACATACTGTTCATGGCTAACGATCCGGCAGGGAATGGAAGTCAGGTCAGAGCTTTTGAAGGGTAGAGATGATTATCAGGACAGGTGTGCAGATTACTGACGGGAAACAGGTGCGGGTGAAATCAATCTCCCAATGAGCTAATTCGCCCGGCAACCAGACAGGGTGCGTTCCAGGACACCTGAAACACACTCCAGGACAGACACACAGGCAAACCCAGACTCAGGAAGCGGGATTCGTGACACCAAGAGTGGTAAAGCAATCTTTACTGGTTCTAACAGCAGACCTATCAGCTTGCTGCCAGCTCTTAGCAAACAGTTGGAAAAGATGGTGTTTGACCAAACACAGTGCTATTTCTCTGTAAACAAATTATCAACAGACTTTCAGCATGCTTATAGAGAAGGGCACTCAACACGTACTGCACTGACACAAATGACTGATGATTGGTTGAAAGGAATTGATAATAAGCAGATTGTAGGAGCTGTGCGGTTAGATTTCAGCCTTTAATATTATTGACCATAACCTGTTTTGAGAAAACATACACTACTGTTCAAAAGTTTGTGGTCACTTAGAAATGTTCTTGTTTTTGAAAGAAAAATACATTTTTGTCCATTAAAATAACATCAAATTGATCAGAAATACAGTGTAGACATTGTTTAATGTTGTAAATGACTATTGTAGCTGAAAATGGCTGAATTTTAATAGAATATCTACATAGGCTGTCACGACTTCCGCCGAAGTCGGTCCCTCGCCTTGTTCGGGCGGCGTTCGGCGGTCGACGTCACCGGCCTTCTAGCCACCGCGATCCACTTTTAATTTTCCATTTGTTTTGTCTTAGTCTTACACACCTGGTTTCCCTCACCCAATTACTTGTTTATTATTTAACCCTCTGTTCCCCATGTTGTGTTTGTGAGTGATTGTTTATTGTATTTTCGGTCCGTCATTGTGTGCTCGTGATGTTACTTTGTACATTTGTCATTTTGAGTAAAAGTACGTTGATTACTCATATTTGCTGTCCTGCGCCTGACTCTCTACACCAGCTACACACAGGACCCTTACAGAATCACTCACCAGAAGAATGGAGTCAGCAGGAGCAGACGCCCTCCCAGTTGCAGTGGAGGAGCGCGTTCAGCAGCACGCAACCCTCCACTTCACCCGCCTCCTCGAGTTTCTTTTTTGTGAATAAGAAGGATGGGGGTCTGCGCCCATGTATTGACTATCGAGGGATCAATCAGACCACAGTGAGGTATAGCTACCCGCTGCGTCTCATCGCCAGTGCGATCGAGTCAATGCACGGGGCGCACTTCTTCACAAAATTGGATCTCAGGAGTGCTTACAACCTGGTGCGTATCCTAGAGGGGGACGAGTGGAAGACAGCATTTAGTACCACCTCAGGGCACTATGAGTACCTCGTCATGCCGTACCGGTTGATGAATGCTCCATCAGTCTTCCAGGCCTTTGTTGACGAGATTTTCGGGGACCTGCACGGGCAGGGTGTAGTGGTGTATACCAACGACATTCTGATATACTCCGCTACACTCGCTGAGCATGTGTCCCTGGTGCGCAGGCTTGGTCGACTGTTGGAGCATGACCTGTATGTCAAGGCTGAGAAATGTCTGTTCTTCCTACAGTCCCATTTCAGCCGTGCGTAATTGGCAGACTCCCACCACGGTAAAGGAAGTGCAGCGGTTTCTAGAGTTTGCCAACTACTAACGGAGGTTTATCAGGGGTTTTAGTCAGGTAGCAGCTCCCATTACCTGCTGAAGAGGGGACCAGTGCGGCTGCAGTGGTCGGCTGAGGCGGACAGGGCTTTTGGTCACCTGAAGGCTCTGTTTACCTCGGCTCCCGTGCTGGCTCATCCGGATCCCTCTTTGGCGTCCGAGGCTGGGATAGGAGCCGTGCTCTCATACAAATCAGGGCATGACAAGAACAGAGCCACACGTCTTGCTCTTCATTTTAATCAGAGGGTTAATATTAATACTATGCATGCCAGTCTCTGACTGACTGCATCACTTCTTGTTTTCATAAGAAACAATGTGTTGGAAATTCCAAATTATTTGCTTAGTCAACTTACACACAGCACAGACACACACACTTACCCCACCAGGTATGCCACCTTTTCACAGTCCCCAGGTCCAGAACAAATTCAAGGAATTGTACAGAACCATTAGTGCATGGAACTCACTTCCATCTTATGTAGCGCAAGTAAACAACAATCCTGGTTTCAAAAAACAAATTAACCAACACCTCATGGCACAACACCTCTCCCCCATGTGACCTACTTGTTGTGTGTATTTACTGACATGTGTGTGGAACTGATACACACACACACACACACACACACACACACACACACACACACACACACACACACACACACACACACACACACACACATTAATGTTTTTAAATATATGTAAAAGTTAAAGTCTTTTGTCTATAATGTATTTTTCGTTATGTGTCGGACCCCAATAAGAGTAGCTGTCGCCATTGGCGTCGGCTAATGGGGATCCTAATAAATCAATTCAAGTCCAACAAATAATTTAAGTCCAACAAACAATTCCAATCCAACAAATATATAGAGTCCCAAGCTTGATGTAGTTAAAGTGCAGACTGTCAGCTTTAATTGAACAGTATTTTCATCCATATAGGGTGAACCATTTAGAAATGACAGCACTTTTTGTACATAGTCCCCCCCATTTTGGGGGACCAAAAGTATTGGGACAAATTAACTTATGTGTATTAAAGTAGTAAAAAGTGAAATAGCTCCTCTTCCAGCTATGACATATAGGCTAGCTATCAAAAACTGTGTTAGGATACTTCGTCCCCATTCATAACAAAAATTGCACAATTCCTCAAAAACAAACCAGAAGTTATTTCCCACTAGAGACAAACAATCAACCACAACAATAACGGTGTTACAGATTAGAGAGGAAAGGATTGCCTCTGTATTATTATCCTCTTATTTGCATTCTATGAAAAATCATAACAAGGTATCGGAGATGAGGCTTATCCAGAGCATTAGCTGGAGTGGCATTAACTTGCGTTAGCTGTTAGCTTAGCTAGTGTACTGTACTGTAATTCACTATAGCCTATACTCTAGTACTGCAGGAACACTACTTCTGATATCCCTTGAAAAGGGGGTTCGCTCTCTTTTCTTCGCTCTCTCTCTCGCTCTCTCTCTCTCTCTTCTAATCTCTCTCTCGCTCTCTCCCTGCTTCTGCTGTGGTCATTCAGTAAGACAAATTCTCCATTGCGGGTGTCCTCGAGAAACCTCAATCGTCTACATTGAAATATTTCAAAGGAATCATCAAAACTCGCTAAACCCCCTCTTACTCCTGCTAATCCTTCAAAGTCGCTTTGATATCACCTGATACTCAGTTGGACAGTGGCAACGCTATCAACAAGTCAAACCCAAATAATATAAGTAGGCCCCCACTGTGATGATTAAAATGAGATCCCTCCCCCTCTCTCTCCTCCTCCTCCTGTGTATCTAAGACTAGCCTCTCCCTCCCTGTCCCTCTCCCTTCTCCGCTCTTCTCTCATTCTACAATCAAACATTAGCCATTCGGTCCACTCCTTTGGATCAAGAACAACTTGCTTCATTCCTCTTCTAATACTGTTTAATACGCCAAAAGACTTAAGACTTGCATGTACTGAGACAGAAAAGGGGACAAAGGTGAGATAGATATGTACCACAACTTTTGCTGTTGGTCTAGAGGCGACATGGGACCATGTCAAGCACTTCACTGAATGGGAATAGATGATTCAGCCGTGATCTGGTGTGATCTCAACCAAAGGTGGTTGGTTTTTGCAGCAATGTGTAGCTATCGTTGACAACATCATCAATAAGAGATCGAACCTTGTTCCAAACAAGCCAAATCACCCTGTCCTATATATTCCTTGGATTGATTGGTTTGTTTATTGCCTGTTTAAAAGATTGATCGGTTGGTTGATTGATTGATCGATTGACTGATTGTGACCTGCTACTTGTTTAACAGTGACAGTGAGCTTCATGTCACCAGCAAGCCACCACAGTGTTGGCCCCTGTAATTGGTCGTGCAAAGAAAAACCCAGAGATTTAGAGACAGTGCCTCTCAAGTCCACCATTTTCCTGCATGGCTCCGGATACAGAACAGTCCAGGCCTAAACAGATTAGCACAATGGGATGAAGAGACCAAAATAACCTTTGGTAACTGTAACTCTGTGGGAGAGGACAGTGGGTCTGAGTGGTGGAAGTTGCTAGCGGATTGTGTCAAGCCTACCGTACACCTCCAACACACTCTTCTCTCAAGCCGGCTTTTCTTGTAAACCCATGACCTTCAAACCTCTCAAGTGACCTTGGGTTTGTGAGGTTCACGGGAAAACTCTTCGATAACAAATCAGAATTCAATTGCAATGGATGGCTGCAGGGACAGTCATCATATCAATCAAAACATAATATACAGTAGGCAGTTACTTCACAATTTAAACTTAAAAAAATATCCTTGTTACAAAGCCCTCTAACGTGAAAAGCCTTCTTGTGTCCTCCTCATACACTGCACAATAAATATGTATGTGTGTATGTGTGTGTGTGTGTGTGTGTGTGTGTGTGTGTGTGTGTGTGTGTGTGTGTGTGTGTGTGTGTGTGTGTGTGTGTGTGTGTGTGTGTGTGTGTGTGTGTGTGCATATTTGCGTGTCTGTGAGTGCATATGCCTGTACGTGGGTGTGCGTGTCCACACGTTTGTGCATTTGTCTGTGCGTGTGTGTGTGTGTGTGTGTGTGTGAGTCTGGGAGAGCAATTGGAGCATTGAAATGACATGAAGAGTTATTTGGGTCGTAATGAAGCTGCTTAATGAAATCAGTGCCCTTGAAAGTTCTTCATCAATTTTAGTCCCCCAACTCCTCGTCTCCTCTCTCTCTCTCTCTCTCTCTGCTCCACTCCAGCCTGTCAGCTAATCCATGTGCACGTCGCAATATTAATTAAACACAGCGGTTCCTGAAGTACTTAAGTGAAGCGCTATTATTGATAATGAGCAGGTTTAAAGGAGTCACATCCCCCTAAAAGGACTTTTTAAACCGGCCTTATTAAGCAGAAAATGAGACCCAAATCAGCCTACAAGCTCCTCATTAAAAGCCACTGATCCTTGACCGTGCGCATGTTCCACTGCTTTTAATTGGGGGAGCGCGAGACGGGGAAACGTCCTTAATCTTGCCTTTCATTCGGATGACTGTCGCACCCCCCCCCCCATCCGCACCCCCTGTCCGACTCACAACCAAGACCCAGCCACTGGACTCCAACTGTCTGAAAAAATCTTTATCCTTTAACACCATTTTTTATAACACACATAAGCTACAAATGAAAAGGAAAGTAAATGAGAAAGAAAAACACCAAACAGAGACTGAATTAGAAGCAGCTACAGTTAGACAGTGGTTGAGGATGACAATAAGATGCAGGAGTGGCTGTGTGTGGGGCTTGGCATCACTAACAGAGGTTAATATGTTCTATGTAGGCCTACTGAGTCCTACCACACACACACACACACACACACACACACACACACACACACACACACACACACACACACACACACACACACACACACACACACACACACACACACACACACACACACACACACACACACACACACACCACTAACACCCCAACACACAGCTAACACTACTCCCCCCGACCCCCACACATCCAGTCCCAAACTCGCAGTCAGGATGCCAGTGAAATGCATCTTTATTTCCAAAGCGTGTGTTTATGAGTTGCTGTGGAGAATTGGGCCGGCCCTGCCTGTCACTGTGTCTCCGCATGGAGGATTATGGATGGCCAATTACATCGCCTTTGGCATTAATTAATGAGGATAACGAGCTCCCCCACTCCCCCCAAAACCACGTTCCTCCTCAGCTGGTACCGAGCAGGGTGATGGGTGAGGTGCTTGTGTGTGTGTGTTCAGCTGGTACGGAGCAGGGAGCTAGACCTGGAGGAGTAGGTGTGTGTGTGTTGAGCTGGTACGGAGTAGGGAGCTAGACGTGGAGGGTGGAGGAGTAGGTGTGTGTGTGTTCAGCTGATACGGAGCAGAGAGCTAGACGTGGAGGGTGGAGGAGTAGGTGTGTGTGTGTTCAGCTGGTACGGAGCAGGGAGCTAGACGTGGAGGGTGGAGGAGTAGGTGTGTGTGTGTTCAGCTGGTACGGAGCAGGGAGCTAGACGTGGAGGGTGGAGGAGTAGGTGTGTGTGTGTTCAGCTGGTACGGAGCAGGGAGCTAGACGTGGAGGGTGGAGGAGTAGGTGTGTGTGTGTTCAGCTGGTACGGAGCAGGGAGCTAGACGTGGAGGGTGGAGGAGTAGGTGTGTGTGTGTTCAGCTGGTACGGAGCAGGGAGCTAGACGTGGAGGGTGGAGGAGTAGGTGTGTGTGTGTTCAGCTGGTACGGAGCAGGGAGCTAGACGTGGAGGGTGGAGGAGTAGGTGTGTGTGTGTTCAGCTGGTACGGAACAGGGAGCTAGACGTGGAGGGTGGAGGAGTAGGTGTGTGTGTCTGTGCCCCCATTTTCCTTCCATTTCCCCCCAAAGTTCCCCACCAGTCAGTGGTGTGTCTGAGGACCATTACAGAGATTAGGCTGTGCCAAGGTAACGGATGCCCCCGTTTGTCAACTCACATCCTCTGTCAAGACCACAGTGGGAGGGAGGAAGAGAATGGCATCTATGAAAGAGGGAGGCACGGAAAGAGAAGGAGAGAGACAGAGATCAAGAGTAGGAGAGAGTGGGAAATAATAAGACGGAAGGACGGTATTGAGGCAGCGAAAGGGGTCAGGGGGAGTGACAGAGAGAAATGTGATTTTAGCGTGATTAAGAATACCAATGTGTTCTCGCCGTTAGATATAGTAACATTGGTATAGGAAACTATCTTGAGATCAGCCCCAAGAGACAAAATACTGTATAACTCACACAATACAATAGACAGAGACAAATTAGCTCCTCCATGTTCATGTTGTCCTGCAGTCTCCCCTCCCTGCTCCTCTCATCTCCCATCTTTCCAGTCCCACCCTAGCCCCAGCCCCGGCCCGTCTACACAGTCTGGGTTTACAACGCGTGGTGTCAGGTGCCTTGTGGCGATAAGCAAAACACTTTGCTTGACTGCCATGTTCTGAAGGTTTGCGGCCATATGAGCACATAGTCAACCCCCCCAAACTACATCCACCCTATCCCCGTCTGATAAGGGTAACGAATAGAAGGCCCCATACCCATCCCACCGCACTCGCAGCAACGTCGCCCCAAATCACATGGCTCCTCGGAACCAACTGACTCACCCGCTCATCGCTTCCGACAAGGCGGGGCTGGGAGGGACGAGAACCGTGACGTCATAGAGAAAATGAACACTGGGGGGGGTCCTTCCAGTGCCACCGTGGGCACAATAATACAGAGACATCAGCGCTTCCCTCTCTCGGTCTTACTCTTTCTTTCTCTTTCTCTCTGCTGCCCTTCTTCACCACATATTAGACAACCAGAATCAGACACATACATAAACACACACGCCCCCCCCCCCCCCCCCCCCAACACACACACACACATGCCCGGCCCACATGCACACGTCCGGCCCTATTGTTTATGCAACCTTTTCACCCCATCCCCCACTTGATCCCGCCCAAACACCAGTTTCCAGTGTCAGTTGGCATCTAACAGAAAATGTTTGCCTCCCTGAGCAGATTTGAACAAAACCCTGCCTAGCCTTTTAATCTAACGCACAGCCCACCCACCCACATCCCCAACCCCATTCCCTCAACAACCCTCGGCAGTATTGTTTGTTTTTATTCCAGATAGGTCTCCAGTATGTGTCTGTGTGCGGGCGCGCGCGCGTGTGTGCGGGCGTGTATTTGTTTGTCCTCTGTGTATACGAGTGTGATAAAGAGTGTCACAATGTGCATCAGACATGTAGGCTAGGCTCTGTAAGAGCTTAATTAGAGAAAGCAGCGCTGTCAGACGCATTAGAGAGAGGTTGGCACTTAAGGGCATATGTTTTTACTACTATACCATCGGGTTGTGGAAAAGCACAACAACATACCTCAAAGCTCCTGGCCCTGCTAATGAAATCACTCCCTTCTGATCCCACTGAGAACAAACACAAATGTTTACAGACACCAGAGATGCAGCAGTACTGTGCACTAGATTGGACACAGTTGTGCAGGCAGGAGTGTGTTGGGATGTGTGTTGGTCTACATAACGTCACTGTGGGCATATGTGTGCATTCCAAATGTGTGTGTGTGTGTGTGTGTGTGTGTGTGTGCGTGCGTGCGTGCGTGCGTGCGTGCGTGCGTGCGTGCGTGCGTGCGTGCGTGCGTGCGTGCGTGCGTGCGTGCGTGCGTGCGTGCGTGCGTGTGTGTGTCTGTGACCATGAGAGTCAGTATATGAGTAGGCTGTGTAAATGTATCCAAACACAGATTAGGAGGTGGAGATGAAGACATTTCATTGTGGTGCCATTATCATAAATACTGATAATATGTATACCACATGGTTAAACTAATTATCAGCAGTCTATAAACTATTTATAAATCATTGACAGTTGACAAGCCTTTCTAAAGTGGCATGTTTTGGTTGTTGGTTTTGTTATTGTTTTCAATACGAATTCAATTTCAAGGGCAATGAAGTATTCTATTCTTTAAAAATTCTTTAAAAATTAATTCGGAGGTAATGACCCGTTAGGCCTCTGGTCTGACTGTGTCACACACCACATAAGGTCAAGAAGGCACCAATAGGCCTATAGATGATATTATAATAATAAATAAATGTTGCCTTGAAATCTACAAGCTATGGCTATATTGAAAGTTGTTTCCATGAACACATACTGTGTCAAGTGATAAACCATGCAGTTTACCAGACGTCCGTGCAAAAAGGCAACCGTCTCATCCAAGCCATTTAGCCGAAGTGGAGAGTGATTGAGTATGAGACCAAGGCTATGGCCTAGCATCAATGGCACCGTTTGTCACAACGTATCCCCGGTCCTCTGCCTGTCACGCGGTGCTGCTGAGGGAGTCATGTGTCATCAGAACGCCAATTTGAGATGCTGGGGTGGCATGCTGTTATGACGTCCATCTAAACTGTGAGAGAGTGACTGGGGCAATACCTTTAGCGACTGGCAGACAGACAGAGAGACGGAATGATTGAGTGACTAACGAGTAGACCGATCTTATTCATATTATGTGACGTTCACCCTATCTTCTTTGTTACGCATAGCCTGGTGTCCCACCTGGACACAGCTGAGGGATAGGCTGGTTTTACGCACAGAGAGACAAGTGCGGAGAAGGTGGCAAAGAGCAAAGTTATGCCTCACTCTGACTGAAAAGCAGGTTTCTCACACCATTTTTTCCCCCAGCCGAACATTTCTTTAGAGGTAGCCTATTGTGAAAAACAAATAGATATTGACTTAAACTATGCCACTAAAATGTAGGCCTACATTGAGGACAGGTGGTGGTGATTGGTTAAAACCGCATTCCAGTCGGTGTCTATTCCACAAGTCACCACCGGCTAAATCTATGAAGTTAAAACACCCATTTACTCTGTTCCATCTGACTGCTACAATCCACTGTCTCATCAGCCCAGCCAGGCAATTTATAAACTTGATCTCCACTACAAAAAGCATCTAGACATTATCTCACACTTCTTTTAGACTATCATTTAGTTTCCAACAGCAGAGATTTGAATTAACATTGCTGTCTTGCAGGCAGCGTTTCTCAGCCAGTCGAAAGCGTGATTCAACTGGCATCATTTGTATGGATATATACAAACAATGTCAATTGAAAAAAAGGTACAAGGAAACACAGATCATTTGCAGTCATTCCAGCTTCAGTTTGAAGTGATTATGTTACTGTAGCTGTGTTGTTGGCTAGCTCCTCTGAACAACAGTGTCCTGACAAGTGGGCATATTTTCTATGCCAGGCGAAGTAGCGCCTCATCAGTTCATTGTTATGGATGTATCCAAATAAATGTCACTAGAAAACAGCTGAAACAAATGCAAATGCAGCTACTTTGCTGTTATTCTGGCTGCACTTTTTTGACGTGACTGTACGTTAGCCATAATTGGCTAGCTAGCAAGCAAGAGATAAGAAACGTTGCCAGCCAGTATGGCAATGGAACATTCGGAACGAACGACTGGGTCGCGTCCATAGATACAGAACAACAAGACTGAACGACTGGGTTGTGTCTCTAGCAACCCTAGATTTGTGTCGGGACTATATCTTGTGGAAGGCTGAAATAGTATGAATAAATGATTCAAAATAAGGTTTTTAATGAAAATATACCATTTTGGCACGGGCCATCACCCGTGCCAAAATATCCTCCAAACACCGGCTTCTCTGGCATTATCCCTTAAACTTCCCATGAAACTGTGGTTCGAATAATAATTACTGAACATAATCAGAACACTGCCTACAGTTGAAACTCGTTGGTATTGGTGAAAAAGGCATTACATGTATTTATTTTGTAATTATAATCAATATTTTAACAAAATTAATGTAATCAATTTCTGAGGAGTTATTTATCAAGTTGATACGGAGTTTGGTGTTTAAGGGTTTTCTGTAAACCTTATTCATTTTTTACAGTACTGAAGTTTTCCGTGCAATGGCCTGCCCTGCGAATCAAAACTGACCCGTTCATCGAATTAAGACGTCGAGGGAGACAGGAGCTGGAATCGTCTTAATATTACTGGACCGGGTTGGAGAAAGCTCGCGGAGGCCTTGCAATCACCCAAATACCGGGAGACAGGTCCTGGTTGCCGCGGGCGGCACTTGCGCCCTTCCCTTCAGCGCCACCGAGCCCTTATCACGCCAGCGGGCCCCACCAGCCAGAACCGGCGCGTTTACTGGGTTATAAATGTAGCTCTTCGTGTCAAAGGGTGTCTAATGCGGACGAAATAGAGCGGAGCATTCAACGATGTTTCAAACTCATTTTGCAGGACCCATTCATTCCAGACATTGCGCAGAAATGAGTGATGGGTTGGTTTGTCAGTGTCATCGAGTCTAGGAAGGCTATGAGTGAGATTAGGTGCTAATTGCTGTGATTTCCATACGATCATTTTAGAAAGGCCTACTGTAGTAGGCCTACACACAAATTATATTAATAAAACTTATTTATGTTACTCATTTGGAAATCAATAATTTTATTTCTGTTTTGGTCGTATTGAATTCAGTTAATTCAACACATTTTAGAGCGAGGGATGCCTAAAGTCAGACGTCTGTAAACTACAATAATTGTAACAAATTGTAAGCTTAAAACTGATGAATGTGTGACAAATTGGCAATTCTAATGCTAGTGACAAAAATGATTAAATCAACTGTTAAGTTAGGTGAATGAATGTGTCATAAAAAAAATAAAAATTGAGCATGATTTGAGCATGGTTAAATTGTGTGGAATTAAGTTTAAGAGAAAAAAAACGATTCATATTCGAGCATAGATATATGTTTTATTTATAAAGACATAAACGATATATGAAATTCGTGTTGCAACACAAGCCAACATTTTTTTTGTCTGTAAAGGCGGTTGTTTTGAAAAACGAATAACATAACAGTACTTTGATCAAGGAGTTTTCCACGGTTTTACAATCATGTGAATTGTGCAGTAACAAAACCGAAATCATCAATACATATTTTCCAAAAATATCATACACTAGTGTTTCCTCACATAGCGTCTGTTAAAATGAGGGAAAGTGCATTCAAAAACGCCAGTGCTGCTGAAAAAAAAACCTCTTGACGTTGTAACGCAATCTTGTCATCTCTTTTGTTATTTTCTGTTTCACTGAATGTTGCATAGTACGTCTGTAGACTACACAAGAACACGAAATAGATCAGTCAAAACTTTTTTTGTAAGGGTGCCGTTTTTATAGTCACACATAACATGTCAAACTGTCAATTGAAACATGGTCGGACACTGCCACAGCAATACAATTCGTTTAACTCTGAGGAGAGTATAGGGAAAGAGAAACACCTCTTTAAACAGCAATTTGCCAGCTCCAACCATAATCTAGCCTTCGTAAACACCAGTGTTGTTTTTCATGTTTAAAAAAAAAAAATCTGGATGAAACACCGCAGCAGTTATTTAGTTTAGGATTTACGCATTAGACTTGGATACAAGTGGGTGAAGTTCAGGTATAGGCTATACAAATAAAACCCTATCAAGGCTTGTCGTTATGGTGCTTAAAGAGACTTGCAGGTGTCCCCGAGTATTTCTCCGCGCAGGTGGCGAGTGCCGAGCCCGTGAAGGGGTATACGGCAGCCTGTCCAAAGGGTGCAATAGGGGTAGGGATGGGCGAGGTGATGCTCTGTCCCTGGTTCAGATAAGCCACCAGCCGCCTCATCTCCTCCAGAGCCTGAGCCTGCATGAGGATGTAGTTCTTTGCCAGGAGGAGAGTGGCTATTTTGGAGAGTTTCCTCACCGACGGGCTGTGCGCATACGGGATCACAGAGCGGAGGCCGTCCAGTGCGTCGTTCAGGTCGTGCATCCGTCTCCTCTCGCGCGCATTGATGCTCAGGCGCAGAGACCGCTGCTCTTTGGGCTTCTTGGAAAGAGGACCCCCGTGTTTGTCGTCGTCGAATGCGGAACCCCTCTTCCGGGGGTCCAGAGGGTCGAAACGGTCGTCATCGTCATCACTGGTCTGCTCCCCGCCACTTTCGTTGGACTTGCCCGTCTGACCGGAGAGGAAGTCGGCGGCCGGTGTGAGAGGATACCGCCCTCCAGGACTTCCAGTAATGTGCCCAGGTCCAAAGCCGAAGGCGGACTGGCCGTATCGCTGCGTCAGGTCCAGTAAAGTGTCGTTGCTGATGGACTTCAGCAGATTCTCTTCCCCGGCATTCATTTTCTCTTCCACAATAAGGACTAATACAAAATGCAGTTCGGTCGAAACTTAATTTGTCCTCTTCCTCCGTGTCGTTATTTTTGTGTGGAGAGGGTTCGCACACTACTCGAGTCCTTCTCAACACACTTTCTTTGTGGCTGTTCAGAACAGTTGCAGTGAATGGACTGTATTCAGCCCCACTTGACGTTCCCCGTGCGCGCATATACGTTTAAAAACCCTTCTGTAATTGTGTGTTTTACGAAGCGACATTAAACGCACGTAAATAGTGGCCTGGGTGAGAGACTGGAGCGGTGGCCTCCTCGACGGGTCCTTGTGTGCTTCTTGCCCTCGCCCTGGGCAGACTGTGACTCGCGCTCCATCCCACTCGCGCGTTAGTAGGAACGCGAGGCCCGTTGGGATAATCTATCTGTCCAATCAGGGGGGCGTTTTAATTACTATAGGGTAGAACGCTGGTATGATCCTATTTTCGATTAGAATAATGATAATTGCAAGACAAAATTGCACAATAGCTTTCGCCTATCATTTTGAGTTAGTCTATGTTTGACAATTGTGGTGGGCATCCTTTCGTTGTCCCCATAAAACACCCATATACCCAGAGTGAAGACAATCCTAAAATGTTTGAAACTGCACCGTTAGGCTACTTTAGGCAGGCTGCAAACAGGCTATGACTGTAACACTTTCTTGTTGTTTTGACAGTAATAGCCTATACTGTAAAACTAACACTAAAGTACTGTATTCATTATTTACAGTAGATTGCAATAAAGGGCAATGCACTCTGGATGATTTTAGGCCTAAACACTAAATCATACCCCAAATTCCAAAGAAACGTTGGTTTAACAGTACATTACTGTAACCACACAGCATTGTGGGAATGGCAAATGACAAGTTTTTCAAACCATTCTGATTGACAGGATTGAGAGACATTAAGGATTACAGTAATGCATTATACTGTTGTTTTATGGTAATTTACATGCAGCCAGTTGCCTGTAAGTTTTACAATGGTAAAAACGATTACAGTAACAGTATTGTATACTGTAAAACACGGTATGGTAACATATGGTACCTTATTTTAGGTAATTTACAGGCAACCGGCAGCCTGTAAGTAACCGTAAAAACAACAGGAAAGGTTTTACAGTGTAGACTACATTTTATTTAAAAAATATCGGAAATTTGTATGATCACAATGTTATGCAAATCCAACTCCTCAAAAACCCTGCAGGTGAAGTGTTCCAATTCACATATTGATGCATTTTATGGGCGTACAACTCAACTCCAAATGTGTAAAGTTCAGCTCCAGATGTGAAGATATTAACTTTTAGATAGAGGCCGATTCTTCCTGCTTGACCTGTGCATTGTTTGTCCAAACTCAAAGGGTTAATAGCATACAGATCCCACAGGCATGTCAAATAGCCTACAATTGAACAGCACAAACACATTGTGTAGTAGGCCATATTTGACCATTTATCTCTGTAGGTATACCGCACAGTGGTCCACAACGAATATCCAACAACAGCTTACATGAGGCCCATGCAAGCTGGCAGAAGAAAAAACAACACTCGCACAGTACATTTTTCACAATGAAAGACTAGTGTGGCTTTTTCATGACCATGGACAGCTCCAGTGACGTGCGCTTCAGCCCAGAAAAAAAAAGAAGGGGAGGGAGAGAGAGCGAGAAAGAGAGAGAGCCGCACCCGGTGGTTAGTAGCCTATTAATTGCGTAACCTGGCCGGGCTCCAGAATCAGGGCTTATCGGAGGAAGGGAGGCCCACGGCGGGGTGGTTCACCATGCACATTAACAGCATCAACACCAAATGCGCTCACGGACAGGGGCGACGGGGAAATGCACTGGAAAACATGGCATAGCACTGTTGGATTTATGGAATACATTCAGTGTCTTGCTAACTTTGTTGCATCATCACAATAAATAGCCTAGCTTTTCCCAAACATTTATTACAGGGACATAGTGATTAGCTATATAAAGAAACACATATCAATCTAAGTAACAGAAGCGCTGTGAAAGTGCCATCCCAAATAGACTATCCATGTTTGTCATTCATGCTTTTCTAAGAGAGTTGACTAAAACATACCAGTAGGTTAAAGTAACAGATGATAAGCCCAACATTCATAGCAGTAAAGCTAAAAAGCTCACCATTAGCAGATCCCAAGCACATACTTGTTTTCTACTTCATGGTTTCAAGATCTGTTACCTGGTCACCTTTGCTTGGTCTTTTTTTAAGTCCGGCTTGAAGTTAAATGTACTTGATACAAAGCATTTCAATCGAATTGTTGATTGATTTATCCTCTACAAGTCTCCTATCCCATCACTCCAGGCCTGCTGAAGCTCCACGTCCACTGACCAGATCCTAGTATGAGAGGAAAACACTGTCACCTTCTGTTCAGAATCACTCATTACACGATGGTTGTCTGAGTGCAGCAAGCACATAGGAAACATGCTCCAACTACTTGAGTTTAAGGAGTGTTCATAATGTTTAGAATGTTTATGACAGGTGTAAATTGCCAACCTTGGCTTTATACCTGTTCAAACAACAGACTACAGGTGGCAGTATGTACCCTTTCAGTTTGTATACCAACACATCGAAGTAGTAGAAGAAAATGGACTACTTCAAAATGGAGATGGCCTCAATGGCCCAGCCCATGCGTACACAGACACCATAATGGGACAGACACAACGTTGTGATCTCTAAAGCTGCAATACAAAATGTCAACTCCCTCAACACAATATTTCAAACTAAGTTCGGTAGTTGTTTTGAGTTTGTACGGATACTGTCAAAATAATTCGCTGGAATTTAGTCAGTCGGAATTGGAATCATTTCCTCAAGTCTCACCACATTTGTTTCTGTTTTCTGTAACATAGCCAGTAACGTTGTATTGTATTCCATTGGCTGAGACGCCGATTGATTGCCAGCTGTGAACAAACACACCTGTAGCTTGATGGGGATACACAGGAAATATTGGAACTGCAGATATTACTGCAAAAATGTACAGGTTCTTCTCAGGTTTTGATGCTACCGAAGTTAGTTTGGAGTTTTGTTAGAGCATTTCAGCTTTGCTAACATCGGATATTGAATTGCATTGATTTTTTAGGACGAGGCTAAATCATGCTAATTACTGCCTGTAGCAAAGGTAGGCATAAACAATGCATTATCGTGGATGCCACTGGCCGGCAAGGTAACATCATTTCACCCAAACATGTCGATCGGATGAACAATCTCTTTAATAACTACAGAGGGGGTTTTCTTAAAGTCCTTCAGTTGTCCATGACTTTGTCAATCAACTTGTTCTTAACCAATCTAAATAATCGTTTTGTGTTTCTGTATTAATATAGACTTTTTTAGTTTGATAGACGGGACCTTTATTTTAGTATAGGTTTCTCAGGAGACATAACAACAATTTATCCATACTACTAGGGGGTAGAGGTGTCAGTGATTTTGACCAGATAGACAGATCATCTGCTGAGATATACTATAGATCCCCATGTACTCGCCTATGATTGTAATTTTGTTATACCACGTATTGTATAACTGTGTAAAAAAACAAAATATCTGCCAATAGTATACAAAGTCTGCCAATGGTATAAACTGGTATAAATTAATTAACATAAACATTTTAGCTGCTCTGGCACAAAATCCATGACATTTTTTAGGCAGGTCTAAAGAAACATTATGATATGATTTCTTTTTAACGTATTTCGGAAGAAAAGAATAGCATATTCTGAGTCATCCTTATGTTAGGCCCCGATCTGGCCTTGCCCTATGGCTGTGGGCTACACTAGTTAATTTAGCCATATTTGCTTATAATTCCCGTGGCATTCTTTTATATTACTACAATTGAACATAGCTGAATGAAATACAGCTACACAACAAATGGTTGTTTTGTTTGATAAAGTCCTTCTTTATATCCCAAAAATGTCCGTTTAGTTGGTGCGCTTGATTCAGTAATCCACTCGTTCAACATGCATACAAACAAATCCAAATATTTACCAGTAAAGTTTGTCCAAACAAGTCAAAATATGTTTCTAATTAATCCTCAGGTACTCTAATATCTAAATAAATAATAACATTTAAGACGGAGAATAGTATGTTCAATAGGGAAGATAAATAACGAAGAGCGCGCACCTCATTCACGCGAGCAACAGGACTACATTTCTAATGAGAGACACCTTGGAAAAACTACAACTACTCGCTCATTTTAAAAAAACAAGCCTGAAACCCTTTCTAAAGACTGTTGACATCTAGTGGAAGCCATAGGAACTGCAATCTGGGAGCTATTTCTTTGTATATCTCATAGACAAGCATTGAAATGGACTGTGACCTCAAAAAAACATTTTCCGGATGGATTTTCCTCGGGTTTTCGCCATATCAGTTCTGTTATACTCACAGTATGTTTTCTATCCAATGCTACTGATTATATGCATATCCTAGCTTCTGGGCTTGAGTAACAGGCAGTTTACTTTGGGCACGTCATTCATCCGAACTTCTGAACCTAAGAGGTTAATCAACTTCTTGATATGCCACACCTGTCAGGTGGATCGATGAAGTTGGCAAAGGAGAAATGCTAACTAACTGGGATGTAAATACATTTATGCACATAATTTGAGAGAAATCAGCTTTTTGTCCGTATGGAACATTTCTGGGATCTTTTATTTCAGCTCATGAAACATGGGACCATCACTTTACATTTTGCGTTTATATTTTGGTTCAGTATATATGGAAAGTTGAGAAATTAATATAGTAGGCCTTCCCTATAGAAAGCTGATGGGATCCTCCTCTTTTTAATATAGGCCACCAAAACTGTTTTCTCATATAATTGCAAAAGGAACACTTATTTAATTCCATGCATCAATCAGCTATGAGGAGCTGGCTCTCGCTGCACAACAGGTGAACCCATTCCGCTCAAACTCTGAACGCTGGGGCTCTCATGAAGTGTTTGATTTTATTTTCAATTGCATTTGCATGTATGTCTGAGTGATTAGGGGGACAATAGAGATCTGAGTACCGGCCATTAGCGACTGGTTGTTAGCAAGTTTGGTAGGCTACTAATGACCATCAGAGGCATCCGAGCATAGTTAGGAGGAGGAGCATAGTTACAGTGACTCAACGGTAACGTGGAATTTTACTGTGGTCATGACTCCTGATTGCCGGTGTGGCTTTAATTCTTATTTTCAAGCATGGTGGTGGCTGCAACATGTTATGGGTATGCTTTTTTCAGGATAAAAATAAATGGAATAGAGCTAAGCACAGGCAAAATGCATTCGGTGGTCGACGTCACCGGCCTTCTAGTCATCGCCGATCCATCTTTCATTTTCCATTGGTTTTGTGTTGTCTTCCTCACACCTGGTTCCAATTCCATCAATTACATGTTGTGTATTTAACCCTCTGTTTCCCCCCATGTCCTTGTCCGGAATTGTTTCTTGTAGTGCTTGTGCACTTTATGCTGGTGGATACCGGGTTTTGTTTGACCCATTCTTTGATTGTTCTGTTTACGGTGTTTTTTTATGTTTATTAAACGACACCGTTGTAAATCAGTTTCCCCTCTCCTGCGCCTGACTTCTCTGTCACCAGTACGCACCACGTTACAGAATTCCAGACCCAAGCTATGGAGTCAGCAGGAGCAGGTACCCCAGGTATAGGGGTGGAGGAGCGCGTACGGGAGCACGCAGCCACGCTCCACTATCTTGGCACCGCCATGGACCGCGTTGTCCAGACAATGGACCACTGGGAGAGACAGGGAGTTCTTCCAGCGCCTCCACCAGCACAACCAGGGTCTCCCCTGAGTGCCCCTTTCCCACCTGAACCCAGTGGGATTCGTCTCTCCCTGCCCCAGGAATATGATGGGAAGGCTGAGAACTGCCAGGGGTTTCTTTTACAACTGGACCTATACCTGGCCACCGTCCACCCGGCTCCATTGGGCCGTGAGAGGGTGTCCGCCCTCGTCTCGTGCCTCACCGAGAAAGCCCTGGAGTGGGCCAACGGCGTGTGGAGAGAGGGAGATGTGGCGTTGGACCAGTTTGAGGAGTTCACCCGCCGCTTTCGGACAGTCTTCGACCACCCGCCCGAGGGTAGAGCAGCGGCTGAACGCCTCTTCCATCTGAGGCAGGGGACGAGGAGCACCCAGGAGTTCGCCCTGGAGTTTAGGACCCTGGCTGCCGGCGCGGGATGGAACGACAGGGCCCTGATCGACCATATCACTGCAGTCTGCGCGAGGACGTCCATCGGCAGTTGGCCTGCAGAGACACCAACTTCACGTTCGACCAGCTGGTGGACCTGTCCATCCGGCTGTACAACCTGCTGGCTACCCGCAGACATCCAGATGGGGGTCTGTTGGTTCTATCCCCCCGCACACCCTCTCCTATACCCATGGAGCTGGGAGGGGCGGTGCGCAGGGAGACCAGAGGGGGTTCCAGCTCGTGCACCATCTGTGGCCGCAGAGGTCACACTGCTGGTCGGTGCCAGGTTTGCTCTTCTGGGGATCGAGGCAGCAGGCAGGGCGCTCTGGCGTCACCCCAGGTGAGACGACACCATTCTCACCCAGAGCCCTCTGTTGCACATATGTTTGTGTATGTCACTTTCCCTGAGTTTTCCCCGCATTCGCAGCATAAGGCGCTTGTCAATTCAGGCGCGGCTGGGAATTTTATAGATAGATCGTTCGCTCATAGTTTAGGGATCCCCATTGTTCCCGTGGCTGTGCCCTTCCCCGTTCACGCCTTAGATAGTCGACCATTAGGGTCAGGTTTGATTAGGGAGGCCACCGCTCCTCTGGGCATGGTGATGCAGAGGGGGCACAAGGAGAGAATTAGTCCCTTCCTTATTGACTCTCCTGCGTTTCCCATGGTGCTAGGCCTACCCTGGTTACTTTGTCATGACCCCACTGTTTCTTGGCCACAGAGGGCTCTCACGGGGTGGTCGAAGGAGTGTTTAGGGTTTTCCTTTGGTGCTACTACGGTGGAAAGTCCGGACCAGGTCTCCACCGTGCGCATTCCCCCCGAATATGCCGATTTGGCTCTTGCCTTCTGTAAGAAGAGGGCGACTCAATTACCACCCCATCGACGGGGGGATTGTGCGATTAATCTCCTGGTAGATGCAGCACTTCCCAGGAGTCACGTGTATCCTCTGTCACAGGAGGAGATGGCAACTATGGAAACACATGTCGCCGACTCCCTGGGGCAGGGATACATTCGGCCCTCCACTTCACCTGCCTCCTCAAGTTAATTTTTTTGTGAAGAAGAAGGATGGAGGTCTGCGCCCGTGTATTGACTATTGGGGAATCAATCAGATCACTGTGAGGTACAGCTACCCGCTGCGTCTCATCGCCAGTGCGATCGAGTCAATGCACGGGGCGCACTTCTTCACAAAATTGGATCTCAGGAGCGCTACAACCTGGTGCGTATCCGGGAGGGGGACGAGTGGAAGATGGCATTTAGTTCCACCTCAGGGCACTATGAGTACCTTGTCATGCCGTACGGGTTCATGAATGCTCAATCAGTCTTCCAGGCTTTAGTTGACGAGATTTTCCGGGACCTGTACGGGCAGGGTGTAGTGGTGTATATTGATTACATTTTGATATACTCCGCTACACGTGCCGAGCATATGTCCCTGGTGCGCAGGGTGCTTGGTAGACTGTTGGAGCATGACCTGTACGTCAAGGCTGAGAAATGTCTATTCTTCCAATAGTCCGTCTCCTTCCTAGGGTACCGCATTTCCACATCAGGGGTAGAGATGGAGAGTGACCGCATTTCAGCCGTGCGTAATTGGCTGACTCCCTCCACGGTAAAGGAAGGGCAGCGGTTTCTAGGGTTTGCCAACTACTACCGGAGGTTTATCCAGAGTTTTGGTCAGGTAGCGGCTCCCACTACCTCACTGCTGAAGGGGGGACCGTTACGTTTGCAGTGGTCGGCTGAGGCGGACAGGGCTTTTGGTCACCTGAAGGCTCTGTTTACCTCGGCTCCCATGCTGGCTCATCCGGATCCCTCTTTGGCGTTCATAGTGGAGGTGGACGCGTCCGAGGCTGGGATAGGAGCCGTGCTCTCTCAGCGCTCGGCACGCCACCAAAGCTCCGCCCCTGTTTTTTCTTTTCGAAGAAGCTCAGCCCGCCGGAGCAAAACTAGGATGTGGGGGACCGGAAGCTGTTGGCTGTTGTCAAGGCTCTAAAGGCGTGGAGACATTGGCTTGAAGGGGCTAAACACCCTTTTCTCATCTGGACTTACCACCGCAATCTGGAGTACATCCGGGCGGCTAGGAGACTGAACTCTCGCCAGGCAAGGTGGGCCATGTTCTTTACCCGTTTTGTTTTCACTCTGTCCTACAGACCAGGTTCCCAGAACGTTAAGGCAGACGCACTGTCCCGGATGTAAGACACAGAGGAGCGGTCCATGGATCACACTCCCATACTTCCGGCCTCTTGCCTGGTGGCACCAATGGTGTGGGAGCTGGACGCGGACATCGAGCGGGCGTTACGCACAGAGCCCACTCTCCCCAGTGTCCAGCTGGGCATCTGTATGTTCCGTCTGCTGTCCGCGACCGTTTGATCTATTGGGCCCACACGTCACCCTCCTCTGGTCATCCTGGCATCGGTCGGACGGTGCGTTGCCTTAGTGGGAAGTACTGGTGGTCAACCTTGGCCAAGGACGGGTTTATGTTTCCTCCTGCTCGGTGTGCGCCCAGTGCAAGGCTCCTAGGCACCTGCCCAGAGGGAAGTTACAACCCCTACCCGTTCCACAACGGCCGTGGTCGCACCTGTCGGTGGACTTCCTGACGGATCTTCCTCCCTCACAGGGCAACACCACGATCCTGGTTGTTGTGGATCGGTTTTCTAAGTCCTGCCGTCTCCTCCCTTTGCCCGGTCTCCCTACGGCACAAGAGACTGCGGAGGCCCTGTTCACTCACGTCTTCCGGCACTACGGGGTGCCTGAGGACATAGTCTCTGATCGGGGTCATCAGTTCACGTCAAGAGTATGGAGGGCGTTCATGAAACATCTGGGGTTCTCGGTCAGCCTCACCTCAGGTTTTCACCCCGAGAGTAACGGGCAGGTGGAGAGAGTGAACCAGGATGTGGGTAGGTTTCTGCGGTCATATTGCCAGGACCGGCCGGGGGAGTGGGCGGCGTTCATCCCCTGGGCAGAGATGGCCCAAAACTCACTCCGCCACTCCTCCACTAACCTCTCCCCCTTCTAGTGCGTACTTAGGGTATCAGCCGGTTCTGGTACCTTGGCATCAGAGCCAGATCGAATCTCCTGCGGTGGACGAATGGTTTAAGTGCTCGGAGGAGACCTGGGACGCCGCTCATGTGCACCTGCAACGGGCTGTGAGGCGGCAGAAGGCAAGCGCCTACCGCCACCGCAGTGAGACCGGGTCTGGTTCTCGACCCGAAACCTGCCCCTCTGCCTGCCCTGCCGGAAGCTGGGTCCGCGGTTTGTGGGGCCATTCAAAGTCCTGAGGAGACTGAATGAGGTGAGTTACAGGTTACAGCTTCCCCCCGATTATCGTATTTACCCCTCGTTCCATGTGTCTCTCCTCAGGCCGGTGGTGGCTGGCCTTCTCCAGGAGTCTGAGGTGCGGGAGGTTCCTCCGCCCCCTCTGGAAGTCGAGGGGGCGGAGTCCCGGCGTACTCCGTTTGCTCCATACTGGATTCGAGGCATCGGGCGTGGGGCCTATAGTACCTCGTGGACTGGGAGGGGTACGGTCCGGAGGAGAGATGCTGGGTCCCTTTGGAGGACGTATTGGACCCTTCAGTGCTGCGGGAGTTCCACCATCTCCATCCAGATCGCCCTGCACCTCGCCCTCTGGGTTGTCCCCGAGGCCGGTGTCGGCGCGCTGCGGGAGCCGCGCGTCAACGGGGGGTACTGTCACGACTTCTGCCAAAGCCCGTCCCTCTCCTTGTTCGGGCGGCGTTCGGCGGTCGACGTCACCGATCTTCTAGCCGTTGTCGCGCCACCTTTCATTTTCCATTTGTTTTGTCTTGTTTTCCTGCACATCTGGTTTACATCTAATCATCATTACTATGTGTATTTAGCCCTTTGTTCCCTCCATGTCTGTGTGGGGTATTGTTTATTGTCAAGATTGGCACGCTTCCGGCTGGTTTGCGCCGGGTTTTGTTTTATACCCGTGCTTTGTGGCAGCCGGTACTTTGTACTTGGGTTTTGTACTTTGTGCTGCCTTACTTGTTCTTTGGGCATTTGTTTTGTGAAGCGGTTGCGTTCTGTTCATATGATTGCCTAAGTAAAGTGCTTTGTCCACTCATCTCTGCTCTCCTGCGCCTGACTTCAATGCACCAGCTACACCCACCTTTTGACAAAAATACAGTATTCAACGTCCACCCATGTCTGAGGATGTCGGGCAACGATATGGAAACCAGCCACTAGGGGCAAAGGTGAGCGCTGTTATCTTAAAGTAGCTTTGATTTTGCCAGGGTGTTGTGGATTAGGACGGTGGATGTTGTAAATTGCCTCTGATTCCAGCGATAGAAAGTTCAAATCCAGCAATAGAAAGTTGTTTTTGAGAGAAAAAAAATGTAAGCCTATCCCAAACCTTAGCCCTTACCATAACCATGTGGAGTTAATGCCTAAACTTAAACCTAACCATTTGCCTCTGATTCCAAAGGTTGCAAGTTTGAATCTAGCAATAAAGTTGTTTTTGAGATTTTTGTTTTAAGCCTCTCCCAAACCTGAACACTTACTTTAACCATTTGGAGTTTATGCCTAAACTTGACCCTGAACACTTTAAAATTTGTTTAATTCTGACGTGAGACTGAGAGCTATTTGAGTTTGTAAGCCAAACCGTTCAGACGCTACAGACGTTTTCTTGAGAAGACAGATTATCATGATGTCTTCTGGTCTGACAAACAGCGCCCTAGCTCTGTCACTTTTCACCGCAGATATGGAAGGCCGACATGCAAATGTGCAAATGCGGTGGATTGAGACGCAGCCCATGCAAAAAAATATACTTTTTTATTAAATTATTTAAATTAGATGGATGCATTGCTGTGTTAATCGACTTAAAGCTTTGAATTGAATGTTTTTTTTGTTGTTGTTTGGCCTACATTTTAAGTGAAAAATCTGAGTATCAGCCTAATTCTGTTATCGTGGAATTGCCTGTTTGACATAATATGCAACTTGTCACGTTCCTGACCTGTTTTCTGTTGTTTTTGTATTTGTTTAGTATGGTCAGGGCGTGAGTTGGGGTGGGCAGTCTATGTTATTTGTTTCTTGTTTAGGTTCATGGTTTATTAGCCTTATATGGTTCTCAATCAGGGGCAGGTGTTTGACGTTTCCTCTGATTGAGAACCATATGAAGGTAGGCTGTTCTCACTGTTTGTTTGTGGGTGATTGTCTTCCGTGTCAGTGTTTGTACCACACGGGACTGTTTCGTTTGTCTAGTCTGTTCCTGTTCGTGCGTTCTTCGTTTTATGTAAGTTCTCATGTTCAGGTCGGTCTACGTCGTTTTTGTTATTTTGTAATTTATTCAAGTGTACTTCGTGTTTTCGTCTTGTCTAATAAATTCATAATGTATTCATCACCCACTGCATTTTGGTCCGATCCTTGCTCCTCCTCGTCCGAGGAGGAGAACGACTTAGACGCCCGTTACACAACTTAACTGTAATTTTGCAAAAATAAGTTTGTTTTGGTCATTTTTAGTTTCAGATAACATTTACATATCTAATAATGTTTTGATCATAATTAAGTTAATATTTTGCTGTGATTGTTGCTTTTTCAACAGTTTATTATTGGGGGAAAAATGACCCCAGTTGATTAACCATGTATGTAAAATATGTTGTTAGTTTGAGGGTTAAACTCTTGAATTTGGTCTACCTATAGGGCCTAAATTGTCAGCATAAAATGGAAAGTTCAGACAGGCTTAACATACAGTATATTCGGAAAGTATTCAGACCCCTTGACTTTTTCCACAACTTTATGTTACAGCCTTATTCTAAAATTGATTAAATTGCCCCACCCCCTCCCCCATCAATCTACATACAATATCCCATAATGTCAAAGCAAAAACAGGTTTTTGTACATTTTTGCCAATATATTTTCATTAAAATGGAGAAATCATATTTACATACATATTCAGACTCTTTACTCGGGAACAGTACTCAGTACTGTTGAAGCACATTTGTCAGCGATTACAGCCTCAAGTTTTCTTGGGTATGAAGCTACAAGCTTGGCACACCTGTATTTGGAGAGTTTCTCCCATTCTTCTCTGCAGATCCTCTAAAGCTCTAATCCTCTAAAGTCATGTTGAATGGGGAGCGTCGCTGCACAGCTTATTTTCAGGTTTCTCCAGAGATGTTCGATCGGATTCAAGTCTGTTCTCTGGCTGGGCCAGTCGAGGACATTCAGAGACTTGTCCCGAAGCCCCTCCTGCGTTGTCTTGGCTGTGTGCTTAGGTTTGTTGTCCTGTTGGAAGGTGAACCTTCACCACCAGTTTGAGGACCTGAGAACTCTGGAGCAGGTTTTCATCAAGGATCTCTCTGCACTTTGCTCCATTCATATTTCCCTTGATCCTGACTAGTCCCCCAATCCCTGCCACTGAAAAACATCCCCACAGCATGATGCTGCCACCCCCATGCGTCACAATAGTGATGGTACCAGGTTTCTTCCAGACGTGATGCTTGGCATTCAGGCCAAAGAGTTCAGTCTTGCTTTCATCAGACCAGATAATCTTGTTTATCATGGTCTGAGAGACCTTTAGGTGCCTTTAAGCAGAGGAGTGGCTTCCATCTGGCCACTACCATAAAGGCCTGATTGGTGGAGTTCCACAGAGGAACTCTAGAGCTCTGTCAGATCGACCATTGGTTTCTTGGTCACCTCGCTGACCTACTCCCCCGACCAGCTCTAAGAAGAGTCTTGGTGGTTCCAAACTTCTTCCATGTAACAATTATGGAGGCCACTGTGTTCTTGGGGACCTTCAATGCTCTAGAAAACATGTACCAAAACATGATACCCTTCCCCAGATTTGTGCCTCAACACAACCTTGTATCGGAGCTCTACGGACAATTCCTTCAACCTCATGGCTTTGTTTTTGCTCTGACATGCACTGTCAACTGTGGGACCTTATATAGACAGGTGTGTGCCTTTCCAAATCATGTCCAATCAATTGAATTTACCATAGGTGGACCCCAAGTTGGAGAAAACATCTCAAGGATGATCAGTGGAAACAGGATGCAAGAGCTCCATTTTGTGTCTCATAGCAAAGGGTCTGAATGCTTATGTAAATAAGGTATTTCTGTTATATTTTTTATATATTTGCAAAAATGTCTAAACCTGTTCGCTTTGTCATGATGGGGTATTGTGTGTAGATTGATAAGGAAATGAAATGGGTCTGAATACTTTCCCGAATGCTCCGTAAGTGCAAGTCATTATCATACTCTGTACTGGCAAACATCATCTCAACTTTACCAGAACATGTAGGTCCCAAATTGGCCAGAAGATGGCAAGATTGTCAAACAAAGCCTATGATTTGCTATTCTATAGCCTCGCTGTAGGTGGCAATTCCTTGTCACCTCTTCATCAGAACTGGTATGAAAATACCGGATGAGTTAATAAAACAATATAGTGGAGGCCTAGTGGGGAGGTGTTTTTCTTAACCAGTTCTGTAAGTTGTTCACTTGCAGATAAAGGAAAGAGGAAGCAACTGTAGACTAAATCAAATCAAATTTTATTTGTCACATACACATGGTTAGCAGATGGTAATGCGAGTGTAGCGAAATGCTTGTGCTTCTAGTTCCGACAATGCAGTAATAACCAACGAGTAATCTAACCTAACAATTCCACAACTACTACCTTATACACACAAGTGTAAGGGATAAAGAATATGTACATAAAGATAGATGAATGAGTGATGGTACAGAACGGCATAGGCAAGATGCAGTAGATGGTATCGAGTACAGTATATACATATGAGATGAGTAATGTAGGGTATGTAAACATAAAAGTGCATAGTTTAAAGTGGCTAGTGATACATGTGTTACATAAAGATGGCAAGATGCAGTAGATGGTATAGAGTACAGTATATACATATACATTATATTAAGTGGCATTGTTTAAAGTGGCTAGTGATACATTTTTGATCAATTTCCATCAATTTCAATTATTAAAGTGAGCTGGAGTTGAGTCAGTATGTTGGTAGCAGCCACTCGATGTTAGTGGTGGCTGTTTAACAGTCTGATGGCCTTGAGATAGAAGCTGTTTTTCAGTCTCTCGGTCCCTGCTTTGATGCACCTGTACTGACCTCGCCTTCTGGATGATAGCGGGGTGAACAGGCAGTGGCTCGGGTGGTTGTTGTCCTTGATGATCTTTATGGCCTTCCTGTGACATCGGGTGGTGTAGGTGTCCTGGAGGGCAGGTAGTTTGCCCCCAGTGATGCGTTGTGCAGACCTCACTACCCTCTGGAGAGCCTTACGGTTGTGGGCAGAGCAGTTGCCGTACTAGGCGGTGATACAGCCCGACAGGATGCTCTCGATTGTGCATCTGTAGAAGTTTGTGAGTGCTTTTGGTGACAAGCCAAATTTCTTCAGCCTCCTGAGGTTGAAGAGGCGCTGCTGCGCCTTCTTCACAACGCTGTCTGTGTGGGTGGACCAATTCAGTTAGTCCGTGATGTGTACGCCGAGGAACTTAAAACTTACTACCCTTAAAACTTACTACCCTCTCCACTATTGAGAAGCAGCATGTTCAGTTGCCAAGTACATCCCTGGGTGACTGCCAGACAGGCCTGGAACCTTGAGTGTGCTAAATGGGGCTCCCTTAGTTTAAACATTAGCGCCCTCAGTTTGGGTTTTATGTCCCTATATAAAAATGGCAAAAAAGTCTAAATTATTTGAGTGACAGGCTGGGGCCCAAAACAAAGTATCTCGCTGCACTGTGTCGCTGTGTGTAGACAGATTGGTCTCATAGACTAGAGGTAACATAGTAAATGTAAATCCAGAACACTCAAATGAGTCTGATATATTACGTTTGGTATGGTTACATAACACAGAAGTTTAACCTATGGCGGCCGTCGACGGCCTTTATTTAAAGTACTATATCAGCCGCGAACAGACTTGTTTTTCCTAACAATAGTATCTTTGTCAATATCGTAAAATGAACTTGCTAACAACCTGTTGTCGTATTCAAGTGGCTGGGGTCATCAACCAGAAACCAGAAACAGGGTATGCTGTCAGTTGACTTTCCAGTACATTGTTTTTTTTCTTTTTACGTTACTCAAAATGACAGCACCAAAGCAGACATGACTTTTCACCGTGAAAGGGGTTTTACCTATGTTGATTGGTGATATGGATTTGCACTTTGAAAAGTGATTATGTTGAGGTGAGTGAAATTGGTAAACAGCAGACCTACAGTACCAGTCAAAAGTTTGGACACGCCTACTCATTCCAGGGTTTTTCTTATTTTTAAAAAACTATTTTATACATTGTAGAATAATAGCGAAGACATCAAAACTATGAAATGACACATGGAAT
The DNA here is from genome assembly GCF_016432855.1 of Salvelinus namaycush. Lineage (NCBI taxonomy): Eukaryota > Metazoa > Chordata > Actinopteri > Salmoniformes > Salmonidae > Salvelinus > Salvelinus namaycush. The sequence goes on from NC_052331.1 coordinate 4,259,264, forward strand.
TATGTAATAACCCAAAAAGTATATTTGAGATTCTTCAAAGTAGCCACCCTTTGCCTTGAAGACAGCTTTCGGTGCTCATGGAGCTCAAAAGAGGCGGGGCTCTGAATGACGGGTCGCCACTGGTTTTGCTGTATATAGTCAGCTAACTAGTTAGTTGTTTTGTCTTGTTTCTACCAATGTAACTCATTTGGAGACATCCCAAGCTGCGCGCTATAGCTAGCTAGCTAACTAGTCAGTCTCAGGCAAGAAAAATTGTGTGTACAGGTACATTTGGGCTGCGCTCACAAAGAGTCAACCTCAGCTGTCACTTTCACTAGCTAGCCATACAGACAACCAGCTAACTAGCCACCGAAATGAAGGCTAGAGTCATTTGTGTTTATCTGTTGGGATTAGGTTATGGTTTGTCATGTTTTCTAGGTGCAAATATTCATAGGCTATACATTGCCTCATTTTCCTATTATTTAACAGCGTAGCTGTCGTGTTTGGGTAGAAGAGGCCGTGCAGTGGAGCTCATATTATGAGTGGGATATTTGTTTACATAGCCAGTGTCATGACGTTGGCCTGGGGGTAGGTTTATGACAGTCATAAATACCTCTTCCCCCTTTTTTTCCCTCTCTCTACTCTACTGATGTGACATTTGAAAATCCTGTGGTTAACATAGAGATTCTGGGAACATCATAAGTTGGGGGGAAATTAACTATATTCTGGTAATCCGACCAATTGAACATATGCGGTGGTACTTAATGAATATGATGTCAGTTCGGTTGTCATCTGAGACATTCTCATCAATAATAGGAGGACATAAACTCTACAGTGGAAAGTCTGCACATCATAGTTATCAGAGTCACATGGAATTGTTGTTCAATTTAAATGTTTGAATATAAAATTATTGGTGAAGAGATTAAATGTAATTTTAGCTTCCAAATGAGAGATTTGGGTTTTCATAAGGTTATGGCTCTGCTCAATCAGTGCCCCGCCCCTGTGAAGGGACATGGGTTATAAAACTTTTCAAACACACCCTTCTCGCTCCACTATATAAAGCCTTGACGAAAATATAACCTCCTGTTCCAAGTACGTGAGGTCTGCAGCTTTTTGCGTTAAAAGGACTAACATGTCAACTACAGAACTAAGCCAACCTCAGTGTGAGCTTTGGTTGCGAATGGTATGAACTTTGAACTCTTATTCACTACAGAAGTGATACCTCCTAGACGTTGAGTTAGCAACAGCAGCTGCAAACGAGGGCTAGGAAAGAACAGACAGAGTATCCCGTCTACCACACAACGACGTTACTACAACGTATCCAATTTACAACCAGAGACATTCTTCAAAGAACAAAGGACTCGGTTGGGCAACACGGCCTTCCATCTACCACCAACCTACCGAAGCGCAGCACAGAGTAAATATTTATTGCATTTTCCTTTTCCAAATGGGCGGTAATTTAGAATGCATAAGATACTGTATTTACGATAGCATGGCTTCTCCCTTGGTTCCTCAAAGTCTTCCCGCTCTTTCACTCAAACCCAGCCCCCTTTTCTTTGTGTAACCAGCTGTCATATCTGTTCCGCCCGCTAGGGACGTTTTCCTTTATGACGTAATTTGTAATCAAGGTATGATTCATTCTGTGTATATGTAATTCTGTGTGATTAGTTAGGTATTTAGTAAATAAATAATTAAACCCAATTTTGTATTGCTGGTTCAACTTGTTAGCCAGGGTTCGTGAAGATAACCAAGAATTTATAACTTTCAGATGAGACTGAAATAAGGTGACGATTAATATTGACTGCTATTGATGTAAAATATTACTAGGTCTTTAAGAGTTTATTCGGAAGAAAACAGCTCTATAAATATTATTTCGTGGTGCCCCGACTCTCTAGTTAATTACATTTACATGATTAGCTCAATCAGGTAATATTAATTACGGAGAAAGGATGTTATAGAATAGCATGTCATATCACTTAATCCGGCATAGCCAAAGACACGACACCAGCTAACAAGTTGTTTCTACTGATGAAATTCATTTGGATGCTGCCCCAGCTTCGTAACTAATTGGCTAACATTGGTGAACTCTGTAGTAAGTCTGTAGAGAGAGGGACAGACACAGAGAGACACACAGAGAGAGAGAGACACAGAGAGACACAGAGAAAGACACAGACATGCAGAGAGAGACACAGACACAGAGAAAGAGACACAGACACACAGAGAGAGACACAGCCACAGAGAAAGAGAGGGAGACACAGACACAGAGAAAGAGCGAGAGACACAGACACATAGAAAGAGAGAGAGAGACACAGACACACAGAGCGAGAGACACAGACACAGAGAAAGAGACACAGATACAGAAAGAGAGAGAGACACACAGAGAGAGAGAGAGAGAGACACACACAGAGAGAGAGCGATACAAACACACAGAGAGAGAGAGAGAAACACATACACAGAGAGAGAAAGAGAGAGAGAGACATACACAGACAAAGAGAGACAAATACAGAGAGAGAAAGAGACATACACATACAGAGAGAGAGAGACACATGCACACACAGAGAGAGAGAGACACATGCACACACAGAGAGAAAGAGAGACACATACACACACAGAGAAAGAGAGACATACAGAGAGAGAGAGAGACATATATACAGAGAGAGAGCGAGAGCGAGAGAGAGACACACACACACATACACAGAGAGAGAGAGACACATACACACAGAGAGAGACATACAGAGAGAGAGAGACATACACAGAGAGAGAACGAGAGAGAGACACATACACAGAGAGAGAAAGAGAGACATACACAGACAGAGGGAGAGATAGATAAATACACAGAAAGAGAGAGCGAGACACATACATAGAGAGAGAGAGCGACATACACAGAGAGTGAGAGACACATACACAGAGAGAGAGAGACACACACACACACACACACACACACACACACACACACACACACACACACACACACACACACACACACACACACACACACACACACACACAGAGACACATACACACAGAGAGAGAGAGAGACACACATACACAAACACACAGAGAGACACATACACTTAGAGAGAAAGAGAGACATGCAGAGAGAGAGACATACATACAGGGGGAGAGAAAGAGATATACAGAGAGAGAGAGAGCGAGAGAGAGACACACACACAAACACACACAGAGAGAGACACATACACAGAGAGAGAGACACATACACAGAGAGAGAGACACACATACACACAGATAGAGAGAGAGACACATACACATAGAGAGAGAGAGAGAGAGACACACACACACATACACAGAGAGAGAAAGAGAGCGAGACACATACACAGAGAGAGAAAGAGAGAGAGAGACATACACAGAAAGAGAAAGCGAGACACATACACAGAGAGAGAGAGAGACATACACAGAGAGTGAGCGAGAGAGAGACACACATACACAGAGAGAGAGACACACATACACAGAGAGAGAGAGACACATACACCTACACAGAGAGACACATACACAGAGAGAGAGACACATACCCAGACAGAAAGAGACACATACACACAGAGAGAGAGAGAGAGTGAGAGACACACAGACACAGAGAGAGAGAGAGACATACAGAGAGAGACACAGACACACACAGAGTAAGAGAGACATACACAGAGAGAGAGACATACAGAGAGAGAGAGAGACATACACAGAGAGAGAGACAAAGACACAGAGAGAGACACATACACTCAGAGAGAGAGACACAGACACACACAGAGTAAGATAGACATACACAGAGAGAGAGAGAGACATACACAGAGAGAGAAACAAAGACACACAGAGAGAGAGAGACACAGACACACACAGAGTAAGAGAGACATACACAGAGAGAGAGCCATACAGCGAAAGAGAGAGAGAGAGACACAAACACAGAGAGAGACACAAACACAGAGAGAGACACACAGACACACAGAGAGAGACACATACACAGAGAGAGAGACACAGACAAGCGTTCTAAACTTCCTTAATAAGCACAATGTCTTGAGTAAAAGCCAAATTGGATTTATACCAAAACATCGCACAACTGATCATATTTACACCCTACACACCCTGATAGATTAACATGTCCACCAAAATAATACCAAAATATACGCTTGCTTTATCGACTTCCAAAAAGCATTTGATTCTATTTGGCATACAGGACTGTTCTACAAAGTTATTGAAAGTGGTGTAGGGGGTAAAACATATGACATAATTAAATCAATGTATACTGGCAATACGTGCAGCATTAAAATCGGCAAGAAAATAACAGAGTTCTTTAACCAGGGGCGGGGCCCTCGTCAGGGTTGTAATCTGAGCCCTGCAGTCTTCAATATTTACATCAACGAATTGGCCACTATTCTAGAAAAATTCTCAGCCCCTGGTGTTAGTCTCCACAATTCAGAGGTTAAATGCCTACTCTTCGCAGATGACCTATGCCTGCTGTCACCCACAGCACATGGCTTACAGCAGAGCCTGGACCTGCTAGAGCAGTACTGCCAGACCTGGGCCCTGGCAGTAAACCCCAAAAAGAATAAAATAATGATTTTCCAGAGAAGATCCAGATCTCAGGGAATTAGACCAAAGTTCTCAATTGGTACAAAATATATAGAGTACTGCACACACTACAATTACTTAGGTTTAAAAATAAGCTCAACTGGACACCTCAATGAGGCAGTGAATGAACTGAGAGAGAAAGCACGCAGGACATTCTACGCCATTAAACAGCTAATTCAAATTGAAATACCTATTAAAATTTGGCTAAAACTAATTGAATATGTCATTGAACCAATTGCATTTTATGGCATAAAGGTGTGGGGTCCACTTGCAAAACAAGATTTCATCAAATGGGACAAACACCCCATTGAAACCCTGCATGCAGAGTTCTGTAAGATTATCCTACATTTCCAGAGGAAAACTACAAACAATGCATGCAGGGCAGAATTAGGCCAATATCGACTAATAATAAAAACTCAAAAAAGAGCAATTAAGTTTTGGAAACATCTAAAATACAGTGACCCCCTCTCAAATCACTACCAAGCCCTGCAATGCCAAGAGCTGAGCAAAGAAAAGAGTCCCCTCATCTAGCTGGTCCTGGGGCTGAGTTCACAAACCTGTTCTACTAACACACTGAAGCCTCAGGACCAGAACATCCAATCAATCATGATTAACCAAATTACAACACAGTCAAAACAAAACTATATTGCTTATTGGGAAACACAAGCACAAACACAAAGCAAAATGCAGTGCTATCTGGCCCTATATCGACAGTACACTGTGGCTAAATATTTGACCATGGTTACTGATCAAAACCAGGAAAACCTGGCTCCCTGTAGAGGAAAGACTGTGCAACCACTGCACAACAGCAGAACCTGAGACAGAGCTGCATTTCCTGACAAAATGTCAAAAATATAAAACAATTAGAGAGTGTCATTTCCCCAAATTTGAAACCCTTATTCAAGGTAAAGACCTCTCTGATGAGAGTAGGCTACCAGTCCTGTTGGGGGAGGATGCAGAGAGCTGTGGGTTGGCAGCGCACTACATTGCTGCCTGCCATAAGTTGAGGGACAGTGTCTGACAAACCAATCAACCTGCACATGTACTCTACTGTATGCTTATTGTTATTGTTGAATGTATGGTTATTTTGACACTTGGTTACTGTTGTCCCGTTGACAATTTTGATTCTCATTTTTTTAATTTTATATTGTAAATATCCAAAATAAGCTTTGGCAACATGTACATTGTTACAACATGCCAAGAAAACAAATTGAATTGAATTTAGAGACACATACACAAAGAGAGATAAAGAGTAATTCCAGTAATAATGAAAATAAAGAAAATATCATACAAATTTTGGCTACATCTAAATTCAAGTCCAAATTCAAGTCTGCAATTTAAAGCACTTCAAACCCAAGAGCTGAGCTCAGAAACAAGCCCTCTCAGTCAGCTGGTGTTGGACCTAACCAACCAAGCTGACACCAGCACTGCTTCAAAAGAAAGAATTCCAATAAACAAAATCATGAACCAATCAAAGGATTCATATTTACAACATTGGAAAAACGAAACAAAATCCCAAAGCCGACTAAATTGCTATCTGACCATAAACAGAGAATATGAATTGGCTGAACATCACTTCTCTGTCAGAGAAACGAAGCAGAGACAGATCCTTACAGGCTGAGTGACCACAGATTGGCAATAGAAACCGGCAGACATAAAAAGACATGGCTACCCAAAGAGGAGCGTGTATGTGGTCACTGCACGACAGGGGAGGTAGAGACAGAGATGCACTTTCTTCTTTCCTGTGATAAATATTCATCACAAAGAGATTCATTATTCACAGAAATGACTACATTTATTCAAAATTTTAACTTATTAAACCCAGAGGAAAAACTAAAAATACTCATGGGCGAAGGAGCAATGGCTCCTCTTGCAACCAAATTTTGCCTGCCATAGCCTGAGGGACACTGAATAATCTGCATAGTAAGCAGTAACTGACTTATTATTACTATTATTGTTATTCCTATTATTATTGTTGTTTATCATTCCAAATAGTAGTGGTATGGGTGGTAATGGTAATGATAGCAGTTTAGTGATGGTGGTGGTAGTAGTAGTGGTAATGATGATAGTAGTTGAAGTACTGATGTAATGGTGAAGATGACCGTTAGTTAGTTATAGTTTCATTTTCCATATTTATACTATTGACTGTTACCATTTTATTGTTATTATTTTGTATTTAATTTTGTATTATTATTTACTACCATTTTATATTATTATTTGTTATTTTATCATTTTATTACAATGTATATTGTATACATTGTTGGTTTGGCAATATTGACACAATGTTTTTCATGCCAATAAAGCAGCTTGAATTTGAATTTGAATAAAGAGAGAGAGAGAGAGACACACAGATACGCACAGAGATAGAGACACAGACACACAGAGAGAGATAAAGACACAGACACAGAGAGACACAGACACACACACAGAGAGAGAGAGACACACACAAAGAGAGATAAAGAGAGAGAGAGACACAGACACAGAGAGACACAGACACAGAGAGAGAGAGAGACAGACACAGAGAGAGAGAGACACACAGACACACAGAGAGAGAGAGAGAGTTTTGAGGGACTGTGCGATTGGCATGCTAACTGCATAAACGTCCACCAGAGCTGTTGTCAGCGAATTGAATGTCAATTTCTCTACAGTATGCTGCCTCCAATCTTGTTAAATATGATTTGGCAGTACGTCCAACCGGCATCACAACCGCAGACCAAGTGTAACTACGCCAGCCCAGGACCTCTACATCTGGCTTCTTCACCTGCAGGATTGTCTGAGACCAGCCACCCGGACAGCTGATGAACCTGTGGGTTTGCACAAGCAAAGAATTTCTGCAAAAACTGTCAGGAACCGCCTCAGGAAACCTCACCTCAGTGCTCGTCGTCCTCACCAGGGTCTTGACCTGACTTCAGTTTGGCGTCTTAACCGACTTCCGTGGGCAAATGGTCACCTTCGATGGCCACAGGCTCACTGGAGAAGTGTGCTCTTCACAGATGAAAACTTGTTTCAACTGTACCGGGCAGATGATGTCGTGTGGGTGATCAGTTTGCTGATGTCAACGTTGTGAACAGAGTGCCCCATGGTGACGGTGGGGTTATGGTTTGGGCAGGCAGGCATAAGCTACGGACAATGAACACAATTGCATTTTATCGATGGCAATTTTGAATGCACGGAGATACCGTGACGAGATCCAGAGGCCCATTGTCATGCCATTCATCTGCCGCCATCACCTCATTTTTCAGCACGATAGTGCACGGCCCCATGTCACAAGGATCTGTACACAATTCCTGGAAGCTGAATATGTCCCAGTTCTTCCATGGCCTGCATACGCACCAGCCATGTCACTTATTGAGCAGGTTGGGATGCTCTGGATCGACGTATACGACAGCGTGTTCTAGTTCCCGACAATATCCAACAGCTTCGAACAGCCTGATCAACTCTATGAAAAGTCCATTGACGGGGTTCTGAGTGATGGTTTACGACACCGTTGGTATATGTGTGGCAATGGTAGAATAACATTCAAACTCATTAACTATGATTGATGGTGCTGGTTGTCCTTGCTCGCTGTAACTAACGAAGTAATACATGTTTCCAGGAGTGGAAATTGTGTTTTTTTTCTGTGAATGTTGGTGTTTATGGAAGTGCAATGGATGTAATCAAGTCACCAGAGGATTTGAGCCTGGACGGGAATGTGGACTCAAAACATTTCGTCAGTGTCTTTTGCTGTATATGTCTGCCATTGGAGTTACAAAGAAGTAAAGTTGCTCTCTTTCTTACTATAGCGGGACCACAGGCAATCGATATATTCAATACCTTCACGTCTGCACATGAGGAGGATAAAGAAGAGTTGGCGGAGGTGCTGGATCCGTTTGATGCATATTGTTCACCTAAGAAGAACGAGATGTATGAATGTTATGTGTTTCGCTGTCGTATACAACAGCAAGGTGAAAACTTCGACGTCGTTCTTACAGATTTGAAATTGAAAGCACAGACGTGTAATTTTGTAGACCTAGCCTCATCTACAGTGGCTTGCGAAAGTATTCACCCCCCTTGGCATTTTTCCTATTTTGTTGCCTTACAACCTGGAATTAAAATATATATTTTTTGGGGGGGGGGTTGTATCATTTGATTTACACAACATGCCTACCACTTTGAAGATGTAAAATATTATTTATTGTGAAACAAACAAGAAATAAGCCACAAAAACAGAAAACTTGAGCGTGCATAACTATTCACCCCCCCAAAGTAAATACTTTGTAGAGCCACCTTTTGCAGCAATTACAGCTGCAAGTCTCTTGGGGTATGTCTCCATAAGCTTGGCACATCTAGCCACTGGGATTTTTGCCCATTCTTCAAGGCAAAACTGCTCCAGCTCCTTCAAGTTGGATAGGTTCCGCTGGTGTACATTAATCTTTAAGTAATACCACAGATTCTCAATTGGATTGAGGTCTGGGCTTTGACTAGGCCATTCCAAGACATTTAAATGTTTCCCCTTAAACCACTCTAGTGTCGCTTTAGCAGTATGCTTAGGGCCATTGTCCTGCTGGAAGGTGAACCTCCATCCCAGTCTCAAATATCTGGAAGACTGAAACGGGTTTCCCTCAACAATTTCCCTGTTTTTAGCGCCATCTATAATTCCCTTCAATTCTGACCAGTTTCCCAGTCCCTGCCAATGAAAAACATCCCCGCTGCATAATGCTGTCACCACCATGCTTCCCTGTGGGGATGGTGTTCTCGGGGTGATGAGAGGTGTTGAGTTTGCGCCAGACATAGCGTTTTCCCTGATGGCCAAAAAGCTCAATTTTAGTCTCATCTGACCAGAGTACCTTCTTCCATGTGTTTGGGGAGTCTCCCACATACCTTTTGGCGAACACCAATTGTTTTCTTTTTGCATTCTTTTTTTCTGGCCACTCTTCCGTAAAGCCCAACTCTGTGGAGTGTACGGCTTAAGGTGGTCCTATGGACAGATACTCCGATCTCCGCTGTGGAGCTTTGCAGCTCCTTCAGGGTTATCTTTGGTCTCTTTGTTGCCTCTGATTAATGCCCTCCTTGCCTGGTCTGTGAGTTTTGGTAAGCGGCCCTCTCTTGGCAAGTTTGTTGTGGTACCATATTCTTTCCATTTTTTAAATAATGGATTTAATGGTGCTCCGTGGGATGTTCAAAGTTTCTGATATTTTTTTATAACCCATCTGTACTTCTCCACAACTTTGTCCCTGACCTATTTGGAGAGCTCCTTGGTCTTCATGGTGTCACTTGCTTGGTGGTGCCCCTTGCTTAGTGGTGTTGCAGTCTCTGGGGCCTTTCAGAACAGGTGTAGATATACTGAGATCATGTGACAGATCATGTGACATTTAGATTGCACACAGGTGGACTTTATTTAACTAATTATGTGACTTCTGAAGGTAATTGGTTGCACCAGTCCATATTTAAAGGCTTCACAGCAAGGGGGTGAATACATATGCACGAGCCACTTTTCCGTTTTTTTATTTTTTTCATTTCACTTCACCAATTTGGACTATTTTGTGTATGTCCATTAAATGACATTCAAATAAAAATCTATTTAAATAACAGTTTGTAATGCAACAAAATAGGAAAAATGCGAAGAGGGATGAATACTTTTGCAAGGCACTGTATGCTTCAAGATCAGATTGTGCTTGGTATAAATGACTCCAGAGTTAGAGAAAGATTGCTGTGGGAAAGTGAGTTACATTTGGACACTGCAGTAAAAATGTCCGGCGAATTAGCTATTGCATATTAAAACCTTTAGCTCCACACCAGCAAGCACTGCTATGGAGATGGAAAGAGCAGCAGTGGATTTTGTAGATAAGGACATAAGGGGGCAAAGGTGCCACAAGCAATATGACATTGATCAAAGGATTCACAAGCTAAATGTTTGTAACATGTGTGGCACCAGGCACCAGACCAGGAAGTGTCCTGCCTTTGGAAAATCTTGCTACAAGTGAGAGGGAAACATATTTTTGGAAAAATGTGTTTTGCAAAGAACAAGTATGGGATACAAAATGTTCACACCATTGAAATGGAGGAGAATGAACAAAGTGATGTGTTTGTGGGCACTGTGGATTGCATGGAGGACAGGCAAGAACCATCACAGGTCCATACTGGGTTGTACCGCTAGTGGTCAATGGTACACTTTTGACCTTAAAGCTGGATACAGGAGCTAAAGCCAACCTAATCAATATGAGGGATTTTCATGAGTTAAAGCACAAACCAGTCATCATGCAAAAGGCTGTGGCTCTCAAAGCATACAATGCCCAAGCAATTGAGACTAAAGGTTCATGTCGGCTAACTGTAAAGGGGAAAACAAGAAGCCACACACTTATGTTTGTGATTATACCAGAGGGGCATGATTCTCTTTTGGGGAATACAGCATGTGAGTCGTTGGGACTGGTTAAGTGAGTGTACACCATTAATGACTTTGACTGGCTGCACAGTGTTCAACGGGTGACAAGTAATCAAAATGGCGAGGAGATTTGCTCAAAGATATTCACGTGTTCACAGGATTTGGAGCATTGCTTCTCATTCACTCTGTTACCCTCGCAGAGAATGCCAAGCCAGTGATTCATGCACCACGCAGAGTGCCGGTGCCACTGTGGAAGGATCTAAAGAAGGAGTTGGGAAGAACGGTGAAACTCTAAGTGCTCGTGAAAACAGAGGAGCCAACAGACTGGGTCTATTCCATGGTCTGTGTTCGAAAAAGGAAGGGAGGAGATAGTGTTTTAAATGGCTGGCGCATATTACTTCTCCAAGTCGAATGCTTCAAATGGATTCTGGCAGGTGTTGGATCTAGCCAGCATCAAGCTTTGTACAGTCAATACTCCCTTTGGAAGATATTTTTTTAATAGGTTACCCTTTGGCATAAGTTCTGCCCCTGAGCTCTTTCACAAGGCAATGGAAAGTGTCATTGAGGGGTTTAGAGGGAGTTTGAGTATATGTGGATGATTTTGTGGTCTGGGGGTCCACTATTCAGGAACACAAATGAGCGGTTGGAAAATATTCTGCAGAGGGTCCAGAAGCATGGTTTGAAGCAAAATTGGGCTAAATGTCCGTTCTGTGTGAAGGAAATCACATTTCTTGGGGATAAACTATCCTCGGAGGGTGTGCAGCCTGATCATGCCAAGGTCAAAGCGTTGAGGGAAATGGCTAATCCCACACATAGGAAAGGCATTCAGCGGGTTCTGGGTGTGGTCAATTATTTGGGGAAGTTTGTACCAAATTGGTCAGCTAAAACAGTGAACTTAAGGACACTCCATCAGGACAAGACAGAGATCTCGTGGAATCGAACCTGACAGGCCTACTAAGGTGTACATGGAAGCCTCTAAAGATGGCTTTGGAGAAGTGCCGCATCAGGAGCTTCAAGGGACGTGGAAGCCTGTGGCTTATGCAGCCCATTCTTTGACTGATTCTGAGAAGTGTTACGCTCAAATAGAAAAGAAGTGCCTAGGGTTCGTCGTTGATTGTGAGAAGTTTACCTGTTGCATTCATGGCTTACCAAAGGTGGTTCTAGAAATAGACCATAAACCCCTTATTCCAATTTCTCTAAGAAATCTGAAGGACATGCCTCCTCGTCTTCAAAGGATGACGATGAGGTTGCAACGCTATGATTTTGTTCTAACCTATGTGCCTGGGTCAACTTTCGTGGTAGCTGATGCCCTCTCGAAGGCTTGACCAGTGGTGGCCCAAATCAGCCTCAGTCAGGAGTCTATGGAGGAGGTTGCCTTGTATGTCGGATACGGTCGTGGAGTTACTTCCTGATTCTGAGCAGCAACTAAGGAGAAAAGCTGGAGACCACAACAGATCCCATTCTTTGCAAGGTGATCCATAATATGGAAAATGGCTGGCAAAAAGGCTCTCGTAAGCAATACTTCCCACTAAGCGCAGAGCTGTCAGTGGTCAATGGTGTGCTGTTGAAGAATAACAGAATGGTGATACCTACTGAAGGACATCTGGGAGCTGAGACATCTAAGAGAAGGGCCAGAGAGTCCCTTTATTGGCCAAATATAAATTCTAATATTGACCAGATAGGGCAACTTGCCCCTTTCTGGTTGATAATTTGTTTCTAGCTGTAAATTAGGTACTGGCCAGCCCAGTTAGCTAACTAGCAACCTCACTAGCAGAAAGTCTGAGTTGAAATAAATGCTAGCCAGCTAGTTAGCATAAGCTAATGTCTGCTAGCATAGCTTGCGAGCCCCCAGTTAGCAGGGTTAGGGGTCAGAGTTAGAATAGGGGTTAGGTTAGGGTCAGAATAGGAGTTAGGGTTAGATTAGGTGTCAGTTCTCCACTGTTCTTCAGATCATTTTTATTTTCAGATGAGACTTTAGAAGAAAATATATGACCGTGTTGGCTATGGCGAAGATGCGCTTCATTGTGTTATGAATGCCATTGAAAATGGGCAGGGCATTAAGGCAGCTTCCCATGCTTTTGATGTGCCACCCAAAACCCTGAGGCGCCACAGAGACCAGCAGTCCAAAACCCCAGGCCACAGCCATTTGGGTGGGTTACCAGTCTTCACTGGCTCTTTCGAATGTAACCTGGTGAGTCATTTCCAAAAAATGGAAAGAGCCCTTTTCGTTCTTTGACCTGGCGGAGAGGATGGGAATCCAAAACACATTCAATAAATAAAGACGGGTGGTTATATTCCAATGAATTAGTTAAGCATATATATATATATATAGGAAAGGGCCATTTGAAATTCAATGAAAGGGCCAATGAAATTCAAGAGCAACCGGTTTGCTCTTGAATTTCATTTTAAAGACTACTACGATGTAAAATCTTGCCTTGTTCAAATGATAAAGACTTTAGTTTAACTGTACATAACAGAGTGTAAGGAAAAGGTCAAATAAGTTTAATTTATTCATTTATGTGGACACTTCTGTGAAACCCAATGGCATAATCTTCTATTGGTGTAAGTTATCCCCAGAGGTGGTTGCATCTAAATGCTGTATCTGGGAAAAATGGCCCTTTCCTAAAAAATATGTTTCATTAAATAACTACAAATCTATTAACTGTAGCCATTTATTTTCCTTTATAGTTTGTTACCCTAAGCATGGCCGTCATCCACATACAATTTCTCCCAAAACGTTGCTTTTTTATGTCAGCCATTAGACATTGATCAGCGGGGGTGGGGGTGGCTTACCCCATGTAACCCTACTTGGTACCTCTATGTTCGTTCACATATGCAGTTGTCGGTATTCTAAGACAAACTGCTATTCAGTATTTTTGTTTGCATGCACGAATAACTAGGATACTACCTTCAGCATTTAGTTTGCATTGTCTTGCGAAGACAGCTGTGTGTACAACGCGTTTACATGGGCAAACAGGGTACCTCTTACAAACAGGGTACCTCTTACAAACAGGGTACCAAGTAGGGTGCTGATACAGCGCAGCAGAGATAGGCTACAGATGTCAAAAGCACTCAGTCTCAACATGTGAACTTCATGTTTATTATGGTAAAGCGTGATAATACAAATAGAATTCAATCATTCCAATGCAATAACCCCCCAAAAATGTACTGTAGCCCGCTTAGTCACTTTATCCTGGCGCCGGGTCTGCTGCCAGAGAGTGCACATAATCGACATCTCACTGTTCTCTGCAGGCCTCTCACTTCTAATCCAGAATTTCATAAACAGATGTATCTACCTTTATTTGCTTTGCTGTTTTATAAGAGCCAACACAGACAGCAATGTAAACAGATCAACAACAAATGACGCTTAACATTCAGATGGCCTTAGCAGCTGCTCACATTGCCATGGTAACTGGAGACCTGTGGAGCTACAAAGGTGCCATTTGGCACTGTGCATGGTGCACTATGGAGGCTCCTGGTATAACGTATGACCGTAGAGAGGCAGTTTAGTATCTACTCATCACTCTCTGGCAGAGAGAACACACACACTGTTTATGAACGCAGTCTGAAACCTATGAGTACACACTGAGTCTGTAAGATAATAGAATAGGATTTCTTTATGTACGTTGTGAGACAATGCTCAGACAATCTGCTGAAGAATATACCAAGCTGTCAGTAGTCAAACAAAGGTAGTGTGTGGTTTCATATAACATTGGTGCATGTTGTATTCCAACTGGACATCAGACCATGATGTGATTGATATTTGGTTGTTGTCAACAAACGTTGACATTTTATTCAACTTCTGTTTTTTTAAATGGTTCTTCATTTCCAAAGCACTCTTCAATATCGCACATTTTTTTCCTTTCCTTTTCGCCAAGACCTCTGAAATATAAAATAACAGGAAAGGTGTTAACAGAGCGTACCCGAGCATGTACACTCAGATCTGTTGTCGTGTTTTTACCAGTCATGATGTATCTTGTGTGCATTATCAGGAGGTAGCAGAGAAACTAGGCCTTGGTTTCCCGAGGGAACAGCGGTGAGGCTGAAGACTGCACTGCGCTCATAGAGCTAGATAGGACTCGTCTTTGTAGCTGTGCCACTATAGCGTCTGTGAGAGCATGGGCAGCTCCACTGAGGCTATTGACATTTTGAGGTCGTCAATTTTCTTCTTCACGATTGGCTGATCCCTCTTCATGACCCGATTGGACACGACTCCAACAGGGTCACCATGAGGGATCAGCCAATGAAGTTGGAAGTCCCACCCAGTTGACTACATTAAAATGGTGGAAGCCCTCAATGGCTCTGTCCATGCTAATACAGCCTTTAGGCTACTAGAGGCCTCTATCATTATCTATGACTGAGCTTCACACTGGTTAAGCCTTTCACATCCATCCATCCACACACACACACACATTTAAGAGTTGCTCTGAGTAAAGATGGAGCGGGCTCCTTTGATCACTCCCTGCTGACTCTGATTAGTATGTAGATGTACAGTTCAGACCTACAGGGACCTGGCAGCCATGACACCCAAATAACCGCAGAGGAATCTCACCCTACTCAACCCGTTCCCTCTCCGTCATCCAATCAGAGGTCTTACATTCTCTCTTCTGACAATTAGAACCCTCTCATTCTTTCAACGTTCAACCTGAATACTTTAACTGGCTAATCATCCAATCAGAACGCTCTCACACTCTCCGATCATCCAATCAGTAGTTTCAAATTCTTTCTGCCTCCAATTAGAGGAGTTTGTCTGCAACTTCAGTATGAATCGCATGAAAAGCTTCCTTTCCATGATAACAGAAAACATTAGAGAGAGAGATGGGAGGAGTCTATGAATTATTGTTGTTTTACTCTGACCCACTTTGGATTCCATACCCTTTGGGTGTTTGTTGAAACCAAACATTCGCTGATTAATACCTAACGAAATACACGGAATATAAAATTAACTGTGTGACCTTATCTGGGAAATTTCTACATTTCTGTTTTCATAGAGCGAAACATACACAGGCGCACACACAAACACACACATCCATGCACAAATCACCCTCATCTCTTTCTTTTCATAGAAAAGAATGAGCTGTCGGACCAGCTGATTGATGATGTCCGTCCGTCACCATGACGATGAAGGGTCGGTGAGGTCAGAGATGTAAAATGTTACCATAGAGCAGGGGTGTCAAACTCATTCCACGGAGGGCCTAGTGTCTGCAGGTTTTTGGTTTTTCCTTTCAATAAAGCCCTAGACAACCAGGTGTGGGGAGTTCCTAACTAATTAGTGATGTTAATTCATCAATCAAGTACAAGGGAGGAGCGAAAACCCGCAGACACTCGGCCCCCCGTGGAATGAGTTTGACACCTGTGCCATAGAGGATAGAAAAGCTTATTAATGTTACCATTTTTTATCGCAGGTTGACGTTTGTCATTGGTCTTGCCCTGGAGGCAGAACTGAGCGGTTCCTCTAGAGTTTAGATCAGGGCTGCTCAACCCTCTTCCTGGAGATCTACCGTCCTGTGGGTTTTCAGTCCAACCATAATTTAACACACCTGATTCCACTAATTACCTGTTCAACTTCTTAGGGCTAGGCCTCTTTCTTCTCAATTTCCGCCTGACTGAAGTAAAGTAAACTACCTGTTGCTCAGGCCCTGAAGCCAGGATATGCATAGAATTAGTACCATTGGAAAGAAAACCCTTTGACATTTGTAGAAATGTTAAAATAACGAAGGAGACTATAACACAATAGATATGGTAGGAGAAAATCCAAAGAAAAACCAGCAAGAATTGTTTTTTTGAGAGCCCATGTTCTTACAATGGAAAGAATAGGGGCATACTGAATTCTAGCTGCCATGATGCAATTCCTATGGCTTCCACATGGTGTCAGCAGTCAATGTTCAAGGTTTCAGGCTTGTAACCTCCAAAACAAATAAGATATATGAGTTTTAGTACAGGGACACAGTCTTGGAAATTTGTGTTTGGGCGCGCGATGAAGACAAGACGCACCTGCTAAAATCGGTTTCCTATTGAACATACTTCTTCCCGTAAGAAATAGTATAGTTTGATTACATTTTAGGGTATCTGAGGAGTAAATAGAAATGTATTTTGACTTGTTGAAACAAAGTTTAGCAGTAGATTTTTGGATTCCTTTCTCCATGTTCAACGAGTGGATTATTCAAATC
Source organism: Salvelinus namaycush (assembly GCF_016432855.1). Taxonomy (NCBI): domain Eukaryota; kingdom Metazoa; phylum Chordata; class Actinopteri; order Salmoniformes; family Salmonidae; genus Salvelinus; species Salvelinus namaycush. The sequence continues at coordinate 4,276,349 of NC_052331.1, forward strand.
GATGACGCCAACTAAACAGACTAGCTGAATCAGATATGCTAAATTAGGGTTGGACTGAAAACCTACAGGACAATAGATCTCCAGGAAGAGGGCTTGGCAGCCCTGGTTTAGATGTTCCAGCTGCAATGTTATAATTGGCTATATCATAAAAATTCATAACATTTGCTTTTTGTCTTAATTTAAGGTTAGGATTAGCAGTGTTAAAGGTTAGGTTTAAAATCAGATTGTATGCCGTTGTGGCTGTGCCAGCTTGTGACCACCCTGCAGAACTGCCTCTAGCACATGAGGCATATCAATAGATGCCAACCTGCTTTTTTATCAGGACAACATTTAGAAGCGCATCAGTCTTTGTCAGATCCCATTTTTGTAGTCTAGACTCATGGCAATGTTTTTCTTGTTTCTCTCTGTGTGTACACAATATGTGTTAAGGACGTGTCAAACTCATTCCACGGAGGGACGAGTGTCTATGGGTTTTCTCTCCTCCTTTGTACTTAATTTATGAATTAAGGTCACTAATTAGTAAAGAACTCCCCTCACCTGGTTGTCTAGGTCTTAATTGAAAGAAATATAAAAGACACTAGGGCCTAGGCCCTCCATGGAATGAGTTTGACACCACTGGTGTTAAGAATAAACAAGTTCGGGTGAGAGGACCAGACTTGAATGCAACACTAACTAGTTGCATTGAACACAGCTCCCTAGCAACTCAACATGCACCAGCTGCTACTAATTGCCAATCAGACACCATGCCTGTTAGCATCACTAACTAGTTGCCTTGACCGCAGCTCCTCAACAAGCATCAGCTGTAACTTATTGCTAATCAGCCTCCATACCGGTTCTTAATCACCACTGCCACCCTACTTAAACCTGACCAAATGAACATTTCTCTTCTTTGTTCTGCAGTGCATGTCATGTTGCACGACACTGTGCATTACTAGCCCTATCAATTTAATTGTAATATTTTGTTGCATTTCGCACCTGCTCCTGTCAGATTCATGTATCTAGTGATGGGGAAACAGAGACTTTCACCAAATAGTGCCTAAAAATGGTTCATTAAGCTGAGCTTTTAACACTGCACATTAGTGACATCTGCTGGTCAGCAATGAAAAGCAGCATTGTTTTTCACACAATATTCATCAAATCTCCATGACACTGTGGTTGGTCCTGGGTCTTAGTAGCAGTTACTGTTATAGGTTCGGACCTAACATCATGTGTGCTTTTTTTTGCTCTGAATTCCTTTTTTCACTGTAAAAAAATAGAATCTATGGTATTAATTAGAATAGAAGCTTATACTTATACTTTACTTATACAATATGCCTTTGTCGAGATTCGACACGATTCCCTGTCATCTGTGAGTTTTCTGGTCCCCTACACCCCGACTCTGCCTGCTAAGCTACCGTTTTAGGTGCTGTTCCATGATTTATTTTTAACTACAGTCTAAGTATGGTATCAAGTAGCCAGCCTGTCTCAGGCACTGCGTCACTACAGTCCCTGGTTCGAATCCAGGCTGAATCACATCCGGCCGTGATTAGGAGTCCCATAGGGCGGCGCACAATTGGCCCAGCGTGATCTGGGTTTGGCCGGGGTAGGCCATCATTGTAAATAAGAATTTCTTCTTAACTGGCTTGCCTAGTTAAATAAAGGTTAAATAAAAAAAAGTAGAGTTTGGTGTTTGAAAGCAACTTAATATCGAAGATAGTACCGGAACCACGGCAAACTCAGTGGGAATTTGCAACACAGTTTGAAAAACATCGTCATTGATCACGTGGTAATGTTACTTTGAAACGAGCATGAGTACATTGTTTCGGCACAGTAGTGCTTTGAAAACTGCATCGGAACTCCGGTATCAATCATCCCATCACTACTTATATCCCTCATTCCGCTCTTATCACGGACCAGCAAGCTACCTGCTTTCACCACATTTCCTCTCCGCCATGCCTGGCAGCTCCGGGTTTTACCGTGACGTGTCCATGGCCGATTCCCAGCGTGCTCTCCCGAGTGCATTCCGCCATTATCCATAGCCCTGCTTCACCAAATTCACCAGCGCATCTCCTGGCCAGATGCAAGCCTCATGCTTCACTCCTCAGTGGACCCATGAGGCTCTGTCGTCCAGCATTTGTGTCCAAGTCCAGCATTTGTGTGCCAACTCAAGCATTTGTGTGCCAACTCAAGCATTTGTGTGCCAACTAGCTCCAGCATTTGTGTGCCAACTCCATCATTTATGTGCCAAGTACAGGATTTGTGTGCCAAGTAAAGCATTTGTGTGCCAAGTCCAGCATATGTGTGCCAAGTCCATCATTTGTGTGCCAAGTCCATCATTTGTGTGCCAAGTCCAGCATTTGTGTGCCAAGTCCAGCATTTGTGTGCCAAGTCCAGCATTTGTGTGCCAACTCCATAATTTGTGTGCCAACTCCATCATTTATGTGCCAAGTCCATCATTTGTGTGCCAAGTCCATCATTTGTGTGCCAAGTCCATCATTTGTGTGCCAAGTCCAGCATTTGTGTGCCAACTCCATCATTTGTGTGCCAACTCCATCATTTGTGTGCCAACTCCAGCGTCTGTGTGCCAACTCCATCATTTGTGTGCCAACTCCATCATTTGTGTGCCAACTCCAGCATTTGTGTGCCAACTCCAGCATTTGTGTGCCAACTCCAGCAATTGTGTGCCAAGTCCAGCATTTGTGTGCCAACTATCTCCATAATTTGTGTGCCAACTCTATCATTTGTGTGCCAACTCCATAATTTATGTGCCAAGTCCAGCATTTGTGTGCCAAGTCCAGCATTTGTGTGCCAACTACATAATTTATGTGCCAAGTCCAGGATGTGTGTGCCAACTCCATCATTTGTGTGCCAACGCCATCATTTGTGTGCCAACTCCATCATTTGTGTGCCAACTCCAGCATTTGTGTGCCAACTCCAGCATTTGTGTGCCAACTCCAGCAATTGTGTGCCAAGTCCAGCATTTTCGTGCCAACTCAAGCATTTGTGTGCCAACTAACTCCATAATTTTTGTGCCAACTCCATCATTTATGTGCCAACTCCAGCATTTGTGTGCCAAGTCCAGCATTTGTGTGCCAAGTCCAGCATTTGTGTGCCAATTCCATCATTTATGTGCCAACTCCATCATTTGTGTGCCAACTCCATCATTTGTGTGTCAACTCCATAATTCGTGTGCCAACGCCAGCATTTGTGTGCCAACTCCATCATTTGTGTGCCAACTCCATAATTTGTGTGCCAATGCCAGCATTTGTGTGCCAACTCCAGCATTTGTGTGCCAACTCCAAAATTGGACGGGCTGGCTACTCACCATACAGCCGCTAGGCTACCCTGTGTCGTTTAGGGCAGGCATCTCATTCATTGTAAGTATTCGCCCTACAATTCCGTTTTCATTTCCTACATGTTAAGCGTAATTATTATGGCATTCATTAAAGTAGTGTCCAGGGTCACGTATGCCACAGTCTGTAATGGCAGGCCACACATAGTATCAGAAGTATTTAGCATAAATTCAACTATTAATTGGCCACATGCTATCATACTGCAGACTTGCTTTCTCCTCTCGAAATCTTAATGTCCGTCCAGCCATGATTGTTCTCTCTCCTTCTTGTTATTGATCTCTCCATCGTGCCCCTTTTCTTCCACTAAACGACTTCTCCCTCTCTCCGGTCGGTTGACTATGGTTGGCCCTCCTGTCGGGATCACAACCACCTCCACCCATGTTGCCTACAACATGAAAATATTACACACCCGAGGGCCACCATGCCGACATACCCTGCTGCCTCCTGTCGTGTCTTTGGCTATGCCGGATTAAGTGATATGACATGCTATTCTATAAAATCCTTTCTCTGTAATTAATATTACCTGATTGAGCGAATCATGTAAATGTAATTAACTAGAAAGTCGGGGCACCACGAAATAATATTTATAGAGCAGTTATCTTCCGAATAAACTCTTAAAGACCTAGTAATATTTTACATCAATAGGAGTCAATATTAATCGTCACCTTATTTCAGTCTCATCTGAAAGTTGTAAATTCTTCACGAACCCTGGCTAACAAGTTGAATCAGCAATACAAAATTGGGTTTAATTATTTATTTACTAAATACCTAACTAATCACACAGAATTACAAATACACAGAATGAATCATACCTTGATTACAAATTATGTCATGAAGGAAAACGTCCTTAGCGGACGGAACAGATATGACAGCTGGCTACACAAAGAAAAGGGGGCTGGGTTTGAGTGAAAGAGCGGGAAGACTGAAGAACAAAGGGAGAAGCCTCCCATTTACCTCCCATTTGGAAAAGGAAAATGCAATAAATATTTACTCTGAGCTGCGCTTCAATAGATTGGTGGTAGATGGAAGGCCATGTTGCCCAACAGAGTCCTTTGTCCTTTGAAGAGCGTCTCTGGTGGTAAACCGTACCTGTTTTAGTAACGTCGTTGTGTGGTAGACGGTATACTCTGTCTGTCCTTTCCCAGTCCCCGCTTGGCGGCTGGAGTGAATCAGAGTTCAAAGTTCATACCCCATTGCCATGCTTATATGCTCATGCTATATTCTGGCTGGTATTGTCGAAATTCATCATATTTGACGTGTCGATCGTCCTCTTCGCGTGGAAATTCAATGCTAATTTCGTTAGGTAGTTGAGATTGTCTTTGCTCTGTAGGTGTCACCTGTCCTTCTAATGTCAAGGCCGTCGCCTTAATGTCCCCGGAACAGAAGGTTACATTTTCAAGGGCTTATATAGTGGAGGGAGAAGGGCGTGTTTCACAGTCTACAACCCACGTCTCTTCACAGGGGCGGGCCACTGACTGAGCAGAGCCCTAACAATATGAAAACCCAAATCTCTAATTTGGAAGCTAAAATTACATTTCGTTGTTCACAAATAATTGTATATTTAAACATTTGAATTGCACAACAATTCCATGTGAATCTGATAACTATAATGTGTAGACTTTCCCAGATACAGTTTAGGTCGTCCTGTCATCAGTCATAATGTCTCAGATGACAACCGAACTGACATCATATTCATTAAGTACCAACGCATATTTTCAACTGGTTCTATTACCGAAATATGGTTCCTTTCCCTCCACTTGTTTGATGTTCCCAGACTCTCTATGTTTAACAAAGGCTATTCAAGAGAGAGAGGGAAGGGAGAAAGGTATTTATGAGGGGGGTCTTAAACCTTACCCACAGGCCAACATCATGACACTCCACTGCCTCATATTCATTCTACCACCACCAACTCGGCCTCCAAGCCTTAGATTAGGGCTCAAAGACTTTGACACAATCCACCCCCGGACCTGGCTTCTCTCTTAACATCCACAGATTACAACTTGGCATCCGACACAGCGTAAGTCCCTGCAGGTACAGCATCCCCCGGTGGCCCAGCAGGCCTTCTCTCTCTCTCTCCCACCTCTCTCTAATACCTGAAGACAGGTACACATCCCTCTCTCCTCCGTTCTCTCTCACCGCCCCGGTCTCCTCCACACCGGCAGTGTGCTCCCTGCATCCAATGACAGCTCTGGCCCCCTAGCTCCCTTGCCTCTTGCTACTACTTTTCTTTCTGACCCTAGAACCCTGACTTCTGCTTCGGAAGTGGCTCATGCACTCTCTCTGCCAGCAACGGCCTCTCTCTCAGCATAATGCTTCCTCTACCCACCACCTCTGTCTCCGCCGGCAGTGCAACTGATTTTTAGGTTGCACACTCTGGCCTCCCGGCTACCTTGCCTGCTCCATCTTCACAGCCTTGGGCTCCTCTCCCCCCAGGTCTCACTGGCCCCGTGACCACTGCTCTGGCAGCGGCTCACCCTCTCTATTGGGCCAGTGTCGACCTTTCTCTTTTTCTCAGGTCCTGCTGCCACCACTGCAGCATCTCCTCTCTCTGCCAGCAACGACCTCTCACATCCCGACCTACTCAGCCAGTTTCGTGCCTGCCACCCCCGCAGCGGTCCAGCCCCTGGCCCTCCCAGCTATGACACTGTCCTGGTTCAGTGAACAAACTTTCTCTCCGTTCCATTCTAAACTGCCGGCTGCTCTGGCCTCCCGGGTACCTAGCCTGCTTGTTCTTCACAGCCTCTAGCAGTTCTCCCCCTCTCAGGTCTTGCAGGCCCTTTGTCTGCTGCAATAGCAGCGGCTCAGCCCTCTCTCTGCCAGTGACGACCTCTCTCTGCATAGCCTGTGACCCGTGCTCCCGGTGTGACACACCCTCCCTCTATACCAGTGACAAACTTCATCATCGCCTTTAATCCCACTGGTCCTGTGACCGCCACCCTTGCAGTGCCCTCACCTTCTCTGCCAGTGATGACCGCTCAGTCAGCTATCTGTGGCTCGGCCCTTGTCCCTTACAGCTGTTAAGTTCTCATTGTTTAGTGAGCCGATTGCTTCCATGTTACAGTTTTCACTGCTAGCCGCAGCCCAGCCCTGCCCTCAGGCTCACCATTCACTCTCGACAGCCACCCTGACTCTTCCTCTACCCAACACACTCCACTTCAATTTGCATCCAGTCTCTTCCTTGCTCCGCCAGCAGATCCTAAATGTGACCACTGTTACGGCAGTGGCTCACCCCCTCTCTCTGCCAAGGGTGACCTCTCCCCACCTCAGGTCTGTCTAGCCTGTCCTCTCTCTCCACCTCAAGTCCCTCCGTCCCCTTCCTTGGCTCACCGCTTGGAGTTGGATGACTTCCACTCCATCGTTAAGGATCTGGCCATTCATTTTGGTGGCGCAGCAATCTACGACTGTCACTGCCTGGAGGCTCCTACAGTGGGATGTCAGTACATACTGGGGTGCTCTCGACAGCTGTATGGTCGCCCCCTCCTAGATAAGTGAACCAACTGCCTCTTTTCTACTCTTCATCTGCTGGTCACAACCCAGCCTTGCCGAAGTCAACCACCCACCCTCGTCGCCAGCCAATCACCATTGACATCCAGTCTGTCTGCATCCAGATGCTGAGATCAGTTTAGGTCTCCATCGCAGTCTTTCCACGCTGGGATTGTTCCAAGTTTACATCCTCATCTTTTACAAACACTGAGTATACCAAACAATAGGAACACCTTCCTTGCCCTCAGAACTGCCTCAATTCGTTGGGGCATGGACTCTACAAGGTGTCGAAAGTAATTACACAGGGATCAGTGGCGACCTGTCATTCAGGGCAGAGCCCCACCTATTTTGAGCCTGAAATTGTATTTAGTTTTTTGGGGGCCTTACCTGTTTTGCATGTTATTTTGGCACATATTAGTTTGCCAACAATGTAAAACCTTTTTTTATATATATATATAATTGAGTTAATAAAGACTCATACAAACATGGTCCTTTTTTTTGTTTACTTGAGTAAGGCAGCTCCAAAATGTAGGTGTTTCAGTCTAGCTAAGTTTTTCTGTGGTGGTGGGGCAAGCCAACAGAAAAGACAAATCGTTATGCTGTGATTGGCGCTGTGTTCTGTCACTCGTGGGGACACCACGTCTAAGGGTAGAGCAAAAAAATTCTAGCCCCTTGGGTGCTGCCATAGAGTTACATTAGAAGTGACCATCCAAGAAGGCTCAAGTTCATTGGCCACAGATAAAATGACGTCAAATCACGTAATATGTACAGTAGCTTTGATTGGACTGATCATGTTAACATCATACTTGTCACGTTCGTTGTAATGAGGAGACCAAGGCGCAGCGTGATATGCATACATTCTTCTTTTAATGAAGAAAGAACACTGAACAAACTAACAAAGTAACAAAACGACCGTGAAGCTATACACAACGAGTGCTGACAGGCAACTACACATAGATAAGAACCCACAAATACCCAAGGGAAAATCGCAACCTAAATATGATCCCCAATCAGAGACAACGATAAACAGCTGCCTCTGATTGGGAACCAATTCCTAGACTGCCTAGACTTACAAACACCCCTAGACATACAAAATCCCTAGACAATACAAAACACGCATACCCACCCTCGTCACACCCTGACGTAACCAAAATAATAAAGAAAACATAGATAACTAAGGTCAGGGCGTGACAATACTTTCAAAATCTTAGCTAGCAGTCATCATGAATTAAGTCGACAATCTGCTGGTAAATCCTTTTTAATCCTTGTCATATGAAGAGAAATAATGAAGAGAAATTATGGATAAAACATATCGGTGCTCATCGGCCATTGGACATAAACATTACACAACAAGTTGGAAATCGCAAATTCAACAATGAGTGGTTTGGAAGGAATCAGTGTCTAACTGCAAGCATTGCAAAGCAATCACTAGCCTGCTATTCTGTGGAGTGGCTTTGTGGTCCCAATTCTGGGTTTAAGGGGCTCTTTTCCAAGTTTAAAATGATAAACATATATAACATTGGCCATGCTGTCAATGAAGCATGATTTGTGCCACGCTCAAAACAACTGTTAACTCGGAACTGCAAAAACTTGACTTCAGTGAGTTCAAGTCAACTGGGGAGTTGGGAAGGAGGTCCGACCGGGAAAATATGCTTTGAATGGTCATCCAACTCGGAATTGTAAATCCGGCCTCTTTCTGGAGCTACGACCTGAAGATCAATATCTTCATAATTTTTTTAGAGTTCCCAGTTGTCTTGAAAGCACCATAAATCCAGAGAATGCGATACTTTGGCAAAATTTGCCCCCAAACGACCCCCTGCGCCACCTTCCTGTTCAAGTAAGCACAGCACAAGGTGAGTACTGCATAAATTATATAATATGCCAGGGAGATAGTATTACTTTCTTAGATACAGTATACTTAAGTGTATGTTGTGTAGTAAGATGTTAGTAGCCCATATGCCTCACCCTAATAAATTGGTGTATTTACCCCTTTTGCCTACTGTTCTGACTTGGTGGTGCACATGTACCCTATAACCTGTTTTAGAGAAATGCAATCATCGAATATTGTAAGAACTTTCATTGTCTGCCTATATGCCCCCTTAATCTATCCTATGGTTCTGACTTGGTGTACATGGAGAACACTGTAAGAACGGCCCATGTTCTGAATTCCGTCGCTGTACAATTCAAAAGTGCAAAACAAATAGTTATATTGAATTCGTCCATCCTAGCTCGCTCATTAACAATGTCTTAAAACTTCTTAAGGCTAGGGGGCACTATTTTCACGTCCGGATGAAAAGTGTGCCCAAAGTAAACTGCCTGCTACTCAGGCCCAGAAGCTAGGATATGCATATAATTGGTAGATTTGGATAGAAAACCCTCTAAAGTTTCTAAAACTGTTAAAACTATGTCTATGAGTATAACAGACCTTATTTGGCAGGCGAAACCCCGAGGACAAACCATCCAGGATTGTTTTTTTTGAGGTCACTCTCTTTTCAGTGGGATTTCTATGTGGATCTAGATTTCTAAGGCACTTGCTTGCAGTTACTATCGCTTCCACTAGATGTCAACAGTCTTTAGAAATTGGTTGATGTTTTTCCTTTGAGAAATGAAGAAGTAGGGCTGTTCAGAACGAGGGTCTAGTGTACTGTTGTGGTTGGGGCGCACGACCTGAAAGCTCGCTCCACTTTGTATTGAACACAGTTTATCCCGTCTTAAATTTGATCGATTATTTACGTTTAAAAATACCTAAAGTTAGATTAGGAAAGTTGTTTGAAATGTTTGGATCAAGTTTACAGGTAACTATATTAGATACTTTGTAGTCATGTTGCGCGAGTTGGAACTGGTGTTTTTCTGGATCAAACGTGCCAAATAAATGGACATTTTGGAGATATAAGGAGAGACTTTATCGAACAAAAGGACCATTTGTGATGTTTAATGGACATATTTGAGTGCCAACAGAAGAAGATATTCAAAGGTAAGGCATGAATTATATCGTTATTTCTGACTTTTGTGTCGCGCCTGTGTCGCGCCTGGCGGGTTGAAATGTGATTTTCATGTGTTTGTTTGATGGGGTGCTGTCCTCAGATAATAGCATGGTTTGCTTTCGCGAAGGGATCACTAAGAAGTTAATAGAAATTACGGATTGCCTCTTATACGTTTGTTGTCTCCTTATGCCATAGTTTTTAAATCTCAATCGTCATTAGAAACCACATTTGTTAAAGCAAGTCAGCCATATCAGCTATATATTTTTTTTTAAAGACAAGGCTCCAGGCTGCCAGACAAGGCTCCACTAATAGCCAGTTGTAGCAGTGGTAAGGTGTTGGGACTGCTGTTGGGACTCTGCTGTTGGGACAGCTTTATGTAAGCCGTAACAGTTTGGGCACCGTTTGTCACCGTTTATAGTGCAATTAATGTATTGTTTAGTGTTGTGTATTGGCTTTGCTGGAATGCATCCCACTTTATTAATTTTTTTGCCCCACCAAGATTTACATGCTAAAATTGCCACTGACAGGGATGCTGGCCCATGTTGACTCCAATGCTTCCCACAGTTGTGTCAAGTTGGTTAGTTGTCCTTTGGGTGGTGGACCATTGTTGATACACACAGGAAACTGTTGAGCGTGAAAAACCTAGCAGGATTGCCATTCTTGACCCAAACTGGTGCGCCTGGCACCTACTACCGTACCCCGTTCAAAGGCGCTTAAATATTTTGTCTTGGCCATTAACCCTCTGAATGGCGCACATCCACAATCTATGTCTGAATTCTCTCTAGGCTTAAAACATGACTCTCCATCCGATCCATTATTCATCACTGAATATGGTTCCATCGGCTCGCCAATGGTTCCATTCCCATCTGAGACAGATTATCCCTGTACTGTCACGTCCTGACCATAGAGAGCCTTTATTTTCTATGGTGGAGTAGGTCAGGGCGTGACTGGGAGGTTAGTCTAGTATATATTTTCTATGTGGGGTTTTGGTATGATTCCCAATTAGAGGCAGCTGGCTATCGTTGTCTCTAATTGGGGATCATACTTAAGTAGCATTTTTTCCACCTGTGGGTTATGGGATATTGTTTTGTTTTGAGTTAGTGTTGTAGTCACGGTTCGTTGTTTGCTAGTTTATTGTTTATTGTTTTGTTCTTTGGCTAAAGATTCACTTCTTTATTAAACATGTGGAACTCTACGCACGCTGCGCCTTGGTCCGTTAATTCTACAAACGATCGTGACATGTACGGCTATCCTACTGACCAATACTCCAGACACTCCTTCTGCATTCAAATATTCTTACAGTATCTAACAATTTCCCAACAACTACCTAATAAACAAGGGATTGAAAAATAATATGCGCAACAGATGGGATAAGATGTAGTATATACAGTTGAAGTCGGAAGTTTACATACACCTTAGCCAAATACATTTAAACTCAGTTTTTCACAATTCCTGACATTTAATCCTAGAAAAAGTCTTATGTCAGTTAGGATCTTCTAGGGCTAAGCGTCCCGCTTGCGGGTGAAACTGGAGGGCGCGCAATTCAAATAAATAATCAGAACAATTATGGATATTAAACATTTAGGTACATATACAGTTGAAGTCAGAAGTTTACATACACTTAGGTTGGAGTCATTAAAACTCGTTTTTCAACATATCCACAAATGTCTTGTTAACAAACTATAGTTTTGGCAAGTCGGTTAGGACATCTACTTTGTGCATGACACAAGTCATTTTTCCAACAACTGTTTACAGACAGATTATTTCACAATTCCTGACATTTACTCCTAGTAAAAAATCCCTGTTTTAGGTCAGTTAGGAACACCACTTTATTTTAAGAATGTGAAATGTCAGAATAATAGAAGTAATTATTTATTTCAGCTTTAACTTCTTTCATCAAATCAAATCAAATCAAATGTATTTATATAGCCCTTCTTACATCAGCTGATATCTCAAAGTGCTGCACAGAAACCCAGCCTAAAACCCCAAACAGGAAGCAATGCAGGTGTAGAAGCACGGTGGCTAGGAAAAACTCCCTAAAAAGGCCAAAACCTAGGAAGAAACCTAGAGAGGAACCAGGCTATGAGGGGTGGCCAGTCCTCTTCTGGCTGTGCCGGGTGGAGATTATAACAGAACATGGCCAAGATGTTCAAATGTACATAAATGACCAGCATGGTGAAATAATAATAATCACAGTAGTTGTCGAGGGTGCATCAAGTCAGCACCTCAGGAGTAAATGTCAGTTGGCTTTTCATAGCCGATCATTAAGAGTATTTCTACCGCTCCTGCTGTCTCTAGAGAGTTGAAAACAGCAGGTCTGGGACAGGTAGCACGTCCGGTGAACAGGTCAGGGTTCCATAGCCGCAGGCAGAACAGTTGAAACTGGAGCAGCAGCATGGCCAGGTGAACTGGGGACAGCAACGAGTCATCATGCCAGGTAATCCTGAGGCATGGTCCTAGGGCTCAGGTCCTCCGAGAGAGAGAAAGAAAGAGAGAAAGAAAGAAATAGAGAGAGCATACCTAAATTCACACAGGACACAGGATAAGACAGGAGAAGTACTCCAGATATTACATACTGACCCTAGCCCCCCGACACATAAACTACTGCAGCATAAATACTGGAGGCTGAGACAGGAGGGGTCAGGAGACACTGTGGCCCCATCCGATGATACCCCCGGACAGGGCCAAACAGGCAAGATATAACCCCACCCACTTTGCCAAGCACAGCCCCCACACCACTAGAGGGATATCTTCAAGTATAGCCCACAAAGATCTCCACCACGGCACAACCCAAGGGGGTGTGCCAACCCAGACAGGAAGATCACGTCAGTGACTCAACCCACTCAAGTGATGCACCCCTCCTAGGGACGGCCAGGCAGAGACAGCAAGGGCGGTTCGTTGCTCCAGAGCTTTTCCGTTCACCTTCACACTCCTGGGCCAGACTACACCCAATCAAATGACCTACTGAAGAGATGAGTCTTAAGTAAAGACTTAAAGGTTGAGACCGAGTCTGCGTCTCCCACATGGGTAGGCAGACCATTCCGTAAAAATGGAGCTCTATAGGAGAAAGCCCTGCCTCCAGCTGTTTGCTTAGAAATTCTAGGGACATTTAGGAGGCCTGCGTCTTGTGATCGTAACGTACGTGTAGGTATGTACGGCAGGACCAAATCGGAAAGATAGGTAGGAGCAAGCCCATGTAATGCTTTGTAGGTTTAGCAGTAAAACCTTGAAATCAGCCCTTGCCTTAACAGGAAGCCAGTGTAGGGAGGCTAGCACTGGAGTAATATGATAAAAAAATTTGGTTCTAGTCAGGATTCTAGCAGCCGTATTTAGCACTAACTGAAGTTTATTTAGTGCTTTATCCGGGTAGCCGGAAACTAGAGCATTGCAGTAGTCTAACCTAGAAGTAACAAAAGCATGGATTAATTTTTCTGCATCATTTTTGGACAGAAAGTTTCTGATTTTTGCAATGTTACGTAGATGGAAAAAAGCTGTCCTTGAAACAGTCTTGATATTTTCGTCAAAAGAGAGATCAGGGTCCAGAGTAACGCCGAGGTCCTTCACAGTTTTATTTGAGACGACTGCACAACCATCAAGATTAATTGTCAGATTCAACAGAAGATCTCTTTGTTCCTTGGGACCTAGAACAAGCATCTCTGTTTTGTACGAGTTTAAAAGTAGAAAGCTTGCAGCCATCCACTTCCTTATGTCTGAAACACAGGCTTCTAGCGAGGTCAATTTTGGGGCTTCACAATGTTTAATTGAAATGTACAGCTGTGTGTCATCCGCATATTAGTGAAAGTTAACATTATGTTTTCGAATGACATCCCCAAGAGGTAAAATATATAGTGAAAACAATAGTGGTCCTAAAACGGAACCTTGAAATTTACAGTTGATTTGTCAGAGGACAAACCATTCACAGAGACAAACTGATATCTTTCCGACAGATAAGATCTAAACCAGGCCAGAATTTGTCCGTGTAGACCAATTTGGGTTTCCAATCTCGCCAAAAGAATGTGGTTTCATCACATTCCCAGTGGGTCAGAAGTTTACATACACTCAATTAGTATTTGGTAGCATTGCCTTTAAATTGTTTAACTTGGGTCAAACGTTTCGGGTAGCCTTCCACAAGCTTCCCACAATAAGTTGGGTGAATTTTTGCCCATTCCTCCTGTGTAACTGAGTCAGGTTTGTAGGCCTCCTTGCTCGCACACACTTTTTCAGTTCTGCCCACATTTTCTATAGGATTGAAGTCAAGGCTTTGTGATGGCCACTCCAATACTTTGACTTTGGTGTCCTTAAGCCATTTTGCTACAACTTTGGAAGTATGCTTGGGGTCATTGTCCATTTGGAAGACCCATTTATGACCAAGCTTTAACTTCCTGACTGATGTCTTGAGATGTTGCTTCAATATATCCACACAATTGTCCTGCCTCATGATGCCATCAATTTTGTGAAGTGCACCAGTCCCTCCTGCAGCAAAGCACCCCCACAACATGATGCTGCCACCCCCATGCTTCACGGTTGGGATGGTGTTCTTTGACTTGCAAGCCTCCCCCTTTTTCCTCCAAACATAACGATGGTAATTATGGCCAAACAGTTCTATTTTTGTTTCACCAGACCAGAGGACATTTCTCCAGAAAGTACGATCTTTGTCCAAATGTGCAGTTGCAAACCGTAGTCTGGCTTTTTTATGGCGGTTTTGGAGCAGTGGCTTCTTCCTTGCTGAGCGGCTTTTCAGGTTGTGTCGATATAGATACTTTTGTACCTGTTTCCTCCAGCATCTTCAAGGTCCTTTGCTGTTGTTCTGGGATTGATTTGTACTTTTCGCACCAAAGTACGTTCATCTCTAGGAGACAGAACGCGTCTCCTTCCTGAACGGTATGACCGTGGTACCATGGTGTTTATACTTGCGTACTATTGTTTGTACAGATGAACGTGGTACCTTCAGGCATTTGGAAATTGCTCCCAAGGATGAACCAGACTTGTGGAGGTCCATAATTTTCTGGAATTTTCCAAGCTGTTTAAAGTCAGTCAACTTAGTGTATGTAAACTTCTGACCCACTGGAATTGTGATACAGTGAATTATAAGTGAAATAATCTGTCTGTAAACAATTGTTGGACAAATTTATTGTGTCATGCACAAAGTAGATGTCCTAACCGACTTGCCAAATCTGTAGTTTGTTAACAAGAAATGTGTGGAGTGGTTGAACCATGAGTTTTAATGACTCCAACCTAAGTGTATGTAATCTTCTGACTTCAACTGTACATATGAGATGAGTAATGTAAGATATGTAAACATTATTAAAGTGGCATTGTTTAAATTGACTAGTGAGTCTCCATGTAGGCAGCAGCCTCTCTGAGTTAGTGATTGCTGTTTAGCAGTCTGATGGCCTTGAGATAGAAGCTGTTTTTCAGTCTCTTGGTCCCAGCTTTGATGCACCTGTACTGACCTCGCCTTCTGGATGGTAATGGGGTGAACAGGCAGTGACTCGGGTGGTTGTTGTCATTGATGATCTTTTTGGCCTTCCTGTGACATCGGGTGCTGTAGGTGTCCTGGAGGGCAGGTAGTTTGCCCCCGGTGATGCGTTGTGTAGACCGCACCACCCTCTGGGGAGCCTTGCGGTTGAGGGCGGTGCAGTTGCCATACCAGGCGGTGATACAGCCCAACAGGATGCTCTGAATTGTGCATCTGTAAAAGTTTGTCAGGGTTTTAGGTGACAAGACACATTTCTTCAGCCTCCTGAGGTTGATGAGGCGCTGTTGCGCCTTCACCACACTGTCGTGTGGGTGGACAATTTCAGTTTGTCTGTGATGTGTACACCGAAGAACCTTCTCCACTACTGTCCCTTCAATGTGGATAGGGAGGTGCTCCCTCTGCTGTTTCCTGAAGTCCACAATCATCTCCTCCTTTGTTTTGATGAGGTTGAGTGAGAGGATGTTTTCCTGACACCACACTCCGAATGCCCTCACCTCCTCCCTGTAGGCTGTCTTGTCATTGTTGGTAATCAAGCCCACTACTGTTGTGTCGTCTGCAAACTTGATGATTGAGTTGCATGCTTTTTGTTGTCCGTAATTGCCTGTAGAGCCTGCCACATATGTCTTGTGTCTGAGCCGTTGAATTGCCACTCCACTTTGTCCCTATACCGACATTTCGCTTCTCTGATTGCCTTGCGGGGGGAATAACTACAGTGTTTATATTCGGACATATTTCTGGTCCTCTTTCCATGGTTAAATGCGGTGGTTCGTGCTTTCAGTTTTGCGCAAATGCTGCCATCCATTCATGGTTTTTGGTTAGGGTAGGTTTTATTAATAGTCATAGTGGGTACAACATCTCCTATGCACTTCCTTAAAAATTCACTCACCGAGTCAGCATATAGATCAATGTTATTCTCTGAGGCTGCCTGGAACATTTCCCAGTCCGCGTGATCAAAACAATCTTGAAGCATGGATTCCGATTGGTCAGACCAGTGTTGAATGGTTCTAGTCACGGGTGCATTCTGTTTGAGTTTCTGCCTATAGGATGCTAGGAGCAAGATGGAGTCGTGGTCAGATTTTCAGAAGAGAGGGCGAGGGAAGGCCTTGTATGCATCGTGGAAGTTGGAGTAGCAATGGTCCAGTGTATTGCCCGTGTGAGTGCTGCAATCAATATGCTGATAGAATTTAGGTGGCCTTGTTCTGAAATTTGCTTTGCTAAAACGCCCAGCTATAAGAAATGCAGCTTCAGGATATATGGTTTCCAGTTTACATAGAGTCCAGTGAATTTCCTTGAAGACCATCGTGGTATAACTCTCCCCTCTCATCCCAGACCACACCTTACATCTCCACGGGCACTGGTCCTCTCAAGTCTACATCCTATCATCCTCAAGACTACATCCTATCATACCTACATCCGCTCTGTCATCAACAACATTAGGACAGCACACACCATGCTCATCTCTCAGAACCTACATTAACTCAAGCACAGTCCACCAGTCCTTGCCTCATTTAAGGGATACCATCTTACCCAACCAGCCAAAAGAGGATTGGCTCCCCAGTTGAGCCTGGTTCCTCAAGGTTTTCTTCCTTCAAGGGATTTTTATCCTTGCCACCGTTGCTTCTGGTTTTCTGGGGTCTAAGTTTGGGTCACTCCGTGGGCATCTCGTCCATACGCCTATTCTATCTCAACTACATTTTTTTATTTAACATTTTATTTAACTAGGCAAATCAGTTAAGAACAAATTCTTATTTACAATGACGGCCTAGGAACAGTGGGTTAACTGCCCTGTTCAGAGGCAGAACAACAGATTTTTACCTTGACAGCTCGGGGATTTGATCTAGCAACCTTTCGGTTACTGGCCAATGCTCTAACCACTAGGCTACCTGCTGCCAACCATTCAGCACATGCAGTCTAGAACAGCTCACTTCCTCTCTCGGGTACAACTAACTTGGAATTCTCTTTTTGGGGATTGCCATCACCTCCGCAGCCTAACTACCACGGCCTGACGATGTTTACCTGAGACTCCAAGCCAAGTTTACTCCATGGATCCTTCATCTGCAGCCTTTGGCTCCATCCGGTCCATTCTCATTCCCCTCCTGAATCCTCATTCTCACATCCATTCCATTTCCTCCAATAAATATTCTAAACCTATTTCAGTATCTGGTCCTTAAACTTGTGAAATGTTGAAAGTCTTTCTTTATCTCCCATTGCACTCTAACACTCTCCCTATCTCTAAATTTCTCTCGTTCCCTTCTAGTATCTCGATCTCATCCTCTCTCGCTCTCTCTCAATGTGTAAAGTCAGAGTTCTACTTCCAGGGTATTTGTGCATAGGAAGTCCATATTGAATGAAGTGAGTCTCTTGTTAAAATGTTTTTAAGTGCTCCTATGCAGCACTGCAGGTTGTAAGGGGGAGGGGAAGGGGGGGCTTTTATTTATTCATTGGGTGGTTCACTGCCTCGTTTCCTCTCTGGGTCTGTGAAGAAGGGAGCGGATTAGAGGGGTTACCCCTCCTCTCCTCCCTCGCTCCCTTCCTCCCTGGTTGGCTGTGTTTCTCCCTCGGGGGACACCCCTTTGTCGGTCCACATTAACATCCATCAGAACACGCTCCTCTGGAGGGGAGACGCACACACTCACTCATGTATGTATGCACACAAACACACACCAGCACACACTTAAAGACAAGCACGCACACAAACATTGACCCACATACACACATTTGCTCACACTCTCAAACACAACACACTTGCATACACACACTCATAGTCACAAACGCAAGTACATTAGGTCAGTTACACAATGACACACACACACACACACACACAGACACACACACACACACACACAATCCCCCTCTTGATTTGAATCCCTCTTAACAGAAACGTTTGAACAAGCATCTGAAGACTGTCAGAGGAGCGAGAGAGCAAAAAACTTTCTCCAATTGAAGCCTGCGATCATGTCTTGTGCTAATTCCGTCTGTGTGAAGTTTGGGCTGCCTTCTCCCTCGTTATCTCTGTGCTGGGATGACAGGAGAGCAACAGAGTTGAAACATATCATTAACCAAAAGTCTTTCTACAACAAAGGGCACACTCTGCACAAAGGTATGGACACACAATCACGAGCATGCTAGCACACTTGTCATTCTTATCATTCCCCTCTAACTGAACTCCTATATCGGCAGAATTGCTGTCTTTTGAATGAGACTTCACATTAACGTCTTCTTTCACATCTAAAATGATTGACGTTAGACATTTATGTTCATGTCTAAAATTGAAATTCAGTTTTGTGAGGTCGTGTGTGAGTGTGTCAGTGGAGGCTCCTCAGAGGAGGAAGGGGAGGACCATCCTCAGTAACATCTTAAATAGTGAAACATCCTCCAACCTATCAGAGCTCTTGCAACATGTTGTCCACCCAATCAAAGGATCAGAGAATTAATCTGAAAGCATAATCTACAGCTAGAACTGCAGTGCAAACAATGTGGTGATTAGTTGAATCAAGAGAGAGAAAGACAATTTAACCTTTTTGAACAAATGAATATCTTCAAATATGAAGGAGAAGTAAGAGAGCAATATTTCCTTTACTTATTTTCAATTGCACTTACTTAGCTAGCGAATGTAGCTAGTTAGTTTAGTCTATTTAAACACCCGTCTCAAACAGAGAGGGATACTATGTTAGCTAGCTAGCTATGGCTATCCAAGACTGGAACACTCCCAAGTCAAGGTACGTTTTTGGTTTTATTAATTTATTGCCACCGGGGCCAACTGGTGTAACTGCTACACTGCTTACTGACTGTACACTGTACTGCATGATTATAGAGGGTTCACTAATACGTTAGTTAATAGACCTATGTTGACTATCACATTAGCTAATATGGTGACAACGATGTAGGCTGTGTGTAGAGGTTGGCGGTGATATGAAGGTTTGGTTTGGAAATGTCTTTTCTCCTGGTCACGGACAGCTGATGTGAATGGAAAAGGTGAGAGAAGAGTGAGTAAATGCGAGAAGGAATTATACAACAAGCAAAGTGATCATGCTGTTTGTATGTGACTGCTATGAAGGTCAACTGCATTCGCGTGTTATCAGGGGTGTAGAATAGAAACTCTCATTTACAACTGTTGTACTAATGATTACACCTGAGATCAGCTAGATGCAGGCAACAGTGTGCAAGGCAATACAGAATGATCACACAGAATGTGCACACTGTGCACCTATGTTGTAAACGTATATCCATAGGCTAGGTTGTAGCAACCACATGATGGGTATAGGAAACATTTGAGTATCATGTACAGTTGAAGTTTACATTGGAGACATTAACTCGTTTTTCAACCACTCCACAAATTTCTTGTTAACAAACTATAGTTTTGGCAAGTCGGTTAGGAAAACTACTTTGTGCATGACACATTCTTTTCCAACAATTGTTTACAGAAGGATTATTTCACTTATAATTCACTGTATCACAATTCCAGTGGGTCAGAAGTTTACATACACTAAGTTGACTGTACCTTCTAAACAGCTTGGAAAATTCCAGAAAATGATGTCATGGCTTTAGATGCTTCTGATAGGCTAATTGACATCATTTGAGTCAATTGGAGGTGTACCTGTGGATGTATTTCAAGGCCTACCTTCAAACTCAGTGCCTCTTTGCTTGACATCATGGGGAAATCAAAATAAATCAGCCAAGACCTCAGAAAAACAATTGTAGACCTCCACAAGTCTGGTTCATCCTTGGGAGCAATTTCCAAACGCCTGAAGGTACCACGTTCATCTGTACAAACAATAGTACGCAAGTATAAGCACCATGGGACCACATAGCCGTCATACCGGTCAGGAAGGAGACGCGTTCTGTCTCCTAGAGATGAACGTACTTTGGTGCAAATCAAACCAAGAACGACAGCAAAGGACATTGTGAAGATGCTGGAGGAAACAGGTACAAAAATATCTATGTCCTATATTGACACAACCTGAAAAGCCGCTCAGCAAGGAAGAACCCACTGCTCCAAAACCACCATAAAACAGCCAGACTACGGTTTGCAACTGCACATGGGGACAAAGATTGTACTTTTTGGAGAAATGTCCTCTGGTCTGATGATACAAAAATAGAACTGTTTGGCCATAATGACCATCGTTATGTTTGGAGGAAAAGGGGGGATGCTTGCAAGGCGAAGAACACCATCCCAACCGTGAAGCACGGGGGTGGCAGAATCATGTTGTGGGGATGCTTTGCTGTAGGAGGAACTGGTGCACTTCACAAAATAGATGGCATCATGAGGGAGGGAAATTAGGTGGATATATTGAAGCAACATCTCAAGACATCAGTCAGGAAGTTAAAGCTTGGTCGCAAATGGGTCTTCCAAATGGACAATGACCCCAAGCACACTTCCAAAGTTGTGGCAAAATGGTTTAAGGACAACAAAGTCAAGATATTGGAGTGGCCATCACAAAGCCCTGACCTCAATCCTATAGAAAATTTGTGGGCAGAACTTAAAAGCTTGTGTGAGCAAGGAGGCCAACAAACCTGACTCTGTTACACCAGCTCTGTCAGGAGGAATGGGCCAAAATTCACCCAACCAAACCTTTTCTCAATAGGGGGGCGCTATTTCGACTTTGTAAAAATTTGTTCCCAAATTAAACTGCCTCGTACTCAATTCTTGCTCGTACAATATGCATATTATTATTACTATTGGATAGAAAACACTCTCTAGTTTCTAAAACCGTTTGAATTATATCTGTGAGTAAAACAGAACTCATTTTGCAGCAAACTTCCTGTCAGGAACTGAAAAATCTCAAATCGGGGGCTCTGTTCCAGGGTCAGTTTATAAATTTGCATGTAATCTATGGGTCGACATGCACTGCATACGCCTTCCCCTAGCTCTTGGAACCGGGTGTGCAGTCTTTTCAACGTTCGCCATGACGCATGACAGACCTCAGGATTGCATTCTGAAAAGCTCTCGTTATAGGCTTTAGATATATCCGGCTCTGATTTTATTCGATATAGGTGTTAAAAACATCATAATGTAGTTATTTTAAACCGAGTTATATCAGTTTATATCAGTATATTGTGATTTTCGGTATTTCATTTGTGCTGCGTTATAGTGAGTTGGACACGTCTTCGTCACATGGCTAATGTTTGCTGCTAATTCCAAAGTTGAAGACGACAATCTACAACCGAGCAACGATTCTTCTGGACAAAGGACAACTTGCACAAGATTCTGATGGAAGCTCATCAAATAGTAAGAACTATTTATGATGTTAATTTGTTGTTCTGTTGAAAAATGTAAAACTACTATTCCGCCATTAATTTCAGTGCGGTCTCGCTTTAACGCACGCTGTATGTCGTAGTAACGTTAATTTTAAAAATCTAACACAGCGGTTGCGTTAAGAACTAATGTATCTTTCATTTTCTGTCCAACCTGTATTTTTTAGTCAAGTTTATGATTAGTTATTGATTAGATTAGGTGCCTCTCCCAAGATTTCTCGACATTTTGTTTGCAGCTTGGCTACTATTCTCATTGTATAACCACGATTTGTGCCGCTAAATATGCACATTTTCGAACAAACAATATATGTATTGTGTAATATGATGTCATAGGACTGTCATCTGATGAAGTTTTGAGAAGGTTAGTGAAAAATGTAATATCTTTTGCTGGTTTATTCGCTATCGCTAACGTGCATGAATCAATGCTGTTGGCTATTGTAGTAAGCTAATATAATGCTAAATTGTGTTTTCGCTGTAAAACACTTAAAAAATCTGAAATATTGGCTGGATTCACAAGATCTTTGTCTTTCATTTGCTGTACGCTGTGTATTTTTCATAAATGTTTTATGATGAGTATTTAGGTAATTCACGTTGGTCTCTGTAGTTATTCTAGCTGCTTTGGTGAGATTTTGTGATGGTGGCTGCAATGTAAAACTATGATTTATACCTGAAATATGCACATTTTTCGAACAAAACATATGCTATACAATAAATATGTTATCAGACTGTCATCTGATGAAGTTGTTTCTTGGTTAGTGACTATTTATATCTTTATTTGGTCAAATTTGTGATAGCTACCTATGCAGTAAAAAAATGGTGGAGAAAAACATGTTGGGTCTTTTGCTATCGTGGTTAGCTAATAGAAATACATATTGTGTCTTCCCTGTAAAACATTTTAAAAATCAGAAATGATGGCTGGATTCACAAGATGTGTATCTTTCATCTGGTGTCTTGGACTTGTGATTTCATGATATTTAGATGCTAGTATTTACTTGTGGCGCTATGCTAGGCTATGCTAGTCAGCTTTTTTACTGATGAGGGTGCTCCCGGATCCGGGATGAGTACCAAGTAAAAGTTAAACAATTTAAAGGCAATGCTACCAAATACTAATTGAGTGTATGTAAACTTCTGACCCACTGGGAATGTGATGAAAGAAATAAAATCTGAAATAAATCATTCTCTCTCCTATTATTCTGACATTTCACATTCTTAAAATAAAGTGATGATCCTAACTGACCTAAGACAGGGAATTTTTACTAGGAGTAAATGTCAGGAATTGTGAAACTGAGTTTACGTACACCTTTGCCAAATACATTTAAACGTCCGGCTTCAACTGTAGTAGGTTTAGGCTGTTACATTGAGCTGGGTGAATGGAATATGAATGACAGTCATCCAATATGCTGTAATAGAAATGAGGGAGAACGATTCATAAAAATGAATCGTTCTCCCTCATCTTAAATGGCACCGACCATACACGTGTGTGTGGTCTGCATGTTCTCACTGGAGGGCCCTATAACCATGCAGAGTGATGCAGATTTTCTTCCATTACTCCCCGCCTAATTCAGTTCCTTGACCTAGATTCCAAAATCACACACGCAAGAGTGTTCACCAAGGAGAAGCTGTCCTCTTCAATCACGGTCATCGCCGCACACACGCACGTGTAACAGTACTCTTTTTGCGTTGTGTACAATCAATCCTCGACACGAACTCCAACGTGTAGCACCAGTCATGGAGATTTATTCTGATAGGAACAGCACAAAATTGCACGTCATGCAATGCACGGCTCACCATCCAAACTCTGCACTCACGCACGCTGGTTTGGTGCTTGTTCACTGGGCTGTAGTTACCAAAATAATACAATTACAATATACAATATAATATCTTTAACAATGTACCTGATAGGAACAGCACAAAATTGCACGTCATGCAATTCACGGCTCACCATCCAAACTCTGCACTCACGCACTGTACAAAATATATGAACCCCCCCCACCAGACACAGTAAGTTGCTAGCTAGTACTGGCGGGAATTCTTTACAACAAAATGCACAACCAATATTCTCAAAAAAACACTGCATCTTATGTGTGATGTTCGAATAACATTTACAAACCGATTGATATAAATTGTACATTCATCTCATCACTTGGGAGTATAAAAATCACTTTTGATGTACAGTGCTTTGCAACCAACAACTTACCGCTGGTTTGGTGCTTGTTCACTGGGACGATTCTAACTGAAACATCCTCCCTCGTAAGCAAGCTACGCAAACCAGCCAATAAGATGCCATGTTGAATAGGTGAAGGCAAGACAAAACTAAAACCAAAAACCCATTGGCTTAACAATAAAGTGGCAAGGGGAATCACCAATATAACCCTGTTACACTCCCCCCTACTGAATTCCACTTGCAAAGAAAAATAATAAAAATACAAAACGGCACTGTGCAAACATACCAGATACAGAAACACTCAACATATGTACAGAATAATCCAGAGAATTTTTTTTTGATATATTTATATACTACCTAAGAGAAACTAAAAGGTAAAGCTGTGTATACCAAGGATGCAGACCCTGCTTTAAATCAGTCACTAAATATTCCAGTCATTAGACTATTCTCCTTGAGAATTAGAGTGAAAAGCGGTTGATCAATCCCCTTAGCCCTCATAGGTAAACATGCCTGTTACATGTTAAGTACACTCAGTGACTTTAAAACATCCAAGTAATAAAATAAACTACCATAAGAGAGTTGATCATATCCGTCAAATTACCATCCTGCAACCTCTAATCATGGTCACAATGATGTAAAAGCAAAACAAATAAAAGATGCCAATACCATTGACCCTCTATTCACATATTAAACCTTCAAGAGCTACCTGTCTGCTGATTCATAATCTCAATCAGTCTTGACACTGGTTTAAATAGTCTTCCTGCCCTTGACCTAATACGACCCCGACTACCTTCAACTGCATAAGGGGTAACAGTGTTGTGTACTGTTGCAATAGTGGGTCTGTCAACACAGTCCGTCTGTAACTGATCAGGTAAGGAATGGTCCGAGTTTGGTAGGTCAGTACGGATATCGTAAGTAGACTGGTCAATTAGCTCACTCACTACACTGTTATGGTCTCGGTCAGATTCTTGAAGACTCTCTGATCGAGGCAGACCTTCCAGCTGCAGTATATCTTCCACAGAATCCAAAGGTGGAATATTCTGAGCATCCAAGGATCGCACATCACCCTCCAGGCTTGTGTCACCTGTTCCTTCAGAAGGCAATTCTGACACCCACACTCTTGTTCTGTACTCAGCATCATCATCCACTGCAGTGCCCATGGCAGCTGAGACCACAAGGCTGTCATTCATGCCCTCAGACTCTGTTAATCCAGACATGTCTGTTCCCTCATCAACGGCAGCATGGGGAAGAGGAAGAAAGTTGACTGGCATTATCAGGTTGCGATGTACCGTCTTCTCCCGTCCAGTGGAGCTGTTCTGAATCTTAAAAGTGTGACTGTCAGCATTCAATCCAGTGACAAGGTAGACAGTATCCTCCCAACGGTCAGCAAGCTTCCGCTTTCCCCGCTCCCCCTTGTTAGCCAGCAACACTCGATCCCCAATCTCCACTGGTGCTCCTCTGACTCTTCTGTCATAAAGGTCAGCATGCCTCTTCAACTGCTTCGCTGCAGATGCCTGTGCTGCATTCATGGCTTCTTTCAGATCTCTCCTCAAAGATTTAACAAACTGGTCATAGTCAACAACTTCTGGGTTCTCTATGACAGAGCCAAAGACTATGTCAACAGGCAGTCTTGGCGTCCTCCCAAACATTAGCAGGAAAGGGGCAAAGCCTGTGGTCTCGTGGATTGTACAATTGTACGCAAACGTGAGGGACTTCAGCGCCTGAGGCCATCTGTGCTTTGCTCTCGTTGGCAGGGCCCGGATCATGTTTCCCAACGTCCTATTCATCCTTTCGCAGGACCCGTTCCCCATCGGATGGTACGGCGTGGTGTGAGACTTCTGAACACCTGCAACACTCAACAGTTCAGCTATTAAAGCGCTCTCAAAGTATATACGGCGAGGCATCCCGTAGACACAGAAATAGTTGTTCCACAACTGATGAGCTACTGACTTAGCAGACTGGTTCGGACACAAGAAGGCATGAGCCAATTTGGTAAAGTGGTCAGTAACAACGAGCACATCCAAGGACTTGTTTGAAGAATCTTCTGCAGACCAGAAGTCTATGCACACTAGTTCAAGAGGCTCAGTTGTTATTATGCTCTCAAGAGGAGCTCTTGCTTCCGGTTCAGGAGTCTTGCTCACGACGCATCTCCTGCAGCACTTCACATATGCTTTTACCTCCCTCTCCAGGCCATGCCAGAAGAACCTCTGTCTTGTCAGGTAGACTGTTCTCTGTTGGCCCTGGTGACCAGCTTCATCATGGACACCCTTCAACACCATTGCTTTCATGGAGGCTGGAACCACATACAAATACGTTTTCCTCTTTGTAACCACATTCTTTGAAACACGATACAGTACACCCATCTTCATGGTCAACTTGTCCCAACTTCTGAGAAGACACAAAACCTCAACACTCTCATGGGCACGCTCTCTCCGGGATGGTCTTCTCCCCCTCTCCACAAAGAAGATCACTCTGCTGATCACGTTGTCATCACGCTGCTTACTCATCAGTAGGTCGTGTGGCAGAACATCGACATCGGTCTGCTCTGATGGCATAACAGCTTGTGGAAGCTGTGGCAACAGCAGTGCATGTGAGCCCACTTCACCCCCCCAGCACCTGTGTGAATGAAGAACAGCTGCAACTTCATGTCTTGATAAAGCACCAGATGGGGGGTCAACAGTAGCCTGACAGCTAATGACCACTTCGTTGAGAGTCAGAGGCTTTGTCAAAGGGGTGGCTGGACCAGCGAAACACATCTTGCACTCTGTCTGTGCGCACAGCGTCGGCTTCAGCTAGTAAGGTCTCGTACGGGACCCTTGTCAGGCGATGGAGTGCACTGGGTCGTAAGAAGGGCTCTCTGCTCAAAGCATCTGCAACAACATTTCTTTTTCCAGGGATGTACTTGATGTCAAACTCGTACGGTGCCAGCTTGGCGACCCATCTCTGTT
The DNA here is from genome assembly GCF_016432855.1 of Salvelinus namaycush. NCBI lineage: Eukaryota > Metazoa > Chordata > Actinopteri > Salmoniformes > Salmonidae > Salvelinus > Salvelinus namaycush. Next base: position 4,302,994 of record NC_052331.1, read on the forward strand.
CACAAGCATCAAGCTTTGCTTTGGTCAGAATGTATGTCAAGGGATTATTATCCGTCCATACCGTGAACTGCTGTCCCCGTAGCCAGTGGTGGAACTTGTCACAGATAGCCCATTTCATGGCAAAGAACTCGAGCCTGTGCGCAGGATACCTCGACTGCGCATAACTGAGGGACTTGCTCGCGAAGGCTATAGGTCTCGCTGTAGCTCCCTGTTCCTGCACCTGGGACAGCACAGCACCTAAGCCATTGCTGGACGCATCCACCGAGAGTAGAAAGGGTTTTTCGAAGTTGGGGTGGGCCAACAAAACCTGGTCCAGTAAGGCTTGCTTTAGCTGGAATAAGGCCTGTCTGCATTCTGTTGTCCAGTCGGCAGCCGTCAACTTCCTGACAGGTGAGCGTCGCTTCTTTTTCCAGCGTGGAGCCTTGTGTCCAGTAGTCAATCCAAAGAGAGGCTTTGCAATGGTCGAGCAACCTTCAATGAACTGTTGATAATACACCACCATCCCAAGGAATGACCTCAATTTCTTCTGAGATGGAATGTCAGTGCCATCTTCCATCAGATCAGCTTCTGTTACTCCTGTAATGGCCTTCACCTTCTCAGGGTCTGTAGCTACACCATCCGCACTAATGATATGCCCCAGAAACTTCACAGACCTCTGCAGAAAGTTACACTTTTTTTGGCGCCAACTTCAGGTTGTGAGCCTTGAGACGCTCAAAAACCATTTCCAGGCGCTGTATAGCCAGATCTTCAGTGGGCACATAGACCAAGACATCGTCAAGGTAACACAGCAGGCTAAGAAAGTTCTGATCGCCAAAGATGTTTAGCATCATCCTCATAAAGGTTGCAGGACTATTACATAACCCCTGTGGCATACGATTGTATTCGTACAATCCAAATGGCGACGTAAATGCTGTGAATCTCCGGTCATCCTCATGCACTTCCACATTGTAGTAGCCAGAGGTAAGGTCCATTGTCGAGAAAAAAGCATTTCCACCTAAAGCAGCCAGCGCGTCAGCCTGGTGAGGGAGTGGGTGGGCATCTTTGATGGTGCGAGCATTGAGCAAACGAAAATCAGTACAGAGTCTCAGGTCTCCAGACTTCTTCCATACAAGGACAAGGGGAGAGGCAAACTCACTACTAGACTTCCTTATGATTTCACGTTCTTCCATCTCATTCAATGCTTGTTTGAGCTTCTCATAATGATTTGGTGAAAGGCGTCGGTAGGGCATCCGAAAGGGTTTCTCATCACTCAGTTGAATGCGGTGAAGACATCCGGAAGCTTTTCCACAATCCAACTTGTGCCTGGAAAAAATAGACTGGTACTCAGCTATGAGCTGAATGAGTTTCTTCTTACCAGCAGGAGACGCTTGACAGGAGTCGACATCAATATCAGTCAAACCTAAGTCACGTAAGACCTCAGGATCGCTTGAACTGTCAGGTCCGTCAGTATCGTGAAGTTGGCTGGAACCATCATCAGTCAGTGTCAAGTCATCTTGGCAGTCAGTGAGTATATCAGCCGTTCTCTGCACTTGCTGCTGCAAAGCTGCTGATGAATCATCATTCACACACGAACAGTCAAAGTCCTCTAGAGCCATGCAAGGAAAGACATCGGCTAGAGTGGCGTTTCGTCTCAATGTCACTGTCTTCTGAGAAGGGTTTATCACTCTAACAGGGAGCCACCCATCCCCCCGCAATAGAGCTACTGTCCTCCCTACCAGTATTGACCTTGGTGTTGACCTTGAACTGCTGGGCTCAATGAGAACAGCACTGCCCGCTGATAGATTCTGAGTGTTTCGTAGTCTGCCCCAGACTAAGTGCTCCTGCATAGGCTCTAGAGTCACAGCCCCTTTTAGTCTCACAGTTCCAACTTTGTCAGGTACTTCACTGTCTCTCCATCTCTCCACATTAGCCATCATATTGATTAGCTTGCTCTCCTCACCCCCGTCACACACAGGAGTATAAACCCTCTTCCAGAGATCTCCATCCGTCTTCAGGTGGCGAATCAAGTGCTTTAGGAGATTGCTGCCCAAGATGAGGTCATCACTCTGGCCTTCAACCACCAGTGTAGGCACGGCAACTCTACATCCGTACACCTCCATCTCCAGCTCACATACTCCCAAAGGCCTCGTCTTCAACCCACCACAACCAACCAAGACTACCTCTGTAGGACTCAATGATGGACTTTTCAACACTCCTGCACACAACAGTTCGGGTAAGACCCTAGAGCTCAAGGTACAAGCCATGGATCCACTGTCAAGCATAGCTCTCACTTCCACTTCTCCTCCTATTAACACCTTGGCATAAAATAAATCATCATGTGCGGAAAGCCTCTGTGTGTTCTGCATTATGATACTCTTCTCAGTCTCCATTTCGTCACAAACACTTTTATATACAGACTCCAAATCAACAGCTCTCACCGATGGGGACTCTACAAAAGGCCCAACACTCTCCCCTTCTACATGTAGGCCTACTAGTTTTCCGGGAACTGAGCAGTGGTTACTGTAGGGACTCCACCAGCTGTGCTCAGAGCTGCGGCCTTGGGGCACTGAGAGCGTGCGTGGCCAGCTACATGACAAAGAAAGCAGAGGTGATTGGCCCTGCAGTGAAAGTAAGTATCATGTCCAGCATCCCCGCACACGTTACATGGCCCATTAGACTTCACTTTGCTCCTATTCCCTTTCTGGAACTTATGGTCAGACTGTTGTGGTCTCTGCTCCAGCACACGCTCCAGCATTGCAAGGATACGTTCCATCGGCTCAGTTGAGCCCTGAATTGTCTGGGCTGGGTAAGGCAACGTATTGGGTACTTCCATGTGGGGCCTCACAGCAGGCATGGTGATCGGCATGACAGCACCAACTTCCTGCTTCATTGTTGTGATGGCTGGGGTCACCTTAGATAAGTGAGAGTACCTCTGCTCCCTCCTGTATTCATCCAGCCTCTCATGAACATCTGCAGCAGTCCACTGCTGTAATGGGTTGCACTTAAAGATAAGGGACAGTTCAGGGTTAGGGCAATGTCTGATGAACATGACTGTGAGCTCACGAGATGGGTCTTCAACACTTTTTTTCTGTCTCTTTAGACAATCTTCAGCAACCTCCATAGCCCTGTTCAGTCTGAGCCAATATTCAAATGGTTGTTCATCAGTCAGAGGTAATGTGGCATAAAAGTCAGCGAGGGGCATGCTTGAAAAAGCAGTGTCACTAAAATGTTGTTTCAGTATGTCAAAGATGGGACTCGGGCCTTTAGATAAATCAACGGAGGGATTGCTGCGTATGCCCACTTTAACAACATCGCGGGCCCTTCCCATAAGCCTACCCATAACCTCAACAGCTTGGTCCATCACAGATACATCCCTCTTACGCATGTAAACCATGACCATATCCTCCCACTCATGCACTGTGCACTTTTCAGAGCCATCCCCCCGAAAGTACACCGGTTCCCTGATATCAGACTTCAATACCAGGTTCAGGCCTGACACATCCAAACCCCTAGAGCTGCATGCATTCCCCATAACATTGTCCCCAACATGTCCAACAATTGCCTTTGACTCCAAACAGGAGGCAATGTTCTCCCCAATGGAATGACCAATCTGCTGTACTATGTCTGCTATGAAATCCATGGAGACCTCCCCACTCCCTGTATTTGGCAGAACTCTGTCATACACATCCTTGGGCATTTCCATGGGTACACTATCATCAAAACTCCCAAAACCCTCCAGTTTAGGCATAGGTGTAGAAGCAACTGGAATTTTGCCTGAACCCCTACCAACAGATGGTGACAGATTAAATGACAGGAAACCCCTACCTCTCCCAACACCTTCCATTTTAACAATGGGAAATCAACACACTAATAAAAATGTAACTAGCAAAAAAAATGCATATATATATTTCTTTCTTTAACCTCACGTCAAAATCTAACCTATATCTAGTACACTGGTAAAACTCACTTACTTATATCAGATATACATTAGAATTGCAAATAAACAAGTAACACAAAAGTTATATCGTTTATCTGTGAAGTGTCTCAGCCAGAGAAATCATCAATTTCGATAATAAAACGTTGGTGGCGCCCTCTTGTGGCGAAATGCGATATCGCCATAAACTGCACCAGCAACGTCTTATCTGATTCTTCAACGGCAACCACGGCGAAGTTCTGAGATGGAAATCCAGCGAAGGATGATCCGATCCAGAAGAACGGTCACGGCACCACTGTAACAGTACTCTTCTTGCGTTGTGTACAATCAATCCTCGACACGAACTCCAACGTGTAGCACCAGTCATGGAGATTTATTCTGATAGGAACAGCACAAAATTGCACGTCATGCAATGCACGGCTCACCATCCAAACTCTGCACTCACGCACGCTGGTTTGGTGCTTGTTCACTGGGCTGTAGTTACCAAAATAATACAATTACAATATAATATCTTTAACAATGTACCTGATAGGAACAGCACAAAATTGCACGTCATACAATGCACGGCTCACCATCCAAACTCTGCACTCACGCACTGTACAAAATATATGAACCCCCCCCACCAGAAACAGTAAGTTGCTAGCTAGTACTGGCGGGAATTCTTTACAACAAAATGCACAACCAATATTCTCAAAAAAACACTGCATCTTATGTGTGATGTTCGAATAACATTTACAAATCGATTGATATAAATTGTACATTTAAATCATCACTTGGGAGTATAAAAATCACTTTTGACGTACAGTGCTTTGCAACCAACAACTTACCGCTGGTTTGGTGCTTGTTCACTGGGACGATTCTAACTGAAACATCCCCCCTCGTAAGCAAGCTACGCAAACCAGCCAATAAGATGCCATGTTGAATAGGTGAAGGCAAGACAAAACTAAAACCAAAAACCCATTGGCTTAACAATAAAGTGGCAAGGGGAATCACCAATATAACCCTGTTACACACGCACACGCACGAACTGCAAAGAATAGTCATGATCACAAACTAATTTAGCTGATGTTGGTAGTAAACCTTTCCATGTCAGAAGTTCATAGCGATACTATACTCAACCGATACTTTCACTCTATGATTACATCAGAGCTTTAAAACGTTTTACAACCAGCAGCTTATTAGTCCAGAACATACCAAATCACTTTTCAGTCAGTGGAGGCTCCTCAGAGGAAGGGGAGGACCATCCTCCTCAGTGAAATTTCATAAAAATAAAAATTGTGAAAACCTAAAAAAGTTATAATTTTTTGACAAAATTATACTAAATATATTCATATGTCACCAAATAATTCATTTAAAACACACTGTTTTGCAGTGAAGGTCTATAGTAACTTCAACAGGGGGTAGCATAATGGTGTAGCCGGAGGACAGCTAGCTTCTGTCCACCTCTGGCTACATTGACTTCAAAACTAAATCTAGGAGGCTTGTAGGCCTCCCCCTTCCATAGACATACATGGTAATTATGACCACTTCCGGAGGACGTCATCCAACCAATCAAAGCTTTTGCAGTATGAACTGACATGTTGTCCATCCAATCATAGAATTAGGACATAGGATGAACCTAGTGTGTCAGGATTGTTCCACAGAGCATTATGAGAGGGGGAGGGGGAGGGGGGTCTTTGTTGAGAAGCTTGGTGACATTATTGGATAGAGATTGAAAAATGATAGCTGAGCATTTTGGGAATATTATTCAATTAAAATTACAGGAGACGGAGGAGGTAGATTATAAATCGTTTTCTTAGTTTTAGAACTTTATTTTTGTGTCCAGTTAGTGCAATTCAGTTCAGTAGCAAGTAGTAGTAGCTAGCTACCAGCTCAAGTGTGAAGTTTTCGCCGCCAACGCTACCGAAAATGTTGTTGAAGAACCCCTTTCATTCGCGGGAAAGGTGTGAATTAAAACCAAGGGTGGAACTGAGATCAGTTTCATGAAGAAGGATGATAAGGTAAGGGCTTTCAATACCAATTGGTATCAAACGGATAGCTGGTTGACAGGGAGTCTTTCATCGAGCCGTCTGTATTTCTGGCCTTGCCTACTTTTTTGGAAAGTCTGAGCCTTGGGCGAGAGGTGTACAGTTACCTGAAGAACATCAATCGTTCAGCTAAACGGCAAAACAAAAACAGGGAGCATATACATGCCCACATCAGATTCAAGCTTCTGGGAAAAAGCTGCATCGATCATGACGAAGGTCCGCGTAGTTTAACTGCGCAACAAAACGAGAAAGTAAAAAGCAACAGGGATGGTCTCAAGCGGCTTATCAACACCACTGCGTTTTTGGGCATGCAAGAATTGGCTTTCAGAGGACATGACGAGAGGGAGAGTTCCGCTAACAAGGGCAACTACAAGGAGTTTGCTGTGGTAATTGCGCGTTACTATGCTTTACTTGCTGAACATATGGAACTTTCGACTGTCTTTTCTGAGATGTCTAAATCAATTCAGAATGATTTGATAGCTCCCATCGCATCATCCTTTTAAAAGTTAGATTAAAGAGAGGCTGACGCAGCGCATTTTGTTTGCGCGTGCGTTACGGTAGGCTTTCCACTTCCCTCCGGTATTTATTTTGCAAAGATGATGACCGACACAAGCAGAAACTCATGACATAAATGTTGCAGCAGCCTAGGCTACACCTAAACATTAGAAATCTGACATGCTGTATGGGATGAAAACGAGACTATTTTACAGTCTGATCAACTGTAGGCTACTAATAAGAGCAGCTGCATACAGCCTATAGCCCCTGTCCATCAGGTCAGGGTAAATTCATTGGTAACGTTATGTATTTATAGTCCATTTGTGTGTCAGGAGAAAATGTGAATGTGATCAAATGTTGTTAATATTCAAAATTGGCCTGGCTAGGCTGCCTATACATTTGCAATCCAAAATTATTAATTGGAATTCATTAATCAACATAAGTGACGACAGATGTGAGTAACTTTTTTTATGAAGCTTACAGTTCCATAAAGCAAGCTCAGCCCTGTGAATTCTATTCTCTATCAGTTTTTGTCTCTGTGTCTGGGTAGAGGAAACCCCCCTCATAAGCTAATATAAATAATATGAACAAGTATAAGGTTGCTGCAGTTTCACAGGGTTTTCACCCCCCCCCCCCCCCCTTATTTACAGCTAAGTCCCCTCCTGTTCCCTGATGTAAGAGGTGATGACTACTCCACTCCACTACCTTTGTCAACTCTCTCCTGACATGAACTGAAGCCACGCTCATCCACTGGCACATTGAATGTTTCCTCTCTAGGCACTGTGAGTAGACCTGTCAATGTTCTCTCATTACTGTATGTAGTCAATCACATTATTACACATCAATGATTTTACTCCTTGCTTGGACTAACTCATTCTTAGCTCTTTTGTTTAACTTTGTAGTGTGTTTTTTTTGTTGTCTTCCCAGTCAAACCCTGTCCAGCACTAAAGTCAAGCCTCTGAACACCTCAACTCTTGCCTCATACCCTCATTCAATCACTACTGTGATCCTTTCCCAACAATGTGTAAGAACCCCTCTCATTCCTCATAATATTGTACTATAAATGTCTTTATTAAATGCTTTAGGTTAAAATAATTAGTCTTTGACCATTTTTGAAACACACTTTAACGTCTCTGTGCGTTCCGTGCGTATAGCGTGGGTTTCCCATTCTCCTGATTTTTTTAAGTTACCAGCCTCCACTGCTCCACTATTTCTCTAAATTTCCTCTCGCTCTCCATTGTCTTGGAATTGAACATCAAACCGAAATGCTAAAATGCTAATTAATTTCTTCCTAACTGTTCTATAGCATCAAACGTAAGTGCATACAGTATGTATTCACCCCCTTTGCTTTGAAGCTCCTAAATAAGATCTGGTGCAACCAATTACCTTCAGAAGTCACATAATTAGTTAGATTGCACACAGGTGAACTTTAAGTGTCACATGATCTCAGTATATATACACCTGTTCTGAAAGGCCCCAGAGTCTGCAACACCACTAAGTAAGGGGCGGCACCATGAAGACCAAGGAGCTCTCCAAACAGGTCAGGGTCAAAGTTGTGGAGAAGGACAGATCAGGATTGGGTTATAAAAAACATATACGAAACTTTGAACATCCCACGGAGCACCATTAAATCCATTGTTAAAAAATGGAAAGAATATCGCACCACAACAAACTTGCCAAGAGAGGGCCGCCCACCAAAACTCAGGGACCAGGCAAGGAGGGCATTAACTTCTTTGGGATACCCCCCCCCTTCTCTCAATTTCCGCCTGAAGACATACCCAAATGTAACTGTCTGTAGCTCAGCCCCAGAGGCAAGGATAGGCATATTCTTGGTATCATTTGAAAGGAAACACTCTGAAATTTGTGTAAATGTGAATTGAATGTAGGAGAATATAACACAATAGATCTGGTAGAAGAAAATACAAGGAAATAAACATACGTTTTTTGTTTTTATTGTTGTTGCATCATCTTTCAACTGAACAAGAACAGGCAAACATTCAGATATGATGCTGGGGATAATTCTGATGCAGAACATAAGATGGCAACAGTATTAGAAAAAAGTTTCAAAACGATATCTTCAGGAACGAGTGAGCTACATGACATTGAGCATGTAGTCACCCAGGTGTCCCACACAAGTTGCCCAAATGTACCCAAATGGCCAAATTGGTACAGTGATACATTTTGAACTAAATGACTATATACAAAATACTAAAATGCTATTCTAACACACACCCCAACAAAAAAAAATAATAATAATATAAAAATTTGAAAATTTGAAAAAAAATTAAATAACAAGGGTAACTATTTACACACATTCAAAGTATAATATACAATATTGTGAAGACCCTCAGTCCTCTACATAATGTTGTTCTGCTGATGCCATGCCCAATAGCAGTCTCTTTCTGCTGTAAAGCAGAGGCTTACTGAACAGGTGGTGCAGGTGATAGGGCATTTCCTGTGACAAAGGGCACAACGACGTCTCCCCACGGTGCCCTTTTTTCCCCTGAGGCACATTCATGCCTGCAGAGATGAATCTGGGCAGGTGAACAGCAGAGGTAGAGGGGCCAGAAGGTGCTGCAGTAGACTTGCTGTAGCAAGCAAGCTCCTGGATGAGCAGCTCTCGGAAGGCTAGCTGTGAGATGTGGGGCTGTCCACGGCTCTTAGCCATTTCCTTCTGGAGGATGAAGGAATTCACCACAGCAATGTCAATGAAGTGATAGAAAAATGTCTTGTAAAGGCAGTTGATAGAGGGGAGCAGTTTTCCAGTAGTCTTTCAGGGTTTTCAACTTCACAATACCCATGTAAATGACCATTGACAGGAAACAAAAAAGATCTGACATGGAAATGGGCTTCCATCCCTCTTTCTTGCCTGCCTGCTTCTTAGCACCATACTTGTTAGTGTTCAACACCAGGGAATCAACAACAGATGAGGTGAAAAACAGCTGGAAAAGCTGCATGGGGCTATACTTAGATGTCATATCCAGCTTTGGGCCTAATGGCCTCTTTGGTCTGAATAATGGAGGTGGAGGCGCCACATCCTCCTCCAGCACAGAGTGCCAACGACCCTCCTCCTCTCTGATTGCAGGTGTATCTCTTCCCCATCGCCGCTTCTTTGTCACACCTGGCAGGGCGGGGGTAGATGTGGAGCCGGAGACAGCAGGGGTCCGGCTAAATGAACAAGCTCCCCTGGGGGATGGGCAACTTGGCAGTGGGGGCTCCCAATCAGAATCGGAGGGACTGTGAAATAAAGACACAGACACACAGATTATATATTGAGTAGTGAAACAAAATCATTTTGGGGATCTGTGGTTCTATTCCATGTTTAGATCAAATAAATGTAAAATATCTCATATATACAGACACACAGATTATATATTGAGTAGTGAAACAAAATCATTTTGGGGATCTGTGGTTCTATTCCATGTTTAGATCAAATAAATGTAAAATATCTCATATATACAGACACACAGATTATATATTGAGTAGTGAAACAAAATCATTTTGGGGATCTGTGGTTCTATTCCATGTTTAGATCAAATAAATGTAAAATATCTCATATATACAGACACACAGATTATATATTGAGTAGTGAAACAAAATCATTTTGGGGATCTGTGGTTCTATTCCATGTTTAGATCAAATAAATGTAAAATATCTCATATATACAGACACACAGATTATATATTGAGTAGTGAAACAAAATCATTTTGGTATTATTTTCAAACAACAGCATGAGAGTTACTTACCAATCGAGAATTGCGTCTTCTCCATACAAAAACATGTCCTCAAATTGGGAGTCCAAACTTGACACACAATCTGATACATCTTCTTGTAAATCTGTGTCACTTTCTCTAGCAATCTCATCAATAATTGCATGTAGATCTGTATAGCTGGACTTTGCCTTTGATTTTCCAGATTTACTCGCCATAATTATTTCAATAATATAGAGGAAAATGATCTTGACTCAATACTGCTAACGCGCAAACAACGTGGCTCCTTCGGGTAGAAATTTCAATGGAGAATGTTAGCGCAAACAACGTGACTCCTTCGGGTAGAAATTTCAATGGCGAATGTCTGCGTAACGCGTGACTTTCGTTCAAGACCGGGTCTTCCCAGATATAACCATTAGATATTGTTGTTTACCTCGGCTCATTGGCTCTCTACCAAACTAGATTTCAAGACGATCAGTGGTCATTGGGCCAAAATACAGTCAATCAAAGAAGCACTGGTCATGTCATAGGCGCTCAATGAGGTCATTGTTTGGTGTGTTCAAATCAGTTCATTTCGGTCAATATGTCCCGTAGAAATAACCATCATGTATGGTTGTGTTACTAACAAACAGAGGATTACAATGAAACCCACCTTGACTAGATACAGGTACATCTAGTGTGAGTAATTACATCAACTGTTTCGTCGAAAGTTGAAGGAGTCGAAACTCATGACACAAGCCGTTTACAAAATGTGTCGTGTTATGCTATAAAAAAAAAAAATATCGAACAAAATGACCATTCATTGTGAAGATTGGACCTTTTGTATTGCCAAAAGAAGAAGATTTTTACAGGTAATTGATAATTTTATTGCTATTTCTGACTTTTGTGACGCTACTGTTTGGTTGGAAAATGCTAGTTATACTTGTGTGTCTGGCGCGCTGTCGTCAGATTATCGTAAGGTATGCTTTCGCCGAAAAGCATTATTGAAATCTGACACCACTGTTGGATTAAGAAGTAGATAAGCTTTTAAATGATGTTAGATACATGTATTTACAAGAACGTTTAATACTACGAATGGTGTATTTAGAATCTTTGCGCTATGCTATTTCACCGGATGTTAGCCAGATGGGACGCTAACGTCCCAGCTAGCCTAGAGAAGTTAATCAGAGAGGCAACAAGGAGACCAAAGATAACCCTGAAGGAGCTGCAAAGCTCCACAGCAGAGATTGGAGTATCTGTCCATAGGACCACTTTAAGCCGTACACTCCACAGAGCTGAGCTTTAAGGAAGAGTGGCAAGAAAAAAGCCATTGCTTAAAGAAAAAAGTAAGCAAACACGTTTGGTGTTTGCCTAAAGGCATGTGGGAGACTCCCCAAACACATGGAAGAAGGTACTCTGGTCAGATGAGACTAAAATTGAGCTTTTTGTTCATCAAGGAAAACGCTATGTCTGGCACAAACCCAACACCTCTCATCACCCCGAGAACATCATCCCCCACAGTGAAGCATGGTGGTGGCACCATCATGCTGTGGGGATGTTTTTCATCGGCAGGGACTGGGAAACTGGTCAGAATTGAAGGAATGATAGATGGTGCTAAATGCAGGGATATTGTTGAGGGAAACCTGTTTCATTCTTCCAGAGATTTGAGACTGGGATGGAGGTTCACCTTCCAGCAGGACAATGGCCCTAAGCATATTGCCAAAGTAACACTCGAGTGGTTTAAGGGGAAACATTTACATTTCTTGGAATGGCCTAGTCAAAGCCCATTCCTCAATCCAATTGAGAATCTGTGGTATGACTTAAAATTGCTGTACATCAGCAGAACACATCCAACTTGAAGGAGCTGGAGCAGTTTTGCCTTGAAGAATAGACAAAAACCCAGTGGCTAGATGTGCCAAGCTTATAGAGACATACCCCAAGAGACTTGCAGCTGTAATTGCTGTGAAAGGTGGCTCTACAAAGTATTGACTTTGGGGGGGTGAATAGTTATGCACGCTCAAGTTTTCTGTTTTTGTGGCTTATTTCTTGTTTCACAATAAATAATATTTTGCATCTTCAAAGTGGTAGGCATATTGTGTAAATCAAATGATACAAACCCCCCCAAAATACATTTTAATTCCAGGTTGTAAGGCAACAAAATAGGAAAAATGCCAAGGGGGGTGAATACTTTCGCAAGCCATTGTAAATGGCCAAAGTTCAGCACTATTGCGACTCTCCCTAGGAGTGGCCGTCCTGCAATGATGTCTTCAAGAGCACAGCGCAGAATGATCAATGAGGTTAAGAAAAATCCTACTGTCTGCTAAATACCAACATAAATCTCTGGAAAATGCTAACAACTCTGTTGACAAGTCTACGATACATAAAACACTAAACTAAAATGGTGTTCATGGGAGGACACCACGGAAGAAGCTACTGCTGTCCAAAAAACCATTTCAGCACGTCTGAAGTCCGCAAAAGAGCACTTGGATGTCCCACAGCGCTACTGGCTAAATATTTGGTGAACAGATAACTACAGGTGAGTTGTTTGGAAGGAACATACTATGTGTGGAGAAAAAAAGGCACAGCACACCAACATCAAACCTCATCCCAACTGTAAAGTATGGTGGAGGGAGCATCATGGTTTGGGGCTGCCTCAGGGCCTGGACAGCTTGCTCTCATCGACGGAAAAATGAATTCCCAAGTTTATGAAGACAGACAGCCTTACATTCTCCGGCAAAATGTCTGCCAATTGAAGCTCAACAGAAGTTAGGTGATGCAACAGGACAACGACCCAAAACACAGAAGTACAGCTGAAGTTAGAAGTTTTCATACACCTTAGCCAAATACATTTGAACTCAGTTTTTCACAATTCCTGACATTTAATCCGAGTAAAGATTCCCTGTCTTAGGTCAGTTAGGATAACCACTTTATTTTAAGAATGTAAAATGTCAGAATAATAGTAGAGAGAATTATTTATTTCAGCTTTTATTTCTTTCATCAAATTCCCAGTGGGTCAGAAGTTTAAATACACTCAGTTAGTATTTGGTAGCATTGCCTTTAAATTGTTTAACTTGGGTCAAACGTTTTGGGTAGCCTTCCACAAGCTTCCCACAATAAGTTGGGTGAATTTTGGCCCATTCCTCCTGACAGAGCTGGTGTAACGGAGTCAGGTTTTTAGGCCTCCTTGCTCGCACAAGCTTTTTCAGTTTTGCCCACAAATGTTCTATAGGATTGAGGTCAGGGCTTTGTGATGGCCACTCCAATACCTTGACTTTGTTGTCCTTAAGCCATTTTGCCACAACTTTGGAAGTATGCTTGGGGTCATTGTCCATTTGGAAGACCCATTTGCAACCAAGCTTTAACTTCCTGACTGATGTCTTGAGATGTTGCTTCAATATATCCACATAATTGTTCTGCATCATGATGCCATCTATTTTGTGAAGTGCACCAGTCCCTCCTGCAGCACCCCCGTGCTTCACGGTTGGGATGGTGTTCTTCGCCCTGCAAGCATCCCCCTTTTTCCTCCAAACATAACAATGGTCATTATGGCCAAACAGTTCTATTTTTGTTTCATCAGACCAGAGGACATTTCTCCAAAAAGTATGATCTTTGTTCACATGCAAACCGTATTCTGGCTTTTTTATGGTGGTTCTGGAGCAGTGGCTTCTTCTTTGCCGAGCGGCCTTTCAGGTTATGTCGATATAGGACTCGTTTTTCTGTGGATAAAGATATTTTTGTACCCGTTTCCTCCAGCATCTTCACAAGGTCCTTTTCTGTTGTTCTGGGATTGATTTCCACTTTTCGCACCAAAGTACGTTCATCTCTAGGAGACAGAACGCGTCTCCTTCCTGAGCGGTATGACGGCTGGTGTTTATACTTGCGTACTATTGTTTGCACAGATGACCGTGGTACCTTAAGGTGTTTGGAAATTGCTCCCAGGAATGATCCAGACTTGTGGAGGTCTACAATTTTTTTCTGATGTCTTGGCTGATTTCTTTTGATTTTCCCATGATGTCAAGCAAAGAGGCACTGAGTTTGAAGGTAGGCCTTGAAATACATCCACAGGTACACCTCCAATTGACTCAAATGATGTAAATTAGCCTATCATAATTCTCTAAAGCCATATAATTTTCTGGAATTTTCCAAGCGTTTAAAGGCACAGTCAACTTAGTTTATGTAAACTTCTGACCCACTGGAATTGTGATACAGTGAAATAATCTGTCTGTAAACAATTGTTGGAGAAATTACTTGTCATGCACAAAGTAGATGTCCTAACCGACTTGCCAAAACTATAGTTTGTTCACAATAAATGTGTGGAGTGGTTGAAAAACGAGTTTTACTGTCTCCAACCTAAGTGTATGTAAACTTCCAACTTCAAATGTAAATCAACAGAATTGTTTAAGCAGGGAAAAAATACGCCTTCTGGAGTGGCCCAGTCCTGACCTCGACCTGATTGAGATGCTGTGGCATGACCTCAAAAGAGAAGTTCACACCAGACATCCCAAGAATATTGGTGAACTGAAACAGTTTTGTAAAGAGAAATTATCCAATCTTCCTCCTGACCGTTGTGCAGGTCTGATCCGCAACTACAGAAAACGTTTGGTTGAGGTTATTGCTGCCAAAGGAGGGTCAAACCATTATTAAATCCAAGGGTTCACGTACCTTTTCCACCCTGCACTGGGAATGTTTACACAGTATGTTCAATAAAGACAAGAAAACGTATAATTGTTTATTAGTTTAAGCAGACTGTTTGTCTATTGTTGTGATTTAGATGATCAGATCACATTTTTCGACCAATTTATGCAGAAATCCAGGTAATTCCAAAGGGTTCACATACTTTTTCTTGCCACTGTACACATGTGTGTACACTCACACACACACGGCGTGCTTCAAACTAAGTGCAAAGTGAAGAGAAGAGCTCGTCATTAGCATAGAGAGGGGTTGAATGGAATCACGCGGGCTCAGACCCAGTCAGTTAGCTAGAGTTATTGTAATGAGTTGGGAATTAATTAGTTCTATAACGAGAATATGCACATCTGGCCGTTAACTTGCGGTCACTGGACTCCCTCAAGACTCTTCCCTTCCTCTCGCATGGGTTCTCCTCTGTTTCTCGCTCCCACTGTTCTAAATGTAGCTGACTGTGTCATTTGGAAGAGTCTTAGCTCGACCAAGATGGATGTACAGAATCTATAGAGGAATGGATGAGAGGAGAGAAGAAGAAATGGAATACTGTTAGCAGTCAGGGATAAAGAAAAGCAACAAAGGGAGAGCAGTCAATGAAAATACAGAAAACAGAGAAGGTGTAAGTGAGAAAGAGAGCGAACACCAGATGTCATGTGGGAGGCTTATTTAATTGATGATATCACACCTCCAGTCTTTCAGAAACACACGCACATTCACTCTACCGTTATTATCTTCATGTGGCCTCTGACTTGTGTGGCCACCTTCTCCCACCCCCCTCCACTTCTCACCCCGATCCCTCTTCACCATGCCACATCTTTCTTCCCTGCAGCCTCAGCCAAGAAAAAATAGATTTGAATCAATATCTGCTACCAGGGGGGGGGGAAAATGAAATAAATACTACCTACAAATATCACAACAGATTAAGAATCTGAACTTGGCAGAAAATATTACAGAATATTTAGTAGAAATGTTAAGACACCAATTGTTAAGTGTTACATGTAACGTGTAGGCAGTGGCGACCGTCATTCAGGGCTCTGCCCCACCTGTTTTGAGCCCCACATTTTTAGCTAAAAAAATATTTATATTTTTTGGCTGTGGGGTTGCCTGTTTTGCATGTTATTTTGGCATTAATACGTGTCACATATCAGTTTGCAAACAATGTACACTTTTTTTAATCCTTGAGTTAATAAAGCCGCATACAAACATGGTCACTTTTTTTGCAGGTGTTTCAGCCTAGCTCAGTGCTTTCTTTGGTGGTGGGGCAGCCAGCGGAAAATGCAGAGTGTAGGGGTTGGAAATGTTCTCTAGTTGCGCCTTGATTGAGTCAGTGTTCTGTCACTCATGAGCTCAAAAATTCAAGACTCTTGGGAGCTGCCATAGTTACATTAGAAGTGGCCATGCAAGAAGGCTCAACGTCATTGGCCACAGTTAAAATGACGTCAAATCACGTTATATCTACAATAGCTTTGATTGGACATTGATTGGATTGTAAATCGTAACTAGCAGTCATCATGAATCAAGTCGACAATCTACTGGCAAATTTTTAATCCTTGTCATATGAAGAGAAATGTATAGATAAAACATATCGGTGCTCATCGGCTACTGGACATAAATATTACACAACAAGTTGGAAATCGCAAATTCAACAATGAGCGGTTTGGAAGAAATCAGTGGCTAACTGCAAGCATTGCAAAAAAAATCACTAACCTGTTATTCAGTGGAGTAGGTGTGTGGTCCCAACACAAATCCTATTAGCCATTACCTGTCGCGTGATCGGGTCCTTCTCACAGGCATCTCAGCTAAGAAGTAGGCTACAAGTGAAGACAGACACATTGGGGATGCAACTGAGCATGTCCTTCTTATCCAATTCCAAGCTGCATATTGAAGATGTTAGAACTTTCCACATTTGCTTTTCGTCAGCCAACAAGATGAGTAGGTCTAACAAACAGCAAAAGCACTAGCCTATGTCCATCTACTATCCCCCATAGTACAAAAGTTGACCTATTCTATTGGTCAACTTGTTCTTCTGTGCCAGAAATAAATATTCCAAACATACTCTGAGACAGTTGTGGGATGAGGCTGATGTAACACATCAGAACATTTAGCTTAAAATGTTGATAAGCTAGTAGGCTATTTTTTTTTACATAAGTGCAGAAATACCCACATGCCAATTAGTGTGAATGTTCCAAAATGCAATCAATTAGCGGGAAAACACTACCATGCTCCACACTCTCATGCTCCAATTGCATTTTCCGAGGACATTCTCTTGAGTACATTCTTCTGAGGACTAACGTTGCAATGACAATTATAAATAGACATTATGGGTCATTGTCAGTTAGTCAATTGGTGGTGTACTTGTGACGTTGTATTTCTGACTACATATGAGTGTCAGTTACGTTTTCAGTAAGTACTTTGAAGGTTCTGAATGTCAGGACACTTTGGTGACATTTTAATAGTATTTGTAACGTTCACAGAAGGTTCCTGAAAAGTCAGGTCACTTTGGCAATATTCTACATAACATTCCCAATGAGTCCAGTGAATGTCCAATCACTTTTGGGATATCCAAAGAACATTTAGGAAAGTTCCTTTGCGAGCCCTGGTGTGTCTACAAACAACATTGCAGTTGTGTTACTCAAACGACTTAGGAAAATATGTATTGTGCAGTATGTCCCTTAGTGATCTATATGTCACATTTTCTTTCTGAGCATAAGGGGACATTAGAAAACGTTTTTTTTTTTCAAATCTAGGCAAGTTCTAAAATTACTTAACAATATGTTGATTTTGGTGATATTTTGGGAACCTTTATAACATTCCCAGTTTGTCCTTTCAATGTTCTAAATGTCAGATCAATGTTGGGATATAACCATTCAGAGCGTTTGGTATAGAGCCATCTAAAGTTGCAATGAGAATTATACATAGACATAATGGAACATTATCTGTATGTCAAGTGGTGGTATATTTGACTACATATGGATATTAGTTACGTTTTCAGTAAGTACTTTGGAGGTTCTGAATGTCAGGACACTTTGGTGACATTGTATTTTTATTTTATTTTTACCCCATTTTTTTCTCCCCAATTTCGTGATATCCAATTGGTAGTAGTTACAGTCTTGTCTCATCGCTGCAACTCCCGTACGGACTCGGGAGAGGCGAAGGTCGAGAGCCATGCGTCCACCGAAACACAACCCAACCTAGCCGCACTGCTTCTTAACACAGCGTGCATCCAACCCGGAAGCCAGCCAGCCACACCAATGTGTCGGAGGAAACACCGTACACCTGGCGACCTGGTCAGCGTGCACTGCGCCCGGCCCGCCACAGGAGTCACTAGTGCGCGATGAGACAAGGATATCCCTGCCGGCCAAACCCTCCCTAACCCGGACGACGCTTGGCCAATTGTGTGCCGCCCCATGGGCGGCCGGCTGTGACAGAGCCTGGGCTCAAACCCAGAATCTCTGGTGGCACAGCTAGCACTGCGATTGCAGTGCCTTAGACCACTGCGCCACCCGGGAGGCGACATTGTATTTGTAATGGTCACAAAAAGTTCCTCAAATGTACAGAATGTCAGGCGACTTTGTGAATATCCAAAGAACATTTTGGAATGTTTATTTGAGAGTTGTGATGTCTACAAACAATGTTGCAATTGTGTTATTAAAGAAACATTTAAAATGTTGACTTAACTCCCTTGTTATCTAAGATCTTTCTACGAACATTTCATAATGTTAAGAGTTATATATATAAAGTTACCATTAGAGTAATAAATATACATTCTGGATGTCACGTTCTGACCTTTATTTCCTTTGTTTTGTCTTTATTTAGTATGGTTAGGGCGTGAGTTGGGGTGGGCAGTCTATGTGTGTTTTTCTATGTTGGGGTTTTGAGTTCGGCCTGGTATGGTTCTCAATCAGAGGCAGCTGTCAATCGTTGTCCCTGATTGAGAATCATACTTAGGTAGCCTGGGTTTCACTTTTGGTTTGTGGGTGTTCGTTTCCGTGTGAGTGTTTGTTGCAACTCAGTACTGTTTCAGTTTCGTTCGTTTCACGTTTATTGTTTTGTAGTGTTCAGTTTATGTCTTTAAATAAACATTATGGACACTTACCACGCTGCATATTGGTCCTCCGATCCTTCTCGCTTCTCCTCGTCAGAAGAGGAGGACGACAGCCGTTACACTGGAATATATACACTTATGGTAAATACAGTGTATATCATAATACACATATTAAAACAATGCTAAAATCAAAGAAACATATCAAGTAAAATGTTACTAGGGCTGTCCTTTCTCTATTCTATAAAGAAGACATCAGGAATTTAAGTCACAACATTAACTTGAATGTGGCACAATGTAGCTTTGCTTTCGTGTCAGGGACCCGATTGCTAATGGCCATGGATGACAGCCTGCATGGAGCCTGGATAGTGCTGCTTGTGGTTGTGGATCCATGTGTAACAGAGTAACCCTGTGTGTGTGTGAATAAACTTGCAGCCGAGCGAGGATAAACACCTGATTGCTCACACAGTAGTCTTCTGGCAGCAGTGACTCTGGGGGAAAAGCTGGTCCATTCCAGCTATATATACTTGTTTAAAAAAAACCTGACTTCAACCTGATGGTGTTTGATGTTTTGTGCAACTTATTCACTCACGAGGGCTTTGAATTAGATATAATGTAGTCATTTAACTTGGTGTATTTGTGTTGCTGCGGTTCCTTTGTGTGCTAGCCATGAACAAATCGATATTGGAACTCAATTTCCACTCAGTCCGTGTGGAATTTGTTGGCTTGTGTTTCGGGAAGGTGACTGATGGTGTAAAATAAGAAAAAGCTGAGTAAGATGTCTTGCACAGCTTTGTTCCACTGCGTAATCACAGCCTGTGTTACAGGGTTCAGTAATCGTGTTCTTAGGCCCTGATGAACAACATTGACAAGTGTTCTTGGTCTATTACTAGCATAAGCACCTAAAAAATTATATTGCAAGCTATGGCTTGATCCATACATTTTTACTAAAGGGCTGTCTAAATTTGCACAATCCAGATGATGAAAAGTGCAACTTATCCATTCTATAATACCAACATTATTCAAACGCCTTGCAGTGTCACGATATCCGGAGAAGCTGTAGTCACCTCTTTCGTCATTTAAGTTATGATTCAATATTATGATTCTGATATTATGGATAACGTCTTGGGTAGCAGAGATGAATGTTCTTTCCATTTCTTTACTTAGTGTTCTGAAGATTGAAAAAGTCTTCAAAAAAAGGTTAACCTATGTGTTTAACTGGTTATTCATTTTCAATGGACAAGTAAGCCAGTCCAATTTCATATTGTACTGTATGTGTAGAGCCATTGTCAAATCAGACCGATAGATCCGCTGGTGTAACACGGATGTCAAGTACTTCAAGGAAGAGGGAATACAATAGAATCTGGACTAAATTGACAAGGGAGAAAACCAACCTTAAGACCAAAAGGGCGGAGAAGGACGACAGTGACAATGAAAGTGGATCTAGTCTCATCAGCCAGTCTGACATGAAGATACCAGTCCTACTGAATCTGAGAGTCAAATTGAGTCATGAAGATACCAGTCCTACTGAATCTGAGAGTCAAATTGAGTCATGAAGATACCAGTCCTACTGAATCTGAGAGTCAAATTGAGTCATGAAGATACCAGTCCTACTGAATCTGAGAGTCAAATTGAGTCATGAAGATACCAGTCCTACTGAATCTGAGAGTCAAATTGAGTCATGAAGATACCAGTCCTACTGAATCTGAGAGTCAAATTGAGTCATGAAGATACCAGTCCTACTGAATCTGAGAGTCAAATTGAGTCATGAAGATACCAGTCCTACTGAATCTGAGAGTCAAATTGAGTCATGAAGATACCAGTCCTACTGAATCTGAGAGTCAAATTGAGTCAGATGGTGAACTTGAGACAGTAGGTGGTACTCCTCCAAGACTGCCAACACACGCTGAGGAAGAGTCAGATGGTGAACTTGAGACAGTAGGTGGTACTCCTCCAAGACTGCCATCACACGCTGAGGAAGAGTCAGATGGTGAACTTGAGACAGTAGGTGGTACTCCTCCAAGACTGCCAACACACGCTGAGGAAGAGTCAGATGGTGAACTTGAGACAGTAGGTGGTACTCCTCCAAGACTGCCATCACACAGTTCAATAGATTCAGAGACTGAAGCCAATGCTGGTTGTGCAATTCAGGAGACAACTGACTCTGACAATGATGATGTTGAAAAAGATTCTACCTTCAGAGAGGACCTGGCAACCTGGATAAGTGATTTTCAAGTGAAACGCAATGCTGTTGATGCACTTCTGAAGATGCTGCAGTCTAGTGGTCACCCAGATTTGCCTTCCACTGCTAGAACTCTCTTAGAAATGACCAATGTTTGTGTTGAAGTCAAGTCTGATGTGGAGTTTGTCAGATTTAAAGTGAAGGTGGAGAGATAGTGAAACATCTAAGCATCTTTTCTCAATTGTGGTCGGAGATGTCAATGTCTTTAGAAATATCCGTTAGTCTGGATGGTCTCCTTTGTTCAAAAGTACCAATATGTCATTGTGGCCACTTTTGTGCTCCATCAATCTATCACCACCCACAGTGTTTCCTCTGTCACTTGCAATGGCATCATTAAAAGCAAGATCCCTGGAATTCCTCAATGACACTTTGCTGGAGCTTAAAGAGTTGATGCAGACCGGCTTGAAGTGGGGGAGACAAAACACTGCAAGTGAAAGTTTGTTCTGTAACACCTGCAAAAGCCTGCACAAGGTGGTAAAATGCATAAATATGTGTTCTGGCTACTATGCCTGTGCCAGGTGCACACACAAAGGCAGGTATGATGGGAGAATGACCTGTGTCTCAGAACTGACCATTCCTTTAGGGACCTGGTACAGCCAGAACATCACCATGAAGGAAAAACCTCTCATTTTTGCATCCATTCGCAATTGACTACATGCACCTTTGGTGCCTCGAAGTAACCCGGAAGCTCTTGATGATGTGGACTAGGGGAAAGACTGGGGCCAGGTTGTCGTTGGTGCAGGTCAAGGAGGTCAGTCAACGACTAAAGGGCGGCGGGTAACCTAGTGGTTAGAGCGTTGGACTAGTAACCAAAAGGTTGCAAGATCGAATCCCTGAGCTGACAAAGTAAAAATCTGTCATTCTGCCCCTGAACAAGGCAGTTAATGTAAAGGGTGCGTGACTGGCTGCAGGGAAGTCAGGCGCAGGAGAGCAGAACTGTGTAAAAACCGGAGCAGTTTAATGAGCAAAACCAACAGCACCCAGAACAACAAAATACAGGTACAAAATAACCCATCGCGAACCAGTCAGAGTGCACAAGCACTATACAACAAACAATTTCACACACAGACATGGGGGGAACAGAGGGTTAAATACACGACAAGTAATGAGGGAATGTAAACCAGGTGTGTGGGAAAATACGACAAAACAAATGGAAAATGAAAGGTGGATTGGCGATGGCTAGAAGACCGGTGACGTCGACCGCCGAACGCCGCCCGAACAAGGAGAGGAACCGACTTCGGCGGAAGTCGTGACAGTTAACCCACTGTTCCTAGGCCGTCATTGGAAATAAGAATTTGTTCTTAACTGACTTGCCTAGTTAAATAAAGGTTAAATAAAGGATTCAATTCCAGACTGCTTTGCAAACCATGGGGATTGGATGACCTTGACTGTTGGAAGGCCACAGGATTTAGACAGTTTCTACTCTATACTGGGAAAGTAGTCCTGAGAAGAATCTGGTCTAAAGAACAGTACACACATGCCATGTGCATTTTGGTTTCTCCTCAACTTTCTTCAATCCACAGTGCCTATGCTCATGCTTTACTGAACTTCTTAGTGGAGCAGGGAAGGGTTTTGTATGGAGACACATTTCTCATGCATAATGTTCTCTCCCTCCTACAGATCACTGCTGATGCTGAAGAACACGGCTGCCTTGACAACTGTAGTACTTTCAAGTTTGATAACTACTTGCTGGTCCGTTCAGGGAGGCGGCAAATTGTGCAAATTTCTAAAAGAGTGCAAGAACGCATCGTTAGAGCTTCTCCCCACCGACAGGTCATCAAAATGAGACAGCCAAACAATGTCTACATACTTGATGATAGGTCATGTTGTGAGGCAGTGAGCCAAGAAGATGCCTCTGATGCTTACCATTGCAAGGTATTTCAGCCTCTGCAATCTTACACGCTGAGTCCTTGTGACTCAAGACTGCATTGGACATTCCGCAACACTATGAGGAGCGCACACGCGCGTCTCATTGCAAAGAGCAGTCTTGATAAGCAAGTTATTATACTTGAGGAGGACCATGGCACTCGTGTTGTGTGCTTACCGTCTTGCACAGCCTGTAGCAAGCCCCATTTAGCCACAGCCAAGTTCACAAGCTGGATTAGTTTCGCAAATGATCTTGGCTGGTAAATTTAAGAGTCGGTGCGGAATTGGTGTTTTGTTCTTCTGCACAGGGCACACAGCGTTGCTATGTTGTACATTTTGTAAAAGAGAACACTGAAGTTGCACCAGAGCAGTGGGTGGAGAAGGGAGATGGGGTGAGTCGATCAGTTAAATGGTTTAGCCTTTTCAGCCAAAGTGATGGATAAATAGTTAACTTTAATAAACAGTGTCTCATATCTTGCTGTGTTGCTACTAGCCAAGAAATGCCAGCACAACAAGGATTAAGAGAGGAGACCGGCCTGACAAAATATTATGGGAGAAGTACAGAATTTCCATCTTTTCATCCACTGGTAAAATAATATTTTACTGTATCCATCCACTCCCGTTTTATATCGCCATGTATGCTTGGTTGTGTGGCTCTGGAGCAGGTTGCATCAGTTGAACATACTCCTGTACGTAAGACTAGTTCCGATGTAGAATATGTTCTAAGCCAGGTGTAAACCTGTGTCACCACCTGGTTGTAAGTAATAGCTTTTCCTACACCAGGGTGTTAAAACTAAGTGTAATGTGGGGTAAGCGTATAGTATAAATCTATAACTAGTTTCCAAGGTAAGTGTTTCATGACTAGTGATGTTGCATCTTGTTCAATTTTCTAAATCATTACGTTGTGCCCAACTTACCAGCGCCTAACTGGTGCAACTCACTCCTGGTCAGTAACTTCCCCTTAAGTACTATTCTGTATTTGCTGAAAGTATTACTATGTGAATTATTAATACTCAATTGACCCTGTTTTGTCAGTGTTAATTGGAAAGTATTTATGACAATGTTTATTGCACGGTGGTCAAACGGGGGGGTTGACACCTCCAATGTTGAATCTGACGAGGAACCAGCGAAGGGGGCGGTGACTAAACCAATCAGATTCCATGTAGAGCCACCTGGTGAGGATTTCTTAACGACTCTTCTCCCATTGTGTGCATTACATGCACCAGGAAGTAGATAAAAAAACAATGACTACTTTTTTTGTGTTGTGCTTAGTACGATAATGATACAAGTGAAGCACTCCAGAAAAAGACACATGAACCCAGACAAGCCCGGCTTCCACCAGCCCTTCGTGGTAAGATCCTGCATTAGGCTACTAGGTCATTAAATGTATAATCAGCAAGTTGATGGTAAGTTTGACACACATTCAAGTATGTGGGCGAAGAAAAGCTTACAGTTAATGCAAGTACTAGTCTTACATTGTGGAGACGGCATGAAATCATAACCTAATGACAGTTGATATGAGAAGAAATTACCACACCCATCCGATCTTGACATACTTGATTATTAGTCACATTACCGAAGTGTAACAGTTTTTTTTTTTATATACGCAACTTCAAAAGCCAGTGTGTTTGAAAATACCCTACAAGGTACATCATGTTTTAAATGTTTCAAGTCTGATAAACGAGCCTGCTTTCTCAAAGTTCTGTTCACACCAACTGTGTGGGATGGACAGGAACATCTGTTAAGCGTGTACTGTAAATGTGGTAATGGTTTGACATCTGTAATATTCTCTGAAGTTGTATTTCAATTGTTTACCCTAACAAATTACTGTCACACACTGATCCGTTTCCCCTGTCTTTGTAAGGTGTGCCACCTCAAGCCAGAGTGACAGTAAGTGTCTGGTTGTAATTATCAGGTATGAAGTTAAGACCCAGATGCAGACAACGTCGAATTAACAACGGTTTACTAATCCAACAGGGGCAGGCAATAGACAGGTCAAGGCAGGCAGGGGTCAGTAAACCAGAGGCGGGGCAACGGTACCGGAGGGCAGTCAGGGTAGGCAGAGGTCAATAATCCAGAGGTGGGGCAGAGGTACAGGTCGGCAGGTTCAGGAGCATGCAAAGTGGTCAGGCAGGCGGACTCAGAGTCAGGACAGGCAAGGGTCAAAAGCAGGAGGATGAGAAAAAGAGACCCGGGAAAAGCAGGAGCGGAAGCTAAAATGCTGGTCGACTTGACAAACAAGACGTACTGGCAACAGACGAACAGAGAACACAGGTATAAATACACAGGGGATAATGGGGAAGATTGGCAACACCTGGAGGGGGGTGGAGACCATTATAAAGACAGGGGAAACGGATCAGTGTGTGACAGTAAGTTGTTAGGGTAAACAATTGAATTGTATGATGCATTATAGCTTTACAAACCTTTCAAAGCCACTCAATAGAATACAATTACCATCACATATTTGCATATTAGGGTATTTAAACTCTTATTACTATTTGTGCAAAATGTTGAACTTTCCAAATACTTGTGGTGCTGTGTATGGGTGAAAATTGTACTGACAACAGTAGTGAAATCACCATATTCTTCTGGGGTAAAACACAAGTGTGATGCCATGTTTGTAAATATCTGGATGTATTTGCCATCAAACTAAAAGCATTATTTAAAACAAAAAATGATGCTTAGTGTAATGAGTACGATAGGAGACAGAGTGCTGGTTTCAAGCACAGGGCGCAGCAGGTGTTTATTAGTGAAGGACCACAGGAAGAGGCAGGTGACTGGGTCCAGTGGCAAGCAGAAGGTCATACACAGGAAGAGGCAGGTAGCTGGGTCCAGGGGCAAGCAGAAGGTCATACACAGGGACTCCAGAAGGGTAACCGTACAGGCAGGGAAAAGGCTAATAATGTAGTCCGGAGATCAGGCAAGAGGTTGACGACAGGAAATCTGATAGGCAAAAGTACAGGCAGGGAATAGGCAAAAAGGTGTCGTTAGTGAGGATGGCAAAAATAACTACGATACACAGGAGGACTAATACGGAATTAAACAGAGCTCCAAATAGAACGTGTATCAAAACAAACAATACCTCACAATGATGGGGTGCAAAGAACTGAACTAAATAGTGTGTGTAAATGACGTACAGTTGTGTGATCAGAATTCAGGTGATTGGGATCTGGAGAGTGAGCTGCGTTCAGGAGATCTAAAGTGTTTGAGAGTGTGAGTTGGAAGCAGACATTACACTTAGAAGGTATTTTTGTTGGGATTCATTAACTTCCCACTGAGCTCCTGACTGACATCCTTTCAGTTTTGCTGCTGTGCCAGTTTCCAAAGCATGCAAAGTACGTCTTCATTTTTTTCCTTCGGTTTTCCCAGTCCAAGTGGCAGCCAGGAATAAGCTGGCCAAGACAGAGCATCAGAATTAGGTTTCTTTAGCCATCAAGATACTGATCTCGAAATCGTACGTTTTTACTTATGTTTTAGACCAAGTGCTGCCATCCCTGCTTGATGAGCCTGTGGTTTTTTAATATGCCCGCTGGATACATTGAAGGTATATTATGCCAGCCTATATCTTACCAAATGCTTCTCTTGTATTATCTACATCCATTCCAAATTGTATGGTTGTCAGCAGCTATATGGTTATCAATACTACTAATATATTATGAATGGTGATCGAGGTATTTCACATAGCCTTCATACATGTCCTGCCTGTGACCCATGGCATGTATTGTCACGCTGCTTGCAGCTAAACTGAGTCTTTATTACTTTGCAGATCTTCAAGCAGTGGAGATGAGGATAATGGTGAAACTGGAGTTGATCCGTACAGAGTTCAAGACTGCTCTGAACCAAGTTATGGAGGCCATAGAGGCCCGGCAGCCAATGGAGTCAGAGTCCTTGGGGCAACTTGAAATGCTGCAAAACCCTACAGAAACAAATGAGGAACTGAAGGATATCTGTGAAACACTTAGACTCCCACTAATGAAAGAAAATGGTAGGGTTTATCTATATCACATATTTCAACAGCAATTGACAAGTAAAAGTTAGCTGTTTATCAAGAACCACTTGAATGCGACCAGATTTGAGAGATTACAACCTGCAATATTATTGAATCAAAATATCTTCATGTCAATGAAATGCAGTTGTCATATATGCCATATGCCTATTTAGGGTTTGGATTGATTTCCCAATTAAGTGTTATCTTAAGAAGAAACGATCAAGTTTTAGCCCATGATTACATGATACACTACAAAAATGATTTGTCATTACTATCAATCTGAACTGTATGGCCAGCTGTTTTTAGCTGAGGAACACACAAATGAGTGGGAATAATTTTTTACTTTTATTTGTCAGATCTGATATCTAACCTTCTGCTGTGGCCATGACCTGTGCTCGGGAATCAGACCAATTATGAGAAATTGGTACAGTGGACAGGCTACTCCTTGAAGGGGAAGAGGGCCTTTAAGAGCTATCGATCTATGATGCTGTCACAAGTAAGTAAATGCACAAGTTTAGATCGTTATTTATTATTACCTCTCGTATTGTCTGAGTTCCCCAAAGATTGGAAAGCTGCCACGGTCATCCCCCTCTTCAAAGGGGAAGACACTCTAGACTCAAAATGTTATAGATCTATATCCATCCTGCCCTTTCTAAAATCTTCGAAAGCCAAGTTAACAAACAGATCCTCGACCATTTCGAATCCCACCGTACCTTCTCCACCATGCAATCTGGTTTCCGAGCTGGTCATGGGTGCACCTCAGCCACGCTTAAGGTCCTAAACGATATCATAACCGCCATCGATAAGAGACAATATTGTGTAGCTGTATTCATCGACCTGGCCAAGGCTTTCGACTCTGTCAATCACCACATTCTTATCGGCAGACTCAATAACCTTGGTTTCTCAAATGATTGCCTCGCCTGGTTCACCAACTACTTCCCCGATAGAGTTCAGTATGTCAAATCGGCCTGTTCTCCGGACCTCTGGCAGTCTCTATGGGGGTGCCACAGGGTTCAATTCTCGGGCCGACTCTGCTCTATATATATATCAATGATGTCACTGGTGATTCTCTGATCCACCTCTACGCAGACGACACCATTCCGTATACATCTGGACCGTCTTTGGACACTGTGTCAACAAACCTCTAAACGAGCTTCAATGCCATACAACACTCCTTCCGTGGCCTCCAACTGCTTTTAAATGCTAGTAAAACTAAATGCTGCCCGCACCCACCTGCCCGACTAGCATCACTACTCTGGACGGTTCTGACTTAGAATATGTGGACAACTACATATACCTAGGTGTCTGGTTAGACTGTAAACTCTCCTTCCAGACTCACATTAAGCATCTCCAATCCAAAATTAAATCTAGAATCGACTTCCTATTTCGGAACAAAGCCTCCTTCACTCATACTGCCAAACATACCCTCGTAAAACTGACTATCCTACCGATCCTTGACTTCGGCGATGTCATTTACAAAATAGCTTCCAACACTCTACTCAGCAAATTGGATGTAGTCTATCACAGTGCCATCCGTTTTGTCACCAAAGCCCCTTATACTACCCACCACTGCGACCTGTATGCTGTCGTTGGCTGGCCCTCACTACATATCCATCGCCAAACCCACTGGCTCCAGGTCATCTATAAGACTTTGCTAGGTAAAGCCCCGCCTTATCTCAGCTCCCTGGTCACCACAGCAACACCCACCCGTAGCACGCGTTCCAGCAGGTATATTTCACTGGTTATCCCCAAAGCCAACACTTCCTTTGGCCGACTTTCCTTCCAGTTCTCTGCTGCCAATGACAGGAACGAATTGCAAAAATCACTGAAGCCGGAGACTCATATCTCCCTCTCTAACTTTAAGCATCAGCTGTCAGAGCAGCTTACCGATCACTGCACCTGTACACAGCCAATCTGTAAACGGCACACCCGACTACCTCATCCCCATATTGTTATTTATCTTCTTGCTCTTTTGCACCCCAGTATCTCTACTTGCACATCTATCACTCCAGTGTTAATGCTAAATTGTATTTATTTCACCTCTATGGCCTATTTATTGCCATACCTCCCTACTCTTCTACATTTGCATACACTGTACATAGATTTTTTTCTATTTTTCTTTTGTGTTATTGACTGTACGTTTGTTTGTGTAACTCTGTTGTTTTTGTGGCACTGCTTTGCTTTCTTGGCCAGGTCGCAGTTGTAAATGACTACTTGTTCTCAACTGGCCTACCTGGTTAAATAAAATTGTAAAATGATAAGATAGTATTATTGGTCAAGTGATAAGCCAGTGTGTATTTCAAATAAATGAAATCAGTAACAAGGCAGTTACAAACAAAATGTGAATTCCTACCACCTGTTAAGATCGTAGAGAGAGGACAAAGGAAAGGGGAAGGAGAGTGGTCTCATGGCCAAAACTGCCTATGAGGGAAGAGCAGGACAATACCCAACTTCTGTCTCAGCCAGCATAGGTGAGAAAAGTAGTGATATGACATGGAATATACATTTTTTTTTAAATCACAACATAGGAGCCTCCCCAAGAGGTAGATGACAAAATAGCAGACACTCTCAAACATGCACCAGCTCGGCTCAAGAGTAAGAGAAAGTTATGATTAAATAGAAAACTTTATTATAAAAACATATTTTTTTAATTCTTCACTTTAATCCAGTTGGTCAGTAGTAATGTAGAATGGAGTCGACGTTAAACCGGCATTTTGATAATTTGTTTACTGAAAATAATGACCAATTTGTGTTATTGTGACTTCCAGGAGCGGGTTGAGGAAGCAGATCCCAGGCTGTGTCACAGCCGGCCGTGACCGGGAGACCCCTGAGGCGGCGCACAATTGGCCCAGCGTTGTCCGGGTTAGGGGAGGGTTTGGCCGGACGGGATTTCCTTGTCCCATCGCTCTCTAGCGACTCCTTGTGGCGGCCGAGCGCCTGCAAGCTGACGTCGGTCGCCAGCTAGGAGGACTCATGGCTCTCGACCTTTGCCTCTCCTGAGTCCGTAGGGGTGTTGCAGCGATGGGACAAGATTAACTACCAATTGTATATCATGAATTTAGGGATAAACGGGTAAAAGTTTTTAAAAAAATGACTACTGTAACGTACAAGAATGAAGGCTATTGTACTCTGTTCAATTTTAGGAAATGTTTTAGGAAACCACATGCATGGTCACTTTCAATAGCATTTACTCATTAGTTAATGAAAATATCTAAGACATACCATACATCCACTAATGGATAGGTACTCAAACAGTAACCACACTTTTAGATAGATGAATGGTACTTCCTAGAATTGAAAATACAGTATTGTCACGCAGAGCGGAACAGGTGAACCCAAGAGCAGACTCAGACAAGGAGACTGGGATGAGGTAACCAAGGTATTTATTGAAACACAGGGGGGGAAGATTGAGTGCAGGCCAGGGGAAGCTCGGGTGGGATGCCAGAAACCAGGTGCGGAGGCCGAGGCGAGAGGTGTTGAGACAGGGTAAGCAGTTCCGGGGGAAAATCCAAGGGAACCGTAGAGTGGGGAATCCAGGACAGAGTAGCACGAAAAGTCGGACAGGAGACAGGGACCAGAGTCAGAGCGGGCAGAACTGTAGCGTAGAGGAAAACAGGATCAGGCAAGGGAAAATGGGCACAACAGGATCTAAACTGGAACAAACGGCAAGAAACATGGTCTGACTGAGCAGAGATTACTATCTCAAATCAAATCAAATTTTATTTGTCACATACACATGGTTAGCAGATGTTAATGCGAGTGTAGCGAAATGCTTGTGCTTCTAGTTCCGACAATGCAGTAATAACCAACAAGTAATCTAACCTAACAATTCCACAACTACTACCTTATACACACAAGTGTAAAGGGATAAAGAATATGTACATAAAGATATATGAATGAGTGATGGTACAGAACGGCATAGGCAAGATGCAGTAGATGGTATAGAGTACAGTATATACATATGAGATGAGTAATGTAGGGTATGTAAAGATAAAGTGGCATAGTTTAAAGTGACTAGTGATAGATGTATTACATAAAGATGGCAAGATGCAGTAGATGATATAGAGTACAGTATATACATATACATATGAGATGAGTAATGTAGGGTATGTAAACATTATATTAAGTGGCATTGTTTAAAGTGGCTAGTGGTACATTTTTACATAAATTTCCATCAATTCCCATTATTAAAGTGGCTGGAGTTGAGTCAGTATGTTGGCAGCGGCCGCTAAATGTTAGTGATGGCTGTTTAACAGTCTGATGGCCTTGAGACAGAAGCTGTTTTTCAGTCTCTCGGTCCCTGCTTTGATGCACCTGTACTGACCTCGCCTTCTGGATGATAGCGGGGTGAACAGGCAGTGGCTTGGGTGGTTGTTGTCCTTGATGATCTTTATGGCCTTCCTGTGACATTGGGTGGTGTAGGTGTCCTGGAGGGCAGGTAGTTTGCCCCCGGTGATGCGTTGTGCAGACCTCACTACCCTCTGGAGAGCCTTACGGTTGTGGGCGGAGCAGTTGCCGTACCAGGCGGTGATACAGCCCGACAGGATGCTCTCGATTGTGCATCTGTAGAAGTTTGTGAGTGCTTTTGGTGACAAGCCGAATTTCTTCAGCCTCCTGAGGTTGAAGAGGCGCTGCTGCGCCTTCTTCACAACGCTGTCTGTGTGGGTGGACCAATTCAGTTTGTCCGTGATGTGTACACCGAGGAACTTAAAACTTTCCACCTTCTCCACTACTGACCCGTCGATGTGGATAGGGGGGTGCTCCCTCTGCTGTTTCCTGAAGTCCACAATCATCTCCTTTGTTTTGTTGACGTTGAGTGTGAGGTTATTTTCCTGACACCACACTCCGAGGGCCCTCACCTCCTCCCTGTAGGCCGTCTCGTCGTTGTTGGTAATCAAGCCTACCACTGTAGTGTCATCCGCAAACTTGATGATTTGAGTTGCAGGCGTGCATGGCCACGCAGTCGTGGGTGAACAGGGAGTACAGGAGAGGGCTCAGAACGCACCCTTGTGGGGCCCCAGTGTTGAGGATCAGCGGGGTGGAGGTGTTGTTACCTACCCTCACCACCTGGGGGCGGCCCGTCAGGAAGTCCAGGACCCAGTTGCACAGGGCGGGGTCGAGACCCAGGGTCTCGAGCTTGATGACGAGTTTGGAGGGTACTATGGTGTTAAATGCTGAGCTGTAGTCGATGAACAGCATTCTCACATAGGTATTCCTCTTGTCCAGATGGGTTAGGGCAGTGTGCAGTGTGGTTGCGATTGCGTCGTCTGTGGACCTATTGGGTCGGTTAGCAAATTGGAGTGGGTCTAGGGTGTCCGGTAGGGTGGAGGTGATATGGTCCTTGACTAGTCTCTCAAAGCACTTCATGATGACGGAAGTGAGTGCTACGGGGCGGTAGTCGTTTAGCTCAGTTACCTTAGCTTTCTTGGGAACAGGAACATTGGTTGCCCTCTTGAAGCATGTGGGAACAGCAGACTGGGATAAGGATTGATTGAATATGTCCGTAAACACACCAGCCAGCTGGTCTGCGCATGCTCTGAGGACGCGGCTGGGAATGCCGTCTGGGCCTGCAGCCTTGCGAGGGTTAACACGTTTAAATGTTTTACTCACCTCGGCTGCAGTGAAAGAGAGCCCGCAGGTTTTGGTAGCGGGCCGTGTTAGTGGCACTGTATTGTCCTCAAAGCAAGCAAAAGTTATTTAGCCTGTCTGGGAGCAAGACATCCTCGTCTGCGACGGGGCTGGTTTTCTTTTTGTAATCCGTGATTGACTGTAGACCCTGCCACATACCTCTTGTGTCTGAGCTGTTGAATTGCGACTCTATTTTGTCTCTGTACTGGGGCTTAGCTTGTTTGATTGCCTTGCGGAGAGAATAGCTACACTGTTTGTATTCGGTCATGTTTCCGGTCACCTTGCCCTGGTTAAAAGCAGTGGTTTGCGCTTTCAGTTTCACGCGAATGCTGCCGTCAATCCACGGTTTCTGGTTTGGGAATGTTTTAATCGTTGCTGTGAGTACGACATCGTCAATGCACTTTCTAATGAACTCGCTCACCGAATCAGCATATTCGTCAATGTTGTTGTTGGACGCAATGCGGAACATATTCCAATCCGCTTGATCGAAGCAGTCTTGAAGCGTGGAATCAGATTGGTCGGACCAGCGTTGAACAGACCTGAGCGAGGGAGCTTGTTGTTTTAGTTTCTGTTTGTAGGCTGGAAGCAACAAAATGGAGTCGTGGTCAGCTTTTCCGAAAGGAGGGCGGGGGAGGGCCTTATATGCGTCGCGGAAGTTAGTATAACAATGATCCAAGGTTTTACCAGCCCTGGTAGCACAATCGATATGCTGATAGAATTTAGGGAGTTTTGTTTTCAGATTAGCCTTGTTAAAATCCCCAGCTACGATGAATGCAGCCTCAGGGTGTGTGGTTTCCAGTTTACAAAGAGTCAGATAAAGTTCGTTCAGGGCCATCGATGTGTCTGCTTGGGGGGGAATATATGGCTGTGATTATAATCGAAGAGAATTCCCTTGGTAGATAATGCGGTCGACATTTGATTGTGAGGAGTTCTAGATCAGGTGAACAGAATGACTTGAGTTCCTGTATGTTGTTATGATCACACCACGTCTCGTTAATCATAAGGCATACACCCCCGCCCCTCTTCTTACCAGAAAGATGTATGTTTCTGTCGGCGCGATGCATGAAGAAACCAGCTGGCTGCACCGACTCCGTTCGTCTCTTGAGTTAGCCATGTTTCCGTGAAGCAGAGAACGTTACAATCTCTGATGTCTCTCTGGAATGTTACCCGTGCTCGGATTTCATCAACCTTATTGTCAAGAGACTGGACATTGGCGAGTAGTATGCTAGGGAGTGGAGCGGGATGTGCCCGTCTCCGAAGCCTGACCAGGAGACCGCTACGTTTGCCCCTTTTACGGCGTCGCATAGGGTCGCCGGCTGGGATCAGATCCATTGTATTGGGTGGAAGGCAAAACACTGGATCCGTTTCGGGAAAGTCATATTCCTGGTTGGAACGATGGTGAGTTGACGTTGCTCTTATATTCAGTAGTTCCTCCCGACTGTATGTAATGAAACCTAAGATTACCTGGGGTACCAATGTAAGGAATAACACATAAAAAAAACAAAATACTGCATATTTTCCAAGGAACGCGAAGCGAGGCAGCCATCTCGGTCGGCGCCGGAAGTAGGATATTCTGGCAGTGTGGAAGAGGCAGGACTGAGTATATGTAGATGTCTTGATTATGGAACAGGTTGCAGCTGGTGAGGATCTGATCTGAATCCAGCACACCTGTCTCCGCCCACACAATCACACACACACACACAGAGGGAGAGAGCACTAGGGGAGTGGAGGCAGGTCAAGGAGACAGGATGAGCACTAGAGGGCAAGGCAGGAGCAGATGTAACAAGTATAAAGAAAGAATGGGATGAATAGCCTACATGTATAGCTTTCATCCATGTTCTGATACATTGTTGTCATATTCAAAGGCATATGGGGAAATCCCTCCTAGAATTAGCCATTGTTACTGCTCTTAAGGCAATATACACTGAGTATACCAAACATTATGAACACCTTCCTAATATTGAGATGCATCTCCTCACCCCACCCACCCTTTTGCCCTCAGAACAGCTTAAATTTGTTTGGGCATTGACTCTACAAGGTGTCAAAAAGTTTCCAAAGGGATGCTGGCCCATGTTGATTCCAATGCTACCCACAGTTGTGTCAGGTTGACTGGATGTCCTTTGGGTGGTGGACCATTCTTGATACGCAGGAGAAAGTTTTGAGCTTGAAAAACCCAGCAGCGTTGCAGTTCTTGACACAAACCTGTGCGGCCTGGCACCTACTACCATACCCCGTTCAAAGCCACTTAAATGTTTTGTCTTACCCACACACCCTCTGAATGGCACATACACGATCCATGTCTTAATTGTCTCAAGGCTTAAAAACCCTTCTTTAACCTGTCTCCTCCCCTTCATCTACACTGACTGAAGTGGATTTAACAAGTGACATCAGTAAGGGAACATAGCTTTCACCTGGTCAGTCTATGTAGAATGGTGCCATAGTGGATGTCTGCCGTTTTATGGGCTCTTAACCAACTGTGCTATTTTGTTAGTTTTTTTGCATTGTTTGTAACTTATTTTGTACATAATGTTGCTGCTACCGGCTCTTATGACCGAAAAGAGCGTCTGGACATCAGAACAGCGATTACTCACCTTGATTTGGACGAATAATTTTTATTTAATGAATCAGACGAGAGGGATTTACTCCAGACACCCTCATCCCCGTCATTCGCAAGAGAAAGAGACAGTGGTTTCGCGAAAGGAGATCGGGGTGCCTTGTCCGGCGACGAGTGGCTAATCTGCCTTTGCCATCGGTACCATTGGCCAACGTACATTTTCTGGATAATAAAGTGGACGAACTAAAAGCATGTATATCCTACCAATGGGACATTAAAAACTTTATTATCTTATGTTTCACCAAGTCGTTGCAGAATGACGACATGAATAACATACAGTACAAGTAACACTGAAACATGCATGAGAGCATCAGTTGTTCCAGACACGCTCTTCACAGCCGATGTGAGTAAGATCTTTAAACAGGTCAACATTCACAAGGCCGCAGGGATCCGCAAGCAAACGGATTACCAGGACGTGTACTCCGAGCATGCGCTGGCCAACTGGCAAGTGTCTTCACTGACATTTTCAACCTCTCTGAGTCTGTAATACCAACATGTTTCAAGCAAACCACCGTAGTCCCTGTTCCCAAGAACACTAAGGTAACCTGCCTAAATGACTACCGACCCGTAGCACTCACGTCTGTAGCCATGAAGTGCTTTGAATGGCTGTTCATGGCTCACATCAACACCATTATCCCAGAAACCCTAGACCCACTCCAATTTGCATACCGCCCCAACAGATGCACAGATGATGCAATCTCTATTGCACTCCACACTGCCCTTTCACACCTGGACAAAAGAAACACCTATGTGAGAATGCTATTCATTCACTACAGCTCAGCGTTCAATACCATAGTGCCCTCAAATCTCACCACTAAGCTAAGGATTTTGGGACTAAACACCTCCCTCTGCAACTGGATCCTGGACTTCCTGAAGTGCCGCCCCCAGGTGGTAAGGGTAGGTATCAACACATCCGCCATACTGATTCGCAACATGGGGGCCCCTCAGGGGTGCATGCTCAGTCCCCTCCTGTAGTCCCTGTTTATTCATGACTGCACGGCCAGGCACGACTCTAACACCATCATTACGTTTTCCGATGACACAACAGTGGTAGGCCTGATCACCGACAATGATGAGACAGCCTATAGGGAGGAGGTCAGCAACCTGACCATGTTTTGCATGGATAACAACCACTCCCTCAACGTGATCAAGACAAAGGAGATTATTGTGGACTACAGGAAAAGGAGGACCGAGCACGCCCCCATTCTCATAGATGTGGCTGTAGTGGAGCAGGTTGAGAGCTTCAAGTTCCTTGGCGTTCACATCACCAACAAACTAACATGGTCCAATCACACCAAGACAGTTGTGAAGAGGGCACGACAAAACCTATTCCCCCTCAGGAGACTGAAAAGATTTGGCATGGGTCCTCAGATCATCAAAAGGTTCTACAGCTGCACCATCGAGAGCATCCTGACTGGTTGCATCACTGCCTGGTATGTCAACTGCTTGGCCTCTGACCACAAGGCACTACAGAGGGTAGTGCTTATGGCCCAGTACATCACTGAGGCCAAGCTTCCTGCCATCCAGGACCTCTATACCCGGCGGTGTCAGAGGAAGGCCCTAAAAATACCAGAGTGCCAAGTCTAGGTCAAAGAGCTTGTACCCCCAAGCCATAAGACTCCTGAACATCTAATCAAATGGCTATTTGTATTGCCCCCCCACTTTTACACTGCTGCTACTCTCTGTTATTATCTATTCATAGTCACTTTAATAACTCTACCTACATGTACATATTACCTCGATTAACTGGTGCCCCCGCACATTGACTCTGTACTGGTACCCCTTGTATATAGCCTCGCTATTGTTATTTTACAGCTGCGCTATAATTATTAGTTAATTATTTAATTTTTGGGGTATTTTTCTTAACTGCATTGTTGGTTAATTAAGGGCTTGTAAGTAAGCATTTCACTAAGGTCTACACCGGTTTTATTCGGCGCATGTGACGAATACGATTTGATTTGTAATGAAAAGAGCAGGTGTTCTGTTTGTATACACAGTGTATAGTGGTCTTCAATGTATGGATGAATCCAATGAAGACCTTTAATTGTTCCCCTCACCAATTAATATCCATTCAATTACACACTGCTTTATTTAGTGAACCACTCAGCTTCATCGCCCCGTTATAATTTTCCCAGTTAATTGCTTTTAAACTCTTTGATTACATGGTTGACCCTGAATGGCTGGAGAGCCTGGTTTTAAAGTTGTCTGCTCCTCGCACCTCCCTCTTCTCTACCCCCCTTTTTAGGCGAGCTAGTCCTAAAACGTCCTTACCCTCTGTCCAGTCCTTCACCCCTAGACAGACATTTTGAAGTAAGTATTCAGATATTTATTTGAAGAGAAAAGTAGTTTAATATTGGAAAGCATTTGGAAATACTCAAATACACTTCCATGTATTTTACCCTGGTATTTGAAAATACTTTCAAGTAGTAGCCTCTTTAAAGGAAATTATTTTAATGTACTTTCAAATACTTCCAATAGAAGTAGGTGATTCAGGCCACATTATTTCAAAATAGCCAAATACACAGAAAATATGTATATAAATATAAAATAATGTATTTGAACCCAGGTCTGACACACACACACACACACACACACACACACACACACCCTGTCACCCCTCCATCCAGCACCCCTTCCCGCCTCTGTCTCCCTGAGTCCCCTGCCAGAGTATCAGTCTCATAGGAGACTTTCATGCTTGAGCCGATACATCACGGTGACGTGTGTGTATAACGGTGCTAGCTAAGCCTCCGTATCACAGTGCTGACACAGTGCTGTGGTAATGAACAGTGTTGAGCCACAGACAGAGAGGGACCGAGGAAATGGAACTGGTTGTTGTTCTGACCTTCCTGGGCCACAGCAAACACAGCACCGTGGCTCCAACTCAAAACGCACTGCTAACTGAATAACTTTTGTTCAGAGCGAGTTTCAGCCATTGCAACTCTACATATCATTCAATAACGTTTTTGACAGTTTCTACAAAATCATAATAAGGTGATAAAAACAGAATTGTATCTAATATATATATGTGTGTGTGTGTATATTTATATATACCAGGCTCCTAGCATAGCAGAGGGTCTGAGATGGTGCTGCTTAAGAGAAATAGCAGCCTATGATTTTAAAAGGGGTCGGGTAGGGGGGAGTGTTTCCTCTTCGGTTGTCTCCTCTCCTGCCACAGTTAGCATGGCCCGCTAACAACGGCTGCTGTGCACCCACTCTGCTACTGCGTGTTCTACAGTGATAACCGCCTTCTCATCTGAATGAGCTCTCCGGCCCGTCTGCTCACACACACACCCGCAACCTCTCCCATGGAACAAAAATCGATTACGTGATTACTCCATGACCGCAACATTAATCGACCAACACACACAAATCCTTCCAACATCAAAGACGTAAAAACAAAATATTGTTCCGAGGAGTATCGCAAGGCGATGTCACACAGCACTACGCAAATATGCAGCATGCAATTCTTTATGCCTGGCTAGTGTAGACTAGAGCCCTCTCCCCAGCTCCTCTTTCCCATGTTTCACCCCTGGTTGGCTAAATATGTCAGTGACCACTGGATGCTCACCGAGGAGTGAACCACAGTGATGAGAGAGAGAACACACACTGGCCTCTATTTAATCAAACCTGCAATGAAGTCCAGTTTTTACACAGTAGCTCTTTTTGCCACGGTCAAATACAATCACAGAATAGGTGTGGGTACTGTAAAAACATTGGCCTACCAGAGATGGAGGATTAGGCGAAATAGAGAATGT
Organism: Salvelinus namaycush; assembly: GCF_016432855.1. Lineage (NCBI taxonomy): Eukaryota > Metazoa > Chordata > Actinopteri > Salmoniformes > Salmonidae > Salvelinus > Salvelinus namaycush. The sequence continues at coordinate 4,341,936 of NC_052331.1, forward strand.
GTCTCGCGTGTGTGCATGCTTTTTTGGGGGGGGACTTCAGACGTGGTTTAGACGTGTGTGTGTGTGTGTGTGTGTGTGTCCGAGTGCAAGATGTGAACATCAGGCCGCACAATTTCAGTCCGTCTGATGTCTCACACTGATAATGAAGAAACGAGGGAAGAGAAGAGTGAAGAGAAAAGAATGGGAGAACCCTCAGATATGCCTCCGACGTAGACACCAACTGTCACTCTTGGACATGATGCTAAGGTTTTTTTGAACCACATTGTGTGTGTGTCTCTGTGTGTGTGTGTGTGTGTGTGTGTATCATAAACCTACGGTTGAACAGATGTCTTTGCGAGACCTCCCTCTGTCCAGTTGACCTACACTCTAAAGGTTCCCTGGAGTATCCTTTAGGGGTTCTTCAAATTGAAACTGTGGGGGAACCCCTATATGTTCATTTGAGGATCCATTAAAAGGGGTTCTTTGAAGAACATTTTCAGGTACATTTTTTAACTACCCTCCTCCCCCTCCCCTGTTATTATTAATAATAATATGCATAACAATAACAACAATATATTAGTTCTGAGTGTTTATTGTGATTTAAGTGGCAAAGAAGAATAAAAAAATCTAAATATGAGGTGAACTCCCAGCAGAGCCCCAAGTCCAATGAGTATATCCTCTGGCGTGTTGATGTTAATGTGTTGACGTTCTCCGTATCCACAGCCAGAATGATTTTGCAGGGCATGGTGATTGAACAGGTTCCCTGTTATATTCATCAGAGGTGTAGGGAAGGTGAAGTCTGTAAATACAAAAAATAGTAATTGTACAGATGATGAACAAAATATGCACACAACAGTATTCATACCTTGTTTTTGTGGTGAATGTGAATGAAAAATACTGTGTTGATCATGGTTTTCATACATATACCTTGTCCATAATGTAGAGGCCTATGGGATATTCATTGAAGAGGTAAGGGAGGAGGATGGTACATGTGATCTACTTAACATACCAATAAATATACCTTTGTATGCCTCCTTGTCTGTATACCTACAGACACAAAAGTGAATAGTTCAGTCATCTGCATCCGATACAACTAGCCTTAGACATATTATTACAGACTACCTATTCTTACCTCTTTGTTGATTGATTTCCATTGAACTGTGTCCATTTTCTGTTTTACAAAGACTTGCACAAATATGAAAAGATAAATGGTATCATCAAAAAACAATGTCAATTTAGATCACACATGGTACAAATCCCCTTAAATTTAGGGGATTTTTTAATTGTTCAGTTAAGTGCCTGCACCTGCTGTCCTTTCAGTTGGGCAGTTAGGCTCCTGCAAGAACCCCACCCAACTAAGGATGTTCCTCGATGAACCCCACCTCCTATGGGGGTTCTTGGAAGAACCTTTTGCGGGCCATTTTCAGTGCCAAGAACCCTTGTTGAACCCCTCATTTTTAGAGTGTAGGGTGAGGAAGAGATGGGGAAAAGGAATTAACCCAGTGAACATTGGCTGTGAGGGTTAGAGTTGAACTGGGATGTGGGGTAGGGTTGAAGAATGGCCTTTCAAAACTCTGCCAAGGGTATCCTCTAACATAACTACCATGTCACATTCTTTATGTAACTACATTTAACCTATATTTTTCCTCCTCTGCTGTAGCTGGTTCACTATCTACTCTCCGTTGCCCCCAATCCATGGTGTGTTGATAGTGATTTCCTCCTCCCTTCCGCCTTTCCTCACTCATTCACTCTCTCCCCTCATGAATAAACATACAGCACAGTCAGCAAGCGCTGGGCTGTCATGGAATGGCCACACATTACCCTGGCACAGGCAGGGGTGGGCAGAGGTAATGGTGCGTTCGTTATTCCACTGCAGTACCCTCAGAGTGCCTGCCTCTGTGCCACACAACCATATCTCACCAATCGACGTGCCTCTGTCCCCTCGCTTTTGTTTCCATGACTTAAACAAATGATGTTGCTGAGAGGGGTTGGGGTTCCCCAAATCCCCATGCCAGAATTGCGCTGTTGAGTGGTACGTGCACCTCCAAATGGGTCTGGAGACCCGTTTGGAGTGGATGAGTGTGGGTTGTTTATTCTGACCTCTCTCTGCTTCGCTCCCTCCCTTACAATCCCTCACTTTCTTTCAGATTTAGAGTTGGATGGGGTAAAATGAAAAGAGAGGCACGTGCCATGGCACCAACTGGGCTTGTAAGCGACAGAAGGGATTGAATAGTCTATTTGGCAAAACTGACTTCAGTGACACAAATATAAATGAGATGATAAGCAACCAGTCATAGAAGTAAATAGCATCACATGCATGCATGGACACAGAGACATATACAAAGAGCCTGTGTTTCAAAGGCATTGCCACAGTAACACATAACGTATGCAATGTCAACAAAGCCATTTTGGATGTCTAAGGGATACCAAAAAGAAAGCAACGTTCTGAAAGCAACTCCTGTTTCCCTAGCAGTTGACCGATTTACTCTTTCTGTTCTACACTAGGGAAAACACTAAATGAAAACACTAGTGGTGAACAATTCTATAAAAGTGGTCAACTCGGATTTCAAAATGCTGAAGAGAGGCCTGTCTCCCACAGGAAACACAACAATGAAACGTGATCTGCCTCTGTTAATAAAAAAGGCCATGTACCTTTTAATAGAAGGATTCAACACTGGGACAAATGCATTGACCCAAATCTTCACACAAACAGTACGGAAACCACACTCTAAAAATGTGGGGTTCTACAAGGGTTCTTCTAAGATCCTCAAAGTTCTTTGAATAACCTTAGGGTTCTTGGCACTGAAAATGGCCCGCAAAAGGTTCTTCCAAGAACCCCATAGGAGGTGGGGTTCATCGAGGAACATCCTTAGTTGATGGGGTTCTTGCAGGAACTTAACTGCCCAACTGAAACATTTCAATTTGGAAGGACAGCAGGTGCAAGCAATTAACAGAAAAATTTGAAGATCTCCTCAATTTAAGGTAAGGATTTGTCCCTTGTGTGATCTAAATTGATAGTTTTATGATGATACCATATATCTTTTCATATTTGTGCCAATCTTTATTAAACAGAAAATGGACAAAATTCAATGGATATCAAGAGGTAAGATTATGTAGTCTGTAAGAATATGTTGAAGGCTAGCTGTGCTGCATGCAGAAGACTGAACTACTGACTTTTGTGTCTGTCTGTCTGCAGGTATACAGACGAGGAGGCATACAAAGGTACGTCAATTGGTATTGGTATGTTATGCAGATCACATTTACCATCATCCTCCCTTACCTCTTCAATTAATATCCCATAGGCCATTATCAAAACTGTTTTTTTCATTCACATTTACCAAAAAAACCAAGGTATGAATTCGGTTGTGTGCATGTTTTGTTAATCATCTGTATAATTACAATTTTTGAGATTCAGAGACTTCACCTTCCCTGCACCTCTGATGAATAAAACAGGAAAACTGTTCGATCACCATTCACTGCAAAAAAATCATTCTGGCTGTGGATACGGAGAACATCAACACATTAACATCAACACGCCAGAGGATATAACCATTGGACTTGGGGCTCTGCTGGGAGTTCACCTCATATTGTAAGGGGGTGGCGGCAGAGAAGTCAGACGCAGGAGAGAAAACTGTGTTTCCAGCGGCGCAGTTTATTAAACAAAAACTCACCAGGAAATATAACAAATGGGTACAATACCCTACACACGCCGGGACAGACAAACACTTACAAATAACAATCACCGACAAGGACATGAGGGGGAACAGAGGGTTAAATACACAACATGTAATTGATGGGATTGGAACCAGGTGTGATGGAAGACAAGACAAAACCAAAGGAAAATGAAAAGAGGATCAGCGATGGCTAGAAGGTCGGTGACTTCGACCGCCGCCCGAACAAGGAGAGGGACCAACTTCGGCGGAAGTCGTGACACATATTTGGATTTTTTTATTCTGCTTTTCCACTAAAATCATAATATGCACTGAGAACTAAAATATTGTGTTATTGTTATGCTAATTATTATTATTAATAATAATAATAACTGGGGTGGTAGTTCAATGAATCGCAAAATATTCTTCAAAAGGTTATTTGAGGATCCATTAAAAGGGGTTCTTTGTGGAACGTATAGGGGTTCCCCCACAGTTTCAATTTGAAGAACCCCTAAAGGATACTCCAGGCTCCAGGAACCTTTTCTTTTTCGAGTGAGGTAAATTACATGACAATTTTTTTTTACTTGGACCAATGATACCAGCCTGGCTCACTCCACAGCCACTCCAACCACTTGCACTCAGAGAGAGAGAGAGAGAGAGAGAAACTAACGTTCTGTTCAGTCACCTCATCCTCATCAGTCACCTCAGGGAATGTTGCAATGTTGCAGCTCTCTCTACCTCTAGGTGTCTCTTTCTCCTCTCCCCCCTCTCTCTCTCAAACATACTTTTTAACTATGTTACTTTGTGTGTAAAACCACTGACTCTAGATGTTCTTAAATTGCAATCATAAAATCTTTATAACAGCTATATAACACAAACTGGGTGGTTCGAGTCCTGAATGCTTATTGGCTGACAGCCGTGGTATATCGCACCGTATACCACGGGTATGACAAAACATTTATTTTTACTGCTCTAATTATGTTGGTAACCAGTTTATAATAGCAATAAGGCACCTCAAGGGTTTGTGGTATATGGACCAATATACCACGGCTAAGGGCTGTATCCAGGCACTCTGCGTTGCTTATTGCTTAATTATAACATATGTTATCAGCTGTTATAAGTCGTTTTAAATAGTGGGTGTTACATACAGGTAACTGCCAAAATAATGGAAACACTTGAGTAAATTAGGGATAGAAAGTGTTTTGAAACCAGGTGCTTCCACACAGGTGTGGAACCTGAGTTAATTAAGCAATTAACATCCCATCATGCTTAGGGTCATGTATAAAACTGCTGGGCAGGCCATTATTATTTTGGTTACCATGGATATGCCCCCATAGGATGACAATGCCGATTGTCACTGATTGATTTGACGAGCATGAAAACGATGTAAACCATATGCCATGGCCATCTCAGTCACCAGATCTCATGGAAGATTGATGTCGAATCCCTCCAATAGAGTTCCAGACACTTGTAGCATCTATGCCAAGGTGCATTGAAAATGTTCTGGCTTGTGGTGGTCCAACGCCCACTTAAAGGAAAGGGGGATACCTAGTCAGTTGTACCACCGAATGCATTCAACTGAAATGTATCTTCCGCATTTAACCCAACCCCACTTAGGAGTTAGTTGGTTGGAGTTGGAATCAGAGAGGTGTGGAGGGCTGCCTTCGTAGACATCCACGTCTTCAGAGACCCTTTATGTTGGTGTTTCCTTTTGGCAGTTACCTGTAGATGACTGTTCATCCTGTTGTCATCTGCCCTAATGTAATACCTGCTATTACACAGTCTGCATGACACCCATGTCATGTGCCTTCACAGACACCTTCAAGCTAGAACCTTCATTGAAACAATAACAAAGTGGGCACCCCACCTCCGTTTTGGTAAAAAGCTGAGGGATGGGCCTGGAGAAATTGTAACCACTCTCACCATTCATCCATGATATCAAAAGTATAGTTTTAACCATGTTTTGAGTCTATACCGTGTTTATTTACATGTACTTTGTTCACAGACATTGGAGTAAAACAAGCTTATACATTGGGTTCTGATGAGGTATGACAGTGGAACTAAGCTCACGAGGCATTTACTAGTTATATTCGTTTAAGAATCAATAGGTTATATATAGCATTCATTTACAAGTTCAAAGATGTATGTTGCAACTAAGGATTCTAGCTTTAAAAGTGACATTCAATTGAGGTGTTATTAAAGAGTTATGAATGTGCCTCAGGATGAGTTGAGTATCACGACATTTCACCATTCAAAGCATCTCCAAGAAACATGGGCAAATGGGAGCATAGATGCACTTCGGATTTTTTTTTTTATTCACAAGGAATCGATCAACTGCTCCGAGTTGAACAAATTGGACCACGTCCAAATATAATAATACCAACAACTTGTCAAAAATCACAAACATTTTTAAATTGCAATTGCAACATGTAGCTCTCCAGGAAACAGGGTTAGAGAGCCCTGCTCTACACAATCCAAGCAATGTGTTTTGTTTGACAGTATTGCCACTAGCTAGCTAGCCATTAACACATGCAGTGGCACGACACGAGCACCGGCAGCCCCATAGCACTGATGCTAGCTAGTTCGCTAGCTGCAAGATAAATTCCGAATTATAAAAGCTTACTGTAAAACTTCAATTAAACGCAGCGTCTCAAATAACCTCTTGTCCCTTTTAATAGCTGTCATCGGCATTGACTGATGACTCAAACTGAGTTCTTCTGCTGGTCTACGTTCGGCACACACTTCAGTCTTCGACTGCCGTCGTTTAAGTTGCTTGCGGTGACATCAAAATTGAGGGGCGTTGTACAAAACAATCATCAGCGATTGCATAATCTATAACCAATCAGAGTATCAAAGCCAATGACACATTTTTTTTAAACGCTGCTTTACCCATGTGTGTTCCGGCTCTGGCCTAACCCATCGGTTTCTTGGACCAATCAGAATGTTTAGAATGTGTTTTTTTTGCGTTCTAGATATCGTTGGGGAGGTACTCAGATCGACTCATTGCGGAGAAGAAACTAACGTCCGTGGGCGTGTCGTCGTGTTTGGCTGGAGCAAGGAGTTTGGGCAGCCAGTCACGCATTTGCACACTTTTCAAATAAATGCTGTGTCTAAATGAATAGTTTATGAGTGATCTTCAGTGAGTACCGTAAAGATTGTGCAAAAGAGGTTAAAGGAGAGCAACATCATTGCCATGGATGAGACAGCAGTCTGGTTTGACTACTTTGTTCACAGACATTGGAGTAAAACAAGCTTATACATTGGGTTCTGACAGGAACTAAGCTCACGAGGCATTTACTAGTTATATTCGTTTAAGAATCAATAGGTATATATAGCATTCATTTACAAGTTCAAAGATGTATGTTGCAACTAAGGATTCTAGCTTTAAAAGCACCCACACACCATCACACCTCCTCCTCCATGCTTCAAGGTGGGAACCACACATGTGGAGATCATCGGTACACCTACTCTGCGTCGCACAAAGACACGGCGGTTGGAACCAAAAATTTCAATTTTGGACTCATCAGACCCAAAGGACAGATTTCCACCATTCTAATTTCCATTGCTCATGTTTCTTGGCCTCAGTAGGTCTCTTCTTATTATTAGTGTCCTTTAGTAGTGGTTTCTTTACAGCAATTCAACCATGAAGGCCTGATTCATGCAGTCTCCTCTGAACAGTTGATGTTGAGATGTGTCCGTTACTTGAACTCTGTGAAGCATTTATTTGGACAGCGCTTTTTACGGTGATGATTAATTCAAAACACACATATGCATATCAGAGCTTATGCATACGCATAGGCCTATACACTGATTGTAAAAAAACATTAAGAACACCTTCCTAATACTGAGTTCCACCCCCCTCCCCTTTCCATCAGAACAGCCTCAATTCTTCAGGGCATGGACTCTACAAGGTCTGGAAGCATTCCACAGGGATGCTGGCTCATGTTGACGCCATTGCTCCCCACAGTTGTGTCACATTGGCTGGATGTCCTTTGGGTGGTGGCATTGGCGATTTGTCATTCAGGCCACCTGTTTTGAGCCCCATATGTTTAGCAAAAATAAATATATAATAATAATAAAAGATTTTGGGGGGGCTTGCCTGTTTTGCTTGTTATTTTGGCATTCATACGTGTCACATATCAGTTTGCAAACAATGTCAAATAGATATATATATATATCATTGAGTTAATAAAGCCGCATACAAACATGGTCTCTTTTTTGTTTTTTTTGAGTAAGGCAGCTTCAAAATGCAGGTGTTTCAGCCTAGCTCAGTGCTTTCTGTGGTGGTGGGGCAAGCCAGCAGAAAATACGGAGAGTTGCGGCGTGATTGGCTGAGTGTTCTGTCACTCATGGGGACACTACGTCACCGCTAAGTCTAAGGGTAGAGCTAAAAAATTCTAGCCCCTTGAGTGCTGCCATAGAGATACATTAGAAGTGCAGAACAGACAGCAAGATTTACACAGGTAAAATTACGTAAAATCATGTTATATGTACAGTAGCTTTGATTGGACTGATCATGTCAACATCATACTTTCAAAATCTTAGCTAGCAGTCATCATCATGAATCAAGTCGACAATCTAATGGCATATCCTTTTTAATCCTTGTCATATGAAGAGAAATAATGAAGAGAATTTATAGATAAAACGTATCGGTGCTCATCGGCCATTGGACATACCAATTACACAAGTTGGAAATCGCTAATTCAACAATGAGTGGTTTGGAAAGAATCAGTGGAGTAGTTGTGTGTTTTTTTTCTGAGTTCCCACCATAAATCCAGAGAATTATGGACTTTGATGACAAAGTTTGGTACTGTTATTTGACGTTTCAAATTATAAGCTTATATAATGAGTCAAATAGTGTTATTTGACGTATCTTTTTTGACACGCAAAGACAAAAACGGCGTTCAATGTGCCTCACCCTAATAATTTGGTCTCTTTTCACCTCTTAATTCCGCCTACTGTTCTAACTTGGTGGTGCACATGTAGCCTATAACCTGTTTTAGAGAAATGTAATCATCGAATAAGAGCTTTCATTATCTGCTTATATGCGCCCTTTATTTATCCTACAGGTCTGACTTGTAGTACAGAGAGAGAATACTGTAAGAAAGGTCCATGTTCTGAATTCTGTCGCTGTACATTTCAAAATAGTCATATTGACTACGTCCGTCGTCGCTCGCTCATTAATGTCTTAATCGAATATACGGATTGCCTTTTGTCCTCTTCGCCGTCCCCTTATGCCATAGTTTGTACATCTCAATTGTCAGTGGAAACCACATTTGTTTAAGCAAGTCGGCCATATCAGCTATGTTTTTTTAAAGGCAGTAAATGAGGCTGAATGAACTGTTTCGCTGCCAGACAAGGCTCCGCTGATAGCCAGGTGTAGCAGTGGTAAAGTGTTGTGACTGCTGTTGGGACTCTTTATGTAGGCCCTAACAGTTTGTGGGCACCGTTTGTCACCGTTATAGTGCAATTGATATACTGTTTAGTGTTGTGTTGTGTAGTGGCTTTGCTGGCATGCATGCCACTTTTTTTTTTTTTTGCCCCACCAAGATGTACATGCTTAAATCGCCACTGCAAACAATCAATCTTTATTATCGTTTAAGAATTGTAATAACGAAGCTGGTCAACGACCACCCATTGGTAATCCTTGAGAGCCCAACGAGCAGAACTGAGCCACAGCATTTTATAGCAAAGTACATCCTCCTGAATGTTCATGACAAACAACAGATGTGTAGAATTATATAGAGGCACATTGTGCTATCAAGCAACAGACAGCAAGATTTAGATTTCGCCAGGTTTCTGTCTCTAGGTCATTTACTGCTTGTTTATCCAGAAATACTAATGTGACACAGGACACTAGGTCCTTCTCTCTTATTATGAAGTCCAGTGTTCATCTGCGATGTGGGAGAAATAAACTGGAGGGAGGGTTTGCCTGGCACTGGCAGACAGGCCAACATTTCACACAGTCACTAATCAGGGAATGGAATGCAGTCTTTAGGTTTTATCACCAAGGCATCGTGAATCAACTGTCAGCGTTAAGCCTCAGAGGCTCCTCTTAGAAGAACAGACAGAATGTGAAAGTACAAATATAAGAATAAATTCTAATGTAAAGTAGTGTGAATAACGTAATGTTGTAATTTCCACCACACATGTCAGAGCAAAAACCATGTCATGAGGTCGAAGGAATTGTCCGTAGAGCTCAGAGACAGGATTATGCCGAGGCACAGATCTGGGAAAGGTTACCAAAAAATGTCTGCAGCATTCAAGGTCCGCAAGAACACAGTGGCCTTAAATGGAAGAAGTTAGTAACAATCAAAAATCTTCCTAGAGCTGGCCACCCGGCCAAACTGAGCAATCGGGGGAGAAAGGCCCTGGTCAGGGAGGTGACTAAGAACCTGATGGTCTCTCTGTGGAGATGGGAGAACCTTCCAGAAAAACAACTATCTCTGCAGCACTCCACCAATCAGGCCTTTATGGTGACTTCCGTGGCCAGACGGAAGTCACTCCTCAGTTAAAGGTACATGACATCCCACTTGGAGTTTGCCAAAAGGCACCTAAAGGACTCTCAGACCATGAGAAATAAGATTCTCTGGTCTGATGAAACCAAGATTGAACTCTCTGGCCTGAATGCCAAGCGTCACGTCTGGAGAAAACCTGGCACCATCCATACGGTGAAGCATGGTGGTGGCAGCTTCATGCTGTGGGGATGTTTTTCAGCGGCAGGGACTGGGAGACTAGTCAGGATCGAGGTAAAGATGAACGGCGCAAAGTACAGAGAGATCCTTGATGAAAACCTACTCAAGAGAGCTCAGGACCTCAGACTGGGGTGAAGGTTCACCTTCCAACAGGACAACGACCCTAAGCACACATCCAAGACAATGTAGGAGTGGCATCATAACGATTCTCTGAATGTCCTTGAGTGGCCCAGCCAGAGCCTGGACATGAACCCGATCAAACATCTCTGGAGAGACCTGAAAATAGCTCTGCAGTGACGCTCCCCATCCAACCTGACAGAGCTTGAGAGAATCTGCAAAGAAGAATGGGAGAAACTCCCCAAATACAGTTGTGCCACGCTTGTAGCGTCAAAGCCCAGAAGACTGGCTGTAATCGCTGTTTTGGGCCAGCTGCAGTTTAATTAGGTCTTTCTTTTCAGCACTGGACAATAACCACATGTGTAATAATTCAAGGGGTGTGAATACTTTCTGAAGGTACTGGTAATGCACTTATTATGAGCATCTTGTTTGTAGAAAGAAAACAATTAAAGAAAACATGTTATTCACCTCACATGTGAAAAGATGGTGTTATATGTGAATATGGTTTCTCATGTAACATTTAAGTTCAACATGTGGAAACTGCAAATGTCACGTTTGTTTTGTTGTTAAGGGTAACGACCCCTTCTCTCATTCCTTCTTTCCTATTATCCCCTCTCTTTTCACCCATCCCCCCCCCCCCCCCCCCTCTCTCTCTGTTGATATGCAGATGACAGTGAGAGTGGTCCATTAGCAGGCCTGGTGTTGCTGTGTTGAATCATTAGGTCCACTGAGTCACTGAGCTGCCTCATCACACACTAATTAGACTGTTTTTGTTTCCTATCAATTAACACAGCAATTAAAACCAGTGCTGCCTCTGTTTACTCACGATCTGCTGGTACGGGGAATTCACACACAACAAGAGATGTGCAAGTGTGTGCACACACACACACACACACACACACACACACACACACACACACACACACACACACACACACACACACACACACACACACACACACACACACACACAGACTACTGAGCAAACCAGTATTTCAGTTTTTGAATGTCTCTCTCAAACAGAATGTATGACAGTGTGATGAGGGAAGACACGGAGGAGAAGGGTTGATAATGATGTGAAAGGCACCAGTATCCTGGGGGATGAATGTAGGAATGGTACTCTGTTGTTGTTGTTTCTGGAAGCAAGAGAATCACCTCTATCATTTCACGTCATCCATTCCCTCATCCCACAGAGAGAACGAGAGCACTTCACACATTGAAATAGTTCTGCTTCACAAAGGCAAACACAATACTGTACATTAGAGAACATAGAGTTGAGTTAGGATAATATATGATGTGATGTCAGGGCATATCTGTATTGTTTGAGATGTTTACACACTCACGTTTCTCCTGAAAAGTACAGACAATCTGCTGGGTTTAGGGAACAATGCATATTGTATCTGTGTGTTATACTATAGCATGCATTGCATCAGCAGATGTGTTACACTCTGAATGTACCCTGTATGTCCATGTACCATTCGTTTTAGGTACATAAAACCCTTGCAGTTCGTACCTTGAGAGCCAAAAGGTACAAATTGGCCTTTTTAGGGAACCACCACAATGACAAAGCTGTTTGTTCCTTTTCAATGGCAAAAATGCACCTCGTCTCTATACCAAGTCCCTCACGTGTATACACCTCTCCGCCATCCCACTTCTGACACAAATGTAGCAAATTCAGGGGGGTAGCCCCAACCGGCACTCAAACCTGGGTCCAGCAATTGTCAAGGCAACATCTTAGCCATTACACCAAGAGGTCCATACCTCTTGACCAGGTTGCTGGGTCAAGGTGGCTGCAATATTAATTACAGCTCTTTACTGTCAAATGTGCTTATAAAATACTTTATAAAGACAACCTTTAACATAACCATAGACCACTTAAATTGGTACACTACTTCCACTCACGGGTGGCCAAAAAAAACTAACTCAAAGCCACACACCCACGCCTCAAATGATTGTACCTTTTTATATTCAAAATATTGGTTACAAAAAAAACATTATACTAGATTATTCGCACATGTACCCTAAAAGGTACCGAACAGTACCATGTGAGCTGATATGTGTACCTCTGAAGGTACAATATGTGTATTTTGATATTTTTGGACCCAACGGAACAATACAGTATCCTTTTTTCTCAGAGTTACAGCTACATGGTATTACAGGCAATATCATATTTTTCTCGTATCTCTTTACCATATCAAGTGTTTATAAAACAGGAGTCCCATTTCATAAGGGGTGTCGAATTAAACCCCCACCTCTACAGACACACACACACACACACATGCACACACGTCCTCCACCCCCCAAAAAACACATCATATCCTCTTGTTTCCATGACAACTGGCTTGCGTGTGGTGGGAGCATGAAGCGGCAGGTGGTGGTATCGACTAAGGGGAGGAGCGGTCTGTCACCTCACCTTTCCCTGAGAGAGAGCTATGCTGCTACTGTAAACACACACACTTCCCTCTCACATATGTGTCCTATTTATTATTTTACAAGAAAGGGTTGAATTGTGGTAAACAAGGACATACAGGGGTGAAGTTAATAGAATAGAAACCTGAGGTGAAAGCATATCTGATCTTCTCGTGTGTGTGTGTGTGTGTGTGTGTGTGTGTGTGTGTGTGTGTGTGTGTGTGTGTGTGTGTGTGTGTGTGTGTGTGTGTGTGTGTGTGTGTGTGTGTGTGTGTGTGTGTGTGTGAATGTGTACGTGTGTGCGTGTACACCTATGTGTGTAGGCATATGTGTGTTTGAGGGGGTTGTGTGCATCAACAGATTCTGCTCGGCATGTGCCGCACACTCAGACACCCCCAATCCCTTAAGACCGAGGGATAGACGGGGGGAGGGCAGATGTGGGAAAAACATTCCTCTTTTCCTCGTTATTATATATTACTATCATTAGGAGGCTCATTCCATGAAATGAGTACCTTTTGCGTCCCTTTGATATTTTACATAGAAATTGTGCACAAATATTGCATTTTAAAAGCCTGTTATATTAAACGAAGTGACCTTTAATATAGACCACATTGAAAATTCAATCAATCAGATTTTTTATATGACTAAAGACTTGCTAGTGCAGAAATTCACCCTTTCGACATGTCCCTCTGTGACTTCTATGAAGATTTTAGCACACTTAATCCCAACGTTTGGCCACTTCTCGTCCGCCGACTGGGTGGTGGAAGACTCGTCTCAGCTCGGCAGTGAAGACTAATATAGAGCTGCAGGATGGTGGCTGCTGTTCCCACTCCGCCGTTGCCCCCGCCAGGTCCTTGCCCGAGAGCAGAGAGATGATGGAGGCGATCATGGCCCGATCAGTGTGGAACGAGGACACCAGAGAACACTGAGTGAGAAACCCCTTGTATCCTCTCGGGTGCCTGTCATACCGCTCTGGGGCTGGGATCTTGTGTTCCTGGTGCACGTTCCCTGGAGGAACTACGGCATCACCTGTAGCACTGGGCGATGAGACTTGGACATTTGCTCCTCCTGGGTTGAGGCTGTACTATGATTGGAGGGAGTCAGTAAGTGCACGGAGGGTCTCTGATATTTTGGAGAGTTGTTCCTGCTGCCGACCCAGCAGTGCCCCTTTGGTGGGTTACAACCTTCTTGTTCTGGGTGATCTCTGCTGGGTCCATGTTTGGGCAGAAGCTTGCTGTGATGTGGTAAGGGTGGAGCCAGGTGCAGAGAAGAAACCAGATGAGGAATCAGTGGTTAAGGATGAACATAATACTTTACTGAGAAACGATAGCCACAGGATCACAATTCTCGAAAACTCACTCAGGAAACGAACGCACACGGAAAACAATTCCAGCTTCTGCAAAGGACAACAGAAAACACACCTCTTTGAACAGGGAATCATAATGACTTAACCATGACAAAAAGTGTTAAACAAATCTAAATATATTTTATATTTGAGACTCTTCAAAGTAGCCACCCTTTGCCTTGATGACAGCTTTGCACAGTCTTGGCATTCTCTCAACCAGCTTCACCTGGAATGCTTTTCCAACAGTCTTGAAGGCGTTCCCGCATATGTTGAGCTCTTGTTGGCTGCTTTTCCTTCACTCTGAGGTCCAACTCATCCCAAACCATCTCAGTTGGGTTGAGGTCAGGTGATTGTGGAGGCCAGGTCATCTGATTCAGCACTCCATCACTCTCCTTCTTAGTCAAATAGCCCTTACACAGCCTGGAGGCAAATGATAGTCCCACTAAGCACAAACCAGATGGAATGGCATATTACTGCAGAATGCTGTGGTAGCCATGCTGTTTACGTGTGCCTTGAATTCTAAATAAATCACTGACAGTGTCACCAGCAAAGAACCCCCACATCATCACACCTCCTCCTCCATGCTTCACAGTGGGAACCACACATGCATTAACCTACTCTGCGTATCACAAAGACACGGCGGTTGGAAGCAAAAATCTCAAATTTGTAATCATCAGAACAAAGGACAGATTTCCACGGGTCTAATGTCCATTGCTCATGTTTCCTGGCCCAAGCAAGCCTCTTCTTCTTGTTGGTGTCCTTTAGTAGAGGTTTCTTAGCAGCAATTCAACCATGATGGCCTGATTCACGCAGTCTCCTCTGAACAGTTGATGTTGAGATGTGTCTGTTACTTGAACTTATCCTCTGCAGCAGAGGTAACTCTGGGTTTTAATTTCCTGTGGCTGTCCTCATGAGAGCCAGTTTCATCATAGCGCTTGATGGTTGTTGCGACAGCACTTGAAGAAAATTAAAAAGTTACTGAAATGTTCCGTATTGACTGACCTTCATGTCTTAACCTGTTCGCCCTATCCAGTTGCTGTTATCATAATCTGTTGTTGCATTTTGCATCCCTCCACCACCCCTGTATCCTCCCTTCTTCTCTGCTCTTCTCCCTGTTTTTCCAGGATCCATAAAGGGGATTAGCACTGAGAAGCAGAGACCACCAGGACTCCCACCTCAACACTCAGTCTTCATCTCTCCTTCCCAATCCTGTGACGACCAAGCAACCATCCTCCCGAACATCAAACTCCTTCAACCATCCCGAACATCACAATGCCTTAACCATCCCAAACCATCATGCTTCATCAACCATCCAGTCTTCCTCTCATCCCGCAACACCACCTCTGACGACACCTATCACGATGTTTCTATTTTACAACCACCTAACAATCATTCAACCTCATTCCAAGTTCAAACTCCTTTTGAATAAAATAATTCTGCATTCATACCATAAACTTTCCTGCATTCAACTATCATTATGCATTATGTTGAAGGTGTGGTCTGTACCTAGTGAATTTACAGTAGGTATGGGGTTATTTTCCGCTTATACATTCTCATTTCGACACCAAAACCAACACTGTTGTGAGTGGCCAAAGAGCCATGTTTTTATATCATCTGACCAAAGCAACAGTTCCAATCCAAGTGCAAATGACAGTTTAGAAAACATCTATGAAAATAGAGCGGCGGGTAGCCTAGCGGTTAAGAGCGTTAGTTCGAATCCCCAAGCTGACAAGGTGAAAAATCTGTCAATGTGCCCTTAAGCAAGGAACTTAACCCTAATTGCCCTTAAGCAAGGAACCTAATCCTAAGCAAGGAACTTAACCCTGTAAGTCACTCTGGATAAGAGCGTCTGCTAAATGACTAAAATGTAATGTAAATCTAATAGGAGAGGTAGTAATAATGGACTGTATTACACTGTTTTTACAAAAATAAAGTGGGTAGTGACCTGGTCACGCAGTGGAATAAATAGTATAAAATAGAACTGCAGCTGTGTGTGTGCGTGTGCGTGCGCGTGCGTGCGTACGTGTGCATGTGTAAGGGTTGGATGTGTGGGTAGTCAGTGCAAATAGACTCTACACAAATAGTCTCTAAAGTGCAGATAGTCTCTGAGGTGCAAATAGTCTCTGAGTTGCATGTCTGTGCAGGGAGACGGCTAAGACGTTTGCCCCTTTTGCAGGTTGTACTACACCATTTCTTCCATCCTAGCCAAATGTCCTCATCTGCTTGCACGCACCTCCTCTATCAAGGTGTTTTGGTACTTCCCTTAAGCATTACGCTTTTCTGCACGCTAACTCAATATAGTCTACCGGTCTAAATCTCTATCCTGCCCTCTATCCACCATTCATAGTAACAATAGAGGTAGGTGGATCGTTTGTCACCATATGAAATAGGCGAAGTATCAATCATACCGCACATAAAATCATTCAAAGCCACAGCAATTTTCAAAATAAATCCACAAGAACAAAGTATTTTTTATTTTACTAGGCAAGCCAGTTAAGAACAAATTCTTCTTTACAATGACGGCCTACATCGGCCAAACCCGGACGACGCTGGGCCAATTGTGCGCTGCCTTATGGGACTCCCAATCACAGCCGGTTGTGATGGAGCCTGGATTCGAACCAGGGTGTCTGTAGTGACGCCTCTAGCACTGAGACGCAGTGCCTTAGACCGCTGTGGCACTCAGGAGGCCGAAGGAGGAACCCCTGTGATTTGAATGTTTCATTCCATTTGGCTCAGTTGTGGGTCTACTCTCGACAGTTTATTAGGTCTAGAATGGCACAGTAGCAGGCCAGACTGGCTGTATTTTTACTTTAGATATTGAGATGCGCTGTCTGTTGCGGATCATCATTCTCCCATGTCGTCCTATAATAATGTCGCCACATATGCTCCCGGCAGGCCCACTTATTCAGGAACGCGCTCTGCCTCCTCTCCGATCCGAAACGCTCAGCTAGAACCTAACGCTTCAATATAGCAGAAATATTTCACTTTTTACATTTATTACCACAACCAGTCACAATGCATGTGTTTGTAGGACATACTTTTGAAAAACGAAATGCAGTGGTGGAGAATGTATGCAATTGTCATACTTGAGTAAAAGTGAAGATACTTTAATAGAAAATTACTCAAGTAAAAGTTAAAGTAACCAAGTAAAATACCACTTGAGTAAAAGTCTAAAAAATATTTGGTTTTAAATATACTTAAGTATCAAAGTAAATGTAATTGCTAAAATATACTTCAGCATCAAAAGTGAAAGTATAAATTATTTTAAATTCCTTATATTCAACAAACCAGATGGCACCATTTTATTCATATTTTTTTTATCTACGGATAGCCAGAGGTACACTCCAACACTCAGACATCATTTACAAACAAAGATTGCCAGCAGCATACCACCCTGCATACCACTGCTGGCTTGCTTCTGAAGCTAAGCAGGGTTGGTCCTGGTCAGTCCCTGGATGGGAGACCAGATGCTGCTGGAAGTGGTGCTAGAGGGCCAGTAGGAGGCACTCTTTCCTCTGGTCTAAAAAAAAATATCCCAATGCCCCAGGGCAGTGATTGGGGACACTGCCCTGTGTCGGGTGCTGTCTTTCAGATGGGACGTTAAACGGGTGTCCTGACTCTCTGAAGTCATTAAAGATCCCATGGCACTTATCGTAAGAGTAGGGGTGTTAACCCCGGTGTCCTGGCTAAATTCCCAATCTGGCCCTCAAACCATCACGGTCACCTAATAATCCCCAGTTTACTATTGGCTCATTCATCCCCCTCCTCTCCCCTGTAACTATTCCCCAGGTCGTTGCTGCAAATGAGACCGTGTTCTCAGTCAACTTACCTGGTAAAATAAAAGGATAAATAAGTTAAGTGAGTCTGCCAGATCAGAGGCAGTAGAGATGACCAGGGATGTTCTCTTGATAAGTGTGTCAATTGGACCATTTTCCTGTCCTGCTATGAATTCAAAATGTAGTACTTTGGGTGTCAGGGAAAATGTATGAAGTAAAAAGTACATGACTTTCTTCAGGAATGTCGTAAAGTAAAAGTTGTCAAAAATATAAATAGTAAAGTAAAGTACAGATACCCAAAACAACTACTTAAGTAAAAATACTTTAAAGTGCTACTTAAGTACTTTACACCACTGCCGAAATGTATTTTGAGGGTAGTATACAATATTGTGCGGTGTTACAGTTGATCAGGTTTAAAATGGTAGTCAAGAAATGTGAAATGTCTATTTAACAGTCTCTCCTCAAAAATAGCAACTTGTCTTTAAAAAAGGGCCTCTTGTGTAAAATTCATCAATCAACATTTATCTTAATTTCCAACAATCAATGCTCATCCACATGTAGCCTTGAGACTTTTTCTATCAACAGGTTCCAGTGTCCGTGAAGGGAGGGTTCAGGTCCGTGCTTGGGAAGAAGAAAGCAGTGTAGGTATCAGAGTTTCCCTTTTACTTGTATATCTAAAGCAAAATATTCTCATATCATGTACAGTTGAAGTCAGAAGTTTACATACACTTAGGTTGTAGTCATTAAAACTCGTTTTTCAACCACTCCACAAATGTCTTGTTAACAAGCTATAGTTTTGGCAAATCGGTTAGGACATCTACTTTGTGCATGACACAAGTAATTTGTCCAACAATTGCTTACAGACAGATTATTTCACTTATAATTCAATGTATCACAATTCCAGTGGGTCAGAAGTTGACATACACAAAGTTGACTGTGACTTTAAACAGCTTGGAAAATTCAAGAAAATTATGTCATGGCTTTAGAAGCTTCTGATAGGCTAATTGACATCATTTGAGTCAAATGGAGGTGTACCTGTGGATGTATTTCAAGGCCTACCTTCAAACTCAATGCCTCTTGGCTTGACATCATGGGAAAATCAAAAGAAATCAGTCAAGGCCTCAGAAAACAATTGTAGACCTCCACAAGCCTGGTTCATCCTTGGGAGCAATTTTCAAACATCTGAAGGTACCACGTTCATCTGTACAAGCAATAGTATGCAAGTATAAACACCATGGGACCACGCAGCCGTCATACCGCTCAGGAAGGAGACGCGTTCTGTCTCCTAGAGTTAAACGTACTTTGGTGCAAAAAGTGCAAATCATTCCCAGAACAACACCAAAGGACCTTGTGAGGATGCTGGAGGAAACAGGTACAAAAGTATCTATATCCACAGTAAAACGAGTCCTATATCAACACAACCTGAAAGGTCACTCAGCAAGGAAGAAGATCCTGCTCCAAAACCGCCATAAAAAAGCCAGACTAGAGTTTGCAACTGCACATGGGGCAAAGATCGTACTTTTTGGAGAAATGTCCTCTGGTCTGATGAAACAAAAATAGAACTGTTTGGCCATAATGACCATCATTATGTTTGGAGGAAAAAGGGGGAGGCTTGCAAGCCAAAGAACACCATCCCAACCGTGAAGCACAGGGGTGGCAGCATCATGTTGTGGGGGTGCTTTGCTGCAGGAGGGACTGGTGCACTTCACAAAATAGATGGCATCATGAGGTAGGAAAATTATGTGGATATATGGAAGCAACATCTCAAGACATCAGTCAGGAAGTTAAAGCTTGGTCGCAAATGACACCAAGCATACTTCCAAAGTTGTGCCAAAATAGCTTAAAGGACAAAAAGTCAAGGTATTGGAGTGGCCATCACAAAGCCCTGACCTCAATCCTATAGAAAATGTGTGGGCAGAAATGAAAAAGCGAGTGCGTGCAAGGAGGCCTACAAACCTGACTCAGTTACACCAGTTCTGTCAGGAGGAATGGGCCAAAATTCACCCAACTTATTATGGTAAGCTTGTGGAAGGCTATCTGAAATGTTTGACCCAAGTTAAACAATTTAAAGGCAATGCCACCAAATACTAATTGAGTGTATGTAATCTTCTGACCCACTGGGAATGTGATGAAAGAAATAAAAGCTGAAATAAATCATTCTCTCTACTATTATTCTGACATTTCACATTCTTAAAATAAAGTGGTGATCGTAACTGACCTAAGACATGGAATTTTTACTAGGATTAAATGTCAGGAATCGTGAAAAACTCAGTTTAAATGTATTTGGCTAAGGTGTATGTAAACTTCCAACTTCAACTGTATAATCATAACTTATCAAACATGCACACATTACAGATGTGACGTTGATCCACAGATTAAAACTTTAAAGGCGAGAGTAAAATAGTTTTCAGCTTTAGTCGTTTGTGTTGGGGAAGACTACTGTTTAGAGACAGGCGTGGATACGGGCTCTGTGCATCCTAGCTGTGCACTCACTGGCTCTTCTGTCTTTTGGGGAGTCTCGTCCAATTTCCTTCACCTGTACACAATCAAGAGTGGAAAGAGAGTCACGCAGGAATGTTGCCTCTCAATTTGGGTTAGAGCATATCATTGGCGAACAAACTTAATAAGTAGCACTCGTGAGAATTTATGACATGCGATAATGGTAGTGCATGTGAGATTTCACACTTCAATTATTGAACACACAGCACTCGTGAACAGGTTGGCACAGCAAACATATTTCAAAACATGTAAACACAGCAAACATGAGAGGAAAAAAGGAAGCTCTTTATCACCAGGTGACACTCCTCCCCCTTTTGAGGGTTGACGTCCTGGCAACCTAGATTAGTGTTCTATGATTGGTACCTTAGTGGCCTTTGACCTCTAGTGGACCACAGAGACTGTCGGATCCTCAGCAACTTCAGGGTGAGCTGGGGGCACTCCTGCCTCTTCTGGTCCTGTATCTGAGGGAATCCAATGGTTGGCAACTTGGCGTGCAATCCAAGGTTGGTTAAACCACTCCCATCCAGCCCAGGGCGAGGCTATGTTCTCTCGGATTGGCTCCTCCTCAGCAGCTGTTTGCCACTGTGCAGGGCATGCTCGCAGGTGATTCTGATGGATGGTCAACTCTGGACTTTCCCCTCCTTCAGGGCGGCTCTGGTAAGTTGGGTGTCCAGGCTGTAGACAGACCACCACCACATGAGGCCTGGGGCCCCAACGATCTTCCAACTTTCCACATTATCACTTGCAGAAACAACGAACAAGCACAAGCTCACCGGGCTCACCGGTCTGTCGTTCCTGCGTTGTTGGCTGTACTCCTGTCATTGTCAGGTCACCTTCCCTACCTTCTCAAAGGCCTCCAGGAGGACCCATTTATGATGCTGCATCCACTGGTCATGGATCCACCTGTTTGGGGAAATTTGACTCCAAGAGTACTTTCAATGGGCAACTGTGCATGTCTATCAAACATTAGGATGTGTGGAGTATACACGCTATGGACCGTATTGTTGTAGGATAGCTGGTAACTGTTCTTCCCAATGTGCCCGCCCTTCTTCGCTCTGTGTGTTTAACAGAGTCAGCAGTGTCTGATCCATTCTTTCACAAGCCCTTTTACCCTGTGGCCGGTATGGGCTGGTTCTGGTTTTGGTACCCCCATACTATTCGCACAGCTGTTTGACCACTGCAGACTCCAAAGTTTCCCCTCAGTCTCTGTGAAGACGCTCAGGGCAACCAACGTTTTGGAAGAGGTGTTTTCATAGCACTTGTGCTGTGGTTTGAGCCGTCTGGTCCTTTGTCGGCACCGCCCATGCTTACCTGGAAAACAAATCAACCATCACCAGTAAGTGGGGACATGCATCAGCTGGGCGACACAGGAAGAGGTAATCAATGGCCACCATTTCCATCGGGGCACTAGTTGACAGTGGAATAATTGGCGCACAGGTGGAAGGCCCAGGTTTACTCACCACACATTGTTGAAATTGAGCAGTCCTCATTCGAATATCTACACTGATTATTGGCCTAAAGAAACATCTAGTGTATATAGGGTCTTCCCTGCCCCTGTGTGTTATGTGCTTCGTGGTCGTGTTTCCATACCTCCAGCCGTTTCCCCTCAGGGACAACAATCTGGATGGAATGCTCCCCCGTCCATTCGTCTGGCACCTGCCTGACTATCTTCCCCTCTTGTTTTTTGAGCAGGCTCCACTTCAGCAGTAAGGTTTTGATGGGCTGTGGGTGCAGCTTGCCATGCTGGATTGTCCAAGAGGCTGGCCCTGGTTTAACAGTGCTCCCACTTTTGGAAGGGTCTCGTCGGCTTGTTGCCAAACAATGCACGGCCATGTGTTTGGGGGGACCCCCTCTACTGAAGTACCTCCAACAAACTGGGTCTTGGGTGTCTCTTCGCCTCCTTCGTCTGGATGCCTAGAAAGGACATCATCGTTGATTTTGTGTGCTCCTGGACGGTATTTGATGTCAAACTGGTCGTTTGCCAATTGTGCGGCCCTGCACTGCTCAACTGGTTGTATTTTTTTTATTTCACTTTTATTTAACCAGGTAGGCCAGTTGAGAACAAGTTCTCATTTACAACTGCCACCTGGTATGCAGATGAACAAGCAGATTTTTGTCAGTGTACACAGTGAGGTTAAGGTTTAAACTTCTCTATTTACCGCCCATTTCAGTCCCAGCAGGTCCAGCTCGTTTGGAATCAGGCTCTGGCTGCCGGAGGAAATGGACCCTTCTCGTACAACCTGCACTTGGTACAACACAGCCTCCAGCCCTCAGAAGCTTGCATCTACGTAGAGCTAGAAGGAGAGAGAAAAGGCAGTGTAACGGATGTGAAATGGCTTGTTAGTTAGCGGTGCTGCGCGCTAATAGCGTTTCAATCGGTGACATCACTCGCTTTGAGACCCTGAAGTAGTGGTTCCCCTTGCCCTGCAAGGACCGCGGCTTTTGTGGAGCGATGGGTAACGATGCTTCGTGGGTGTCAGTTGTTGATGTGTGCAGAGGGTCCCTGGTTCGCGCCCGGGTCGGGGCGAGGGGACGGACGTAAAGTTATACTGTTACAGCAGCATATTCCAAAATAGGGTGTTGCAAAAGGTTACTTTTCAAGGAATCAACAGCAGTCTGACTCTCTAGAGACCACTGTACTGGGACACTGGTTTTTCATGAGCTGGACCCCTGGCTCTCCAAAAGCCTTTTGAGAGGTGAGGGCAATCATGGAGAACCTGGTGGATAAATCGGCAATAACACCCCACAAAGCCCAGGAAAGATTTTACCTGAGTCACTGTGGTAGGGGTAGCTCATTCCTCTGCTGCTTCAACCTTACCAGGGTCCTCCGTGACCCCCCTGGGCATCCACCACTTTTCCAAAGTAAGTGACCTGCCTCTGGAACAAGTGACACTTCAGGGGTAGTAGTCTCAATCCATGGCTCCAAAGGATGTCAAACACTTATTCCATGTGGGTCAGGTGGGCTTGAAAGTCTGGGAAATAGACAATAACATTGTCAACGTAGAGTAGCAATGATTCTCCTACCTGGTTCCCCAGACACCTTTACATTAGTGACTGGAATGTGGCTGGCGCGTTACACACCCCGAATGTCATCCGCTCAAACTCGAACAGCCCAAACGTGGTGGTGAAGGCAGTTTCCTTCCGGTCTCAGAGGTCCACCTCCACTTGCCAGTAGTCATTGGCGAGGTCAAGGGTTGGGTAACAGGTAGCCGTATTCAGAGTGGTTAAGGACTCCTCGATCTGGAGGAGGGGGTAGGCATCCTTGTAGGTCCCTGCGTTGAGCTTTCTGTATTCAACACAGAAATGCCATGTTCCATTCTTCTTCTTGACCAGGACAATAGGTGAAGACCAAGGGCACTCTTCCGTCCAGCCTCTGTTTCAGTTCCTGGTAGAGTGACAGGGGATGGGGGCGGAACCGCTCTCGGATGGGTGGGGCGGTGTGGGGATGTTATGGAGCACTGCATCTGTATGGCCATAGCCTTCCTTGTGGCGTGCAAACACCTTGGCCCATCTCTTCAGCAGGTCTGAGCTCTGTCAGCTTGAGCTGGGGTCAAGTCCCCCCTTTCAGAACTTCTGCTGGCACCCTGTCTACTGGCACAGCTGCTTCTGGGGTAGCACTGGTACCGCCCACATCTATGGTGCGGGGCCCTTTTCAGTTGAGGGTGATGTCCTTTTCCCCTTGATCTCCTCTGGATCGAATGGATGGTAGCCAAGGGCCAGCCCTGAGGGAGCTCAACAGGATTTGGGTTAACATTCTGCACTCTTACCATTCAACAAATTGATGAACCAAGGCCCGAGCGACCTGCCCCTCTGCTTCATCCGACATCCCTTCCACTAGGCCCAAAAAATAGTTGTTTCATAGAGGGGCTATGTACCCCCTTCCATACCACCATCTCACTTTCTGATGGGACGAGAACTGGAGATTCCGGGCGGAGGTGGACAGTGCGACGCGCTCCTTCATCTCGTTCTGCCACTTAGACTCTGTTGTAGAGTGTGACGTTTTTGTCCCACTCCCTCCGGATCTCTAGGTCTCATGGCAGTCTGAAACTGAACATGTTGAAGGGGAGTAGCTCCAAAGAGGTCTCGCCAGCAGGTGGTTATTGCATTAATTCCCAGCACTACCCGATCACTCCTAAGACAATCATCTCATACCAGGATCATTGCCTTCTGTGGTATCTTCACCCCACCGCAAAATCTAAGACCGCTTACCCCAAAAATGGGATTGACAGCCCATTAACAGCCTTCAAGGTCAACCAGTTGATGGACTCTGGGTCATACCGTTTCTGGTTTTGGATCCACTTCTGTAAGAAAGATTCACTATACAGTGTTTCTAGTGACATCTCCCACTTTGACCAGTACTCCTGGGCAGTTTTGTTATGGAGGCACTTAGCACCCTGCCGACACTGTGCCAAATGTCAGATATGGGAAAACGTTGGTTATTTTCTGCCCCAGTGCAATTTGGATGAACGACAACCAGGCAAGTTTCACAATGAACAAAACTTTATTTGAAAAGGTAGGAAATGTCTCTTAAAAAGTCTCTCCTCAAAAATAGCAACTCCTGAAATGTCCAGCAGTCAATACTCATCCACATGGTAGACAGTGTAGTTGAGTCCGCCTGTGGCAACAGTTCCTCCACTTTTAGTCTTCTCCTTAGCTCTCCATTGAATCTCTTTCTCTCCACAGGTTCCATTCGCCGTGAAGGGAGGGTTCAGGTCTGTCCTCGGGAAGAAGGTAGTGTAAGTATCCGAGTCAGGTAGGTATTACAGTTTCCACATATGAATTATCCAAAGTGCACATATTACAGAAGTAACGTTGAGCCAATGGTGCCAGAGGGGATTGCTGCCATTTTATTGGCTCTTAACCAACCATGCTATTTTGTTAGTTTTTTTGCATTGTTTGTAACTTATTTTGTACATAATGTTGCTGCTACCGTCTCTTATGACCGAAAATAACTTCTGGACATCAGAACAGTGATTACTCACCTTGAATTGGACGAAGAATTTTTCTTTAATGCGTCGGATGAGAGTGATTTACTCCAGACACCCGAACAGGCCCTCATCCCCGTCATTCGCAGGAGAAAGAGACAGAGATTTTGCAGAAGGAGATCGGGGTGCCTTATGAGGATCAGGCAACGAGTGACTAATCTGCCTTTGCCATTCGTACTATTAGCCGGTGTACAACCGCTGGAAAATAAATGGGACGAACTAAAAACACGCATATCCTACCAACGGGAAATTAAAAGGAGTAAAATCTTATGTTTCACCGAGTTGTTGCTGAATGACGACGTTAAGAACATACAGATGGCGGGTTATACAGTCTATCGGCAGGATAGAACAGCAGCCTCTGGTAAGACAAGGGGTGGCAGTCTGTGTATATTTGTAAACAGTTGGTACACGATATATAAGGAAGTCTCGATATACAAGGTATACAAGGTTTTGCTCTAATGAGTTAGAGTATCTCATGATAAGCTTTAGACCACACTATAAACCTAGAGAGTTTTAATCTGTATTTTTCAATGCTGTCTACATACCACCACAGACCGATGCTGCCACTAAGACCACACTCAATGAGCTGTATACTGCCATAAGCAAACAGGAAAACACTCATCCAGAGAAGGCACTACTAGTGGCCGGGGCTTTAATGCAGGAAAACTTAAATCTGTTTTTACCTTATTTCTATCAGCAAATTAAATGTGCAACCAGAGGGGGAAAAAACTCTAGACCACCTTTACTCCACACACAGAGACGTGTACAAAGCTCTCCCTCAAACTCCATTTGGCAAATTTGAAGATAATTCTATCCTCCTGATTCCTGCTTACAAGCAAAAAATAAAGCAGGAAGCACCAGTGACTCGGTCTAAAAAAAGTGGTCAGATGAAGCAGATGCTAAACTACAGGACTGTTCTGCTAGCACAGAATGGAATATGTTCCAGGATTCTTACAATGGCATTGAGGAGTACACCACATCACTCACTGGCTTCATTAATAAGTGCATCAATGATGTCGTCCCCACAGTGACTGTACGTACATACCCCAACCAGAAACCTTGGATTACAGGCAGCATCCGCACTGAGCTAAAGGGTAGAGCTGCCGCTTTCAAGGAGCTGGACTCTAAACCGGAAGATTATAAGAAAGCCTGCTATGTTCTCCAACGAACCATCAAACAGGCAAAGCGTCAATACAGGACTAAGATCAAATCGTACTACACCGGCTAAAACGCTCGTCGGATGTGGCAGGGCTTGCAAACTATTACAGACTACAAAGGGAAGCAAAGCCAAGAACTGCCCAGTGACACGAACAGACGAGCTAAATAACTTCAATGTTCGCTTCGAGGAAAGTAACACTGAAACATGCATGAGAGCATCAGCTGTTCCGGACGACAGTGTGATCTCCACAGCCGATGTGAGTAAGACCTTCAAACAGGTCAACATTCACAAGGCCGCAGGGCCAGACGGATTACCAGGACGTGTACTCCAAGCATGCGCTGACCAACTGGCAAGTGTCTTCACTGACATTTTCAAACCTCTCCCTGTCTGAGTCTGTAATACCAAAATGTTTCAAGCAGACCACCATAGTCTCTGTGCCCAAGAACACTAAGGTAACCTGCCTAAATGACTACCGATCTGTAGCACTCACGTCTGTAGCCATGAAGTGCTTTGAAAGGCTGGTCATGGCTCACATCAACACCATTATCCCAGAAACCCTAGACCCACTACAATTTTCATACCGCCCCAACAGATCCACAAATGATGCAATCTCTATTGCACGCCACACTGCCCTTTCACACCTGGACAAAAGGAACACCTATGTGAGAATGCTATTAATTGACTACAGCTCAGCGTTCAACACCATAGCGCCCTCAAAGCTCATCACTAAGCTAAGGACCCTGGGACTAAACACCTCCCTCTGCAACTGGATCCTGGATGTCCTGACGTGCCGCTCCCAGGTGGTAAGGGTAGGCAACAACATATCCGCCACGCTGATCCTCAACATGGGGGCCCCTCGAGGTGCGTGCTCAGTCCCCTCCTGTACTCCCTGTTCACTCATCACTGCACGGCCAGGCACGACTCCAACAGGCCAGGCACGACTCCGAGACAGCCTATGAGCAGGTCAGAGACCTGACCGTGAGGTGCAAGGACAACAACCTGTCCCTCAACATGATCAAGACAAAGGAGATGATTGTGGACTACAGGAAAAGGAGGACCGAGCATGCTCCCATTCTCATCGACGATGCTGTAGTGGAGCAGGTTGAGAGCTTCAAGTTCCTTGGTGTCCACATCACCAACAGACTAACATGGTCCAAGCACAGAAAGACAGTCGTGAAGAGGGCACGACAAAGCCTATTCCCCCTCAGGAGACTGAAAATATTTGTCATGGGCCCTCAGATCCTCAAAAGGTTATACAGCTGCACCATCGAGAGCATCCTGACGGATTGCTTCACTGCCTGGTATGGCAACTGCTCGGCCTCCGACCGCAAGGAACTACAGAGGGTAGTGCATACGGCTCAGTACATCACTGGGGCCAAGCTTCCTGCCATTCAGAATGTCTATACCAGGTGGTGTCAGAGGAAGGCTGAATTGCAGGGCGCAAAATATTACTAACAATATTTATAATCATGCAATCACAAGTGAAATATACCAAAACACAGCTTAGCTTGTTGTTAATCCACCTATCATGTCAGATTTTGAAAATTTGCTTTGCAGCGAAAGCAATCCAAGCTTTTGTGAGTGTATCAATCAATGCTACAACAGCTAGCCCCAAATTAGCATGGTCACGAAAGTCAGAAAAGCAATCAAATTAATCGCTTACCTTTGATAATCTTCGGATGTTTGCACTCACGAGACTCCCAGTTACACAACAAATGTTTTTTTTGTTCGATAAATATTACTTTTATAACAAAAAAACGCCATTTGGGTTGCGAGTTATGTTCAGAAAACTACAGCCTCGTTCCGGTCCTGAAAGATAGAAGAAAATTCCCAAACGTATCAGATTCAAAAATATTACAAAAAATATTTATAATCATGCAATCACAAGTGAAATATACCAAAACACAGCTTAGCTTGTTGTTAATCCACCTATTCTGTCAGATTTTGAAAATATGCTTTGCAGCGAAAGCAATCCAAGCTTTTGTGAGTGTATCAATCAATGCTACAACAGCTAGCCCCAAATTAGCATGGTCATGAAAGTCAGAAAAGCAATAAAATTAATCGCTTACCTTTGATAATCTTCGGATGTTTGCACTCACGAGACTCCCAGTTACACAACAAATGTTCTTTTTGTTCGATAAATATTACTTTTATAACAAAAAAACACCATTTGTGTTGCGCGTTATGTTCAGAAAACCAAAGCCTCGTTCTGTTCGACGAAAATTCCAAAAAGTATCCGTAATGTTCGTAGAAACATGTCAAATGTTTTTTTATAATCAATCCTCAGGTTGTTTTTAACAAACATAATCGATAATATTTCAACCGGACCGTAACCTATTCAATAAAAGAGAGAAAGCAAATGGAGAGCTACCCCTCTCGCACGCAGGAACTAATCAGAGGACACCTGACTAGTTTTGAAAAGTCTTGCTCATTTTTCAAAACAAAAACCTGAAACTATGTCTAAAGCCTGGTCACAGCCCGATGAAGCCATTGGAAAAGGAATCTGGTTGATACCCCTTTAAATGGAAGAAAGACAGGCCAGGAAACACAGATTTAAAAAATTACAAAAATCACTTCCGGGTTAGATTTTCTCAGGTTTTCGCCTGCAGAATCAGTTTTGTTATACTCACAGACAATATTTTGACAGTTTTGGAAACTTTTGAGTGTTTTCTATCCTAATCTGTAAATTATATGCGTATTCTACGATCTGGACCTGAGAAATAGTCTGTTTATCTTGGGAACTTTATTTTTTTTTTTTATAAAAAAATCTGACCTCTAGCGTCAAGAGGTTAATAGATTGCACGTGTGAGAATTTATAACATGCGGTATTGGTAGCACAAGTGAGATTTCACACTTCAATTATTGAACACTGTCAACCAGGTATGCGCCCAGGTAGGACGCAAGGTGGCGCCCCTAGAGGGGGGTATCCTGACACCCTGATCTGTTTCACCTGTGTATGTGATTGTCTCCACCCCCCTCCAGGTGTCGCACATCTTCCCCATTGTCCCCTATGTATTTATACCTGTGTTCTCTGTTTGTCTGTTGCCAGTTTGTTTTGTTCATTCATATCTACCAGCGGTTTCCCCCCTTGCTCCTGTCCTGTCTGTAGTACCTGTTTTCTAGTTTTCCCGGATTTGACCTTTCTACCTGCCCTGACCCTGAGCCTGCCTACCGTCCAGTACGTTTGCCCCGCTACTCTGGATTACCGACTTCTGCCTGCCCTGACCCTGAGCCTGTCTTGCCATCCTGTACCTTTTCCCCGCTACTCTGGATTACCAACCTCTGCCTGACCTGACTCTGAGCCTGCCTGCCGCACTGTACCTTCGACTGCTCGTGTTCGATTTAATGAACTTTTGTTTCTTCGACAATGTCTGCACCTGGGTCTTACCTTCATACCTGATAGTATGAACTGGCCATGACTGACCCAGCAGACGCGGGACAGGTGCGCAACGCCATCTCCTCCCAAGGAGCCTCCATGGGGAGGCACGAGGAACTGCTTTGTGGCCTTAGGGAGGGGGTCCAAACGTTGGCTGAACGCCATGACCGGGCATTGGACATTTTGCTGGAGCAATTCCGCGGGTTGTCTGGAAGGCAGCCTACCATGGTGGTAACCCCACAGCCCCTCAGTAACCCAGCTGCTAGCAGCACCATCTCATCGGTCACTCCACCTTCTCGGGAGCCCCGCTTACCCCCCCCTCGAAACGCTTCAATGAAGAGCTGAGCACCTGTTGGGCATTTCTAGCTTAGTGTGCCCTCTTTTTCGAACTTTAGCCCTCCTTCTTCCCCTCGGATCGCTCCAAGATAGCCTATCTCATCACGCTGATGTCCGGGAGGGCTCTCACCTGGGCTACTGCTGTATGGTAATAACAGCCGGCCATATGCGTTAGTCTGGAGGGGTTTGTGGGAGAGGTGAAGAAAGTTTTTACGCCACGTTCTCCAGGAGAGAAGTTGCCCGGAAGCTAATCCAGCTTCGGCAGGACTCCCACAGTGTGGCAGTCTATGAGGTGGATTTCCACACGTTGGCAGCGGCGAGTGTTTGTAACCAGTCGGAGGAGGTGAAGGACGAGCTTGCCGCTCGGGAGTTACCTACGGATCTCGATTCCCTCATCGCTTTGACCAATGGAATTGATCGGCGACTACGGGAACGACGGAGGGAGAGGAAATTCAAGGATTCCACCGTGCCTCCGAGTCATCCCGGAAGTCCCCGACGATCCTGTTGCCAAGAGAACCCGAGGCTTCCCGACCTTCCGAAGCAGGCTGAGTCGCCGTAACGGGCTGCGTCCCCGCTTCCCGAGCCTATGCAACTAGGTAGAGTTGGGCTGTTGCAGTGGAACGGCAATACAGGATCGACACGAAGAGTTGTCTGTATTGCGGGAATCTTGGTCATTTTGTGTCCTATTGTCCTTTAAAAAGACCAGGCTCACTGGTAGGAGCAAGTAATCTGGTGGGCCATATGGAGAACTTTCCTGCTTCCCTTGCTCACACCCCTTTTCATGCCATTCTGCTGTGGGGAAACGAGTCCAAATCTCGCTGGGTCCTTATTGTCTCTGGGGCCGATGAGAGCTTTTTGGACGCTACCCTGGCTTCCGAGCTGAACATCCCCACTCAGCCCCTCTCCACTCGGATGTTAGAGCGCTGGACAGGCGCTCTATAGGCCGGGTCACTTATAATACCATTCCCATCAACCAAAGGTTGTCAGGGAATCACAGCGAGACTATTCAATTCCTGCTCATCAAGTCTCCTCAGATTCCTGTGGTTTTGGGATTCTCCTGGCTCCAGAATTATAATCCCCTCATCAACTGGTCTACTGGTGCCATCATGGGCTGGAGTCTGTTCTGCCACGCCCATTGTCTGAAGTCAGCACAACCTGCCCCGGGACGTCTTCCTGGGGGCTCGGAAGGTGCCCCGGACCTCTCCGCCATTCCCACGGAATACCAGGACCTTCGGGAGGTGTTCAACAAGGCCCAGGCCATTTTGCTTCCACCGCACCGACCATATGACTGCGGGATTGACCTTCACCCTAGCACCACTCTGCCCCAGGGATGACTGTACTTGCTGTCGGGACCGGGGAACAAGGCTATGGACACCTACATTGGGGACTCCCTAGTTGTAGGATTATTATGTTCTTCGTCCTCTCCCACCGACGCAGGGTTCTTCTTTGTGGAGAAGAAGGACAAGACCCTGCTCCCGTGCGACTCGACTACCGGGGACTTAATGACATAACGGCAAAGAACCCCTACCAGCTACTACTCATCTCCTCAGCCTTCGAGCCGCTCCAGAGGGCCACCGTGTTTTCCAAGCTGGAGCTACGAAGGGCCTACCACCTGGTGCAGATACGGGAGGGGGATGAGTGGAAAACCTTCAACACGGCCAGCTGCCACTACGAGTATTTGGTCTTGCCATTTGGCCTCACTAACGCCCCTTCTGTGTTCCAGGCTCTTGTAAATTATATTCTCCAGGACATGTTGAACCGGTTCGTCTTCGTCTACATTGATGACATCCTCGTGTTCTCCCGCTCCCCCCAAGAACATGTGCTCCACATCTGACAGGTTCTTCAACATCTCCTGGAGAACCAGCTGTTTGTTAAGGCAGAGAAGTGCGAGTTCCATCGCTCCACCATCCCCTTTCTGGGGTACATCATCTTCACTGGGAGTGTCCAAATGGATCCCGGGAAGGTGAGAGCGGTGGGGGATTGGCCCCAGCCTTCATCCAGTGCAGCTTCCTGGGGTTCGCCAACTTCTATCATCGCTTCTTCTGTGGTACAACACCCTGGCTTCCCCCTGTCAGCACTCACCTCTCCCAAGGTTCCGTTCACAATGTCCCCTGTTGCTGACCGGGCGTTCAGGAACCTCAAACACTGCTTCACCACTGCTCCCATCCTGGTTCATCCTGACCCTTCCCGTCAGTTCATGGTGGAGGCCAATGCGTTTGATGTCGGAGTGGGGGTGGTCCTGTCCCAGCGTTTTGCCCTGGACCTGAAGCTACATCCCTGCGCCTTCTTCTCCCATCGCCTCAACGTCACAGAGAAAAACAATGATGTGGGAAATCGCGAGCTTCTCGCAGTGAAGATGGAGTTGGAGGAATGGAGGCACTGGCTGGAAGGGGTGGATATATATTTTATATAATTCTAAATATTGCATCAAAATGTTGAAAATCAGGTTTCGCTTGCTGATCACGGTCTGCAGCTGGCTCTGATCGTAGTGTAATGAAACAGACAGGGAGATTGTGCTCATCCGTGGTAGTTGGCAAACCCTCAACCTTCTGGCCCATAGCCCTGCATGGTATCGACTGTGCCACAAAACCATGAAGTGGCATGGTTTTGAAGTGTCAAAGTCTATAACCACGTCTTTAAACACGGGGGAGGGGATATTAGGTATGGAGATGACATGCATAAGTGTAGCAGTTTAAACATGAGCTATACATCCTAAGCAGACACCAGACTGCTATGTCTGTCTGCACCAGTCGGATAGGGAGTTTGTGTGTGTGTGTGTGTGTGTGTGTGTGTGTGTGTGTGTGTGTGTGTGTGTGTGTGTGTGTGTGTGTGTGTGTGTGTGTGTGTGTGTGTGTGTGTGTGTGTGTGTGTGTGTGTGTACCCCTGCGCGCGCGTGTGTGTCTGTGTCTGTAACGTAGCAGGCAGACATGGCAGACGCACCACACCACCTTATACGACACCCTCTATTGTTGGCGACCCCTCACCTTAACCAACCTTGACCCCCAACAGAAGGCAGCTGATTATTCAACAAAGACAGTCAACACAGCATGACTGAACCTAACCCCCATCTCTAACCTGTACCTTCCACCCTAACTCCACAAATCCCCCAAACACAGGCTGCAATTTGAACACGCACACAATCACACATGAAACTCTGCAGTAATCACTCAAAAGCAGAACACCAGCACCATGAAATAATGCATATGCAAATAGAACACATATGATTATGCTCATGTATTTTCAGGTAATTAAGCATTTTCTTTCCACAAGATATTTGTTCTTGAAATGAATGGGGGATTTCTGGTGATACAATTGAGTATGCAGTGGGCTGTAGTCGAGAGCATGTTCCTTGAAATGTCAGTCTCAGAGAAACATTTAGATATTCCTCAAGTATGTATGAATTCATCCATTTCTTCCCTGCTATAACATTCTCAATGCATTAGTTATGTGTACTAATAATTTACTGTGTGTGTTTTGCAGTGAATGAAAGGATCTCTCTGTTAAGTCAATATGAATTTCTTGCTCTCCTCAATACAATAATAGTCAGACATTCTGTCAGGAAATGTCTTTTATTCACTTTTACTGAGGCATTTTAATAGAAAATTCTTGAGATGTTCATTAAAGCCTCCACAATCACCCAACCTCAACGTAATTGAGATGGTTTGGGATGAGTTGGACCGCAGAGTGAAGGACAGTCAGCCAACAAGTGCTCAGCGTATGTGGGAACTCCTTCAAGACGGTTGGAAAAGCATTCCTCATGAAGCTGGTTGAGAGAATGCCAAGAGTGTGCAAAGCTGTCATCAAGGCAAAGGGTGGCTACTTTGAAGAATCTCAAATATAAAATATGTTTTGATTTGTTTAACACTGTTTTGGTTACTACATGATTCCATATGTGTTATTTCATAGTTTTGATGTCTTCACTATTATTCTACAATGTAGACAATAGTAAAATAAAGAAAAACCCTGGAATGAGAAGGTGTGTCAACTTTTGACTGGTACTGTACATATAATAATATTTGTCTCTTTTTATTTGTTGTGAAAGTGTCCTGGTGCTATATAATAGTATGATTTCCCAGTGTCCTGGTGCTATATAATAGTATGATTTCCCAGTGTCCTGGTGCTATATAATAGTATGATTTCCCAGTGTCCTGGTGCTATATAATAGTATGATTTCCCAGTGTGCTGCGTGTGCTGTAGGTGTCCAGGATCTGCACTAGCTCTGCAGTGTGTGACAGATGGTAAGTACAGTATGTCCTCCACAGTGTCTAGCATTGACTGAATCCTGTTCCTTCTCAAAGACATCATGCCAACTGCTACTGCACAAGCTCTCCTTCTAATCTTCTATTTCAATGGCTCTCTCCATACAACTCTATTGCCCATTTTACCATTTTTTGTTCAATAGGTGCAATGGAAATTAAGGCCAGTGGCCACAGGCTAAAATGCAATTTGGGGTATTTTGGTCAATTAACATTAGTATTTTTGTAAATGTCAAAAACTTGATGAAAATCTGTATTTGTGTTACTTTATCATACTACCATCATTAAAATGTCATGAAGTGTAACCACTTTTAAATGGACGTACATCCTTAATTTCAAACGCTCACTGCATTGATTCACACGTCGTTTAATTGCCCAATTCATAGAGAACATTACAAATGGGACCCGATGTAATAACTTACTTTGGAGATATGGTGATTGGGATAAAATAGGTGTTTGGTAGTCTAATTCATAATCCTTGTGTTTAACTGCCATTTCCCGAAAGTCAGTCTCTTCCCACATGCCACCACATTTTGTGTGCTTATCCTTAGACGTATTCTCCAGAATTATACATAGGGAATTGTTGATATGTTGTCCCCCAAAAAATTATAGATGGCATTTTCGATTATAGATGACATTTGAACGACGCACCTTTCTTTAGTATTTTACAGATAGAAAGATGATAAAAAAGTATTTGTCCACATTTGGCTATGTGTAAATCCGGTCCTGGAAGTGTCTTAACAAAATGAAACCAAAATATTTAGGCTGACTTCATACAGTGTCCAGAAAACTGTATTTATGTGATATGTAAATATGTGCATATTTAATGAGAAATCACAACAAAAAAATATAATATTTCAGATTGTTTTTATACAAAAAGTATTATATTTGTGTCCACATTCCACTGGTAAAAGTTATTGTGATATGATTAAGGGAAAAAATACCCTATTAGGGTGAGTGCCTGGCCTTAAATAAAAAATCCTATTTCATAATTGAAATCAAAATGGAGGGAAACCCATGCAGAGTGTGTAATGGCAGACAAGAAGATACTGAATTAAGATTTTAGTTGACATGTACAGTCATATTGGAATATACTTCCTATTATTAGCCTTGTAAAAAAATGTGACTATGACTACAAGAGTTTTGACATTTTCCAATATTATTCAAAAAGAGAGAGGGTTAAAAAAAAGAGTGGAGGAGCTAGGGGATATAGGACAGGAGGGAGGAAGAGAGAGTGAGAGAGAAGGGGGGGTTGGAGTACATTCCCTTTCTCTATTCATCTTACACAGATTTGGCTTCAACGTTATCTCCGCAAAGTTTTGTATTTCATTGAAAATGTGATTGAAATGAAAAAAAAGTGGGGAAGAGAGTTAGTGCACAGGCGGGAGAGAGAGACAGGCGGCGAGACAGGGAGAGAGGAGTATTTCAAATTCATGAGTTTTCGTGAGAGAGAAGAAACACCAATATTTTTCCATTTGATAAAAGCCGAAAATGCAATACCCAGCTGGCGACACACAGTAATAGTGAATTCTCTTTGGCAGTGCTTTAGTAGCATGGCAAACGGATTTGACAGACACACACCATGGGTGTTTTGTAAATACATGTATGTTGGACATTTTCCTTTCTTGACATTAGGCTAGTTGGCTTCTGTCACAGTTCTGCTGTGAAGAATATTCAGTGACAAGTGTATAAAATGTTCTTTAAATGAAGGAAATAAATGATGTTTCTTCTGTAAAGTGGTTCTAAGTGTGCGTGCGCGTGTGTGTGTGTGTATGTGTGTGTGAGTGTGTGTGTGTGTGTGTGTGTGTGTGCGCATGCGTGCCTATCTGCACTTTATGTAACCATATCCTATGATCTACCCGTATCTCTGTGTAGCTAGGTGCAGGCCTATATTAATCCAATTAGATCGACTTTGTTAAGTCATTCATCTTGTACTGCCTGCTCCTAAAGATAATTAACCCGAGCAGTAAATTTAAAGTGAAAATAAATGACAGTCCACTAGGTTAGGTGTCAGAGGTGAATGGCAGGGAGATAGGAGGAGAGGAGGGAGGGAGGGATGGATGCATGCAAAGCCACAGGGTCCCGGCATCACCTCCTTATAAGCACATTACAGTGGACTGAACAAGCGGCAATGAGCGACACTGTCATTAACCTCTGTAACGGTGATACATCACCGCCTGTAGGCAGACACACACAGACAACACTTCGGACATGCAAATTACCCCAATTCAGCCCAATCTCCATCTAAAGCCACTTGCCCGTTCATCACGATGATAAATCACACCAGGGGGTGTTAGATGCGGTAAGGGAGGAGGGGGATACACACACACACACACTTGTATTGGTGGTGTTTAACAGTAAATGGTCTCAGCTGAAGGAATCTGGCTGGTATAGCTGGTTAGGTATCACCACATGGTTAACATATTTCCAGAACATCCTTATCCAGCCTTAATTTCTGTCTCAAGGGGCATAACATTCTGGTAAATTGTCTCAATGTTTTTTCGATGTGTATTTTTGGATTCACTGAGCGTACAAATCCCTCAGCATGAGGAGAGGATGCATCCAGAATGAGGATGATACAGGTTATGCAATGCCAGATCATTATTCCGCACAGCGCGGCGTGGTATGCTTTTTTAATGTTGATTATCAGCTATTGAAAGTAGTAGCAATATGGTTGCCAGGCTAAAGCTGTTGAAACATTAGGCCTGTTTCATGTTGCTTACAGCAGGTACACCAGGACTCTATCATGACCGTTTTAAAATGTGCGTGTGCGTGTATGGGTGTGCGTGGGTATGTGTCCCGCTCTTCCACTTCACCCCAGTCTGTGAGGGATGGACAGATGCAGTGTCAGTCGTAGAGGAGAGGACATATTTGGAGGTCACACAGAAAGGTAACACATTTAGCAGGCCAGCTAGGCCATCGGTTGCTGCGGCGCTGTAATGCGTGCTCGGATAATAGGACGGCTAGGCCTGCTATTGTCCTACCTGGCATCTGGGTAGACGCAGGCCCCTTATGACCACCACCACCACCCAACTGCCTGCCTGCCTTCCTGTCTCTCACATAATGCCTGGCTGAACAGTTCAACATCAAAGAACACACGGTTCCTGGTCAAGTAAAGGAAACTGTATCCCAAAAGTACAACTCTTTCTTTTCACTTTTTTTGCCGAGCTTTAAACACACACCCTAAGTGATGTCATCTCCTATGGACTCCTTCCAACACACACGCTCACACTCACACACACGCAAGCGAGCCACGATAAGTTCCATCAGAGCTAGGGGAAGAAGGGTCGATTTTCCATGATGGAATTTTATAATAAAGATAAACTGTCACGCCAATCGAAGCCGTACTTAAAGCCCTCTGAAAGCTCAGCCAGGACCTCTGTCTTCGTCCTCAACCTCATCCCCAGGTAAGCATCTTCCCTGTCCTCCCAAACATCTCCACAAAAGCGTCTTCCCCATCTCTTCTTCAGAGGAGAGAAAGATCGGCCCATCGGCCCATCCCTGTCTGACAAGGATAAAGATGGATAACGGAAAGGAGAGATCGGCTGTGAAATCAAAAAGGTTCCCAACAAACCTAAGAACACTGTTGAGAAGAGTGCTACTGACTAGAGCAGTTTCGCTCCTAAAATTGATTCCTCAGTGCTTAGATGTATGCATTTTGTGTATGTGTATATGAAGTTTATTTTCAAAACGCTATATCCACCAATTTTTCACATTTGTGTTTTTTTCATCAGACATTATTGCTTAAAATATTACTGTTCTCAAATGTTTTATTCATAGATTTTAGATGTGTATAAAAATGTCTTTTTTTTGTGTGCAAAACTCTATATATCCATTGTTTAGCTGGAATGGAATGTTAATTTCGTCTATATTTCACTGTGATATGTGGTCATCTCACCTAGCTATCTCAAGACGAATGCACTTACTGTAAGTAAGCTAAATGACTAAAATGTCAAATGTAAATCTTTTAAATAGGCTACATTTCTCATATTACTGTGTTGACATATATAAATATATATATTCTACATTTTTTAAATATTGATGACACAAATGTATCATTTGTTCAGTTCTCCAATAAAAATGTAGTTATTTGTTACATTTGACAAATACATGTCTGTCATTGAATAACTCCATGCTATGATTTGATAGTGAAAAAAACACACCAATCTCTTTCCATAATTTATTTTAAAAATGTATGATAATTGACCAGGATTTCAGAAATGGATATATAGCGTTTTGGAATGAAACTCTTCATATATGTGCTTCAATGGTCAAGTAGTGTGTCAATGTCTGCATATTGTATGCATCTGCATTGTTATTGTGTGTATTCATCCCTGGTTGTTTGTTTGTGTGACGGAGTGGGTGTATAGGTATTTATACCATGGTATTGTTGAATACTTAGTTCTTATTGGCTTGAAGGGCACTCTAGAGCGTGCATTATTTCCCTATTAACGCACAGGATATCGGCATGGAAGAATTCGACGTCTATAGTTCATTCTTGCATGTTTTGTTTTAGCTGCTTTTTAAAGCAAAAGTTGAGTTGAAAACGTTATTGGTATTGTTGAAATCGATTGTCATAATAGCAAGTTAGGACTAATGGTTTGGTTATCTAAACTCGGAAGTCTGTTTGTTTGGTCACCACGGCAACTACTGTAGATATCTAGTAAACTTGCTAGCTACTTCAGTGGATGTTGAACACATTTCTACCAGCAAAATGTGTTAAATTATAGCGATGGTATAAAAGGGATAAGCAACTTGGGGCTCTACTGTCTTAGAAAAAAAGGGTTCTTCAGCTGTCCCCATAAGAAAACCCTTTTTGGTTCCAGGTCGAACCCTTTTTGGTTTCAGGTAGAACCATTTTGGGTTCCATGTAGAACCGTCTGTGGAAAGGGAGCTGAATCCCAAAGGGGTTCTACCTGGAACCAAAAAGGGTTCTTTCAAGGGTTATTCTATGGGGACAGCCAAATAACCCTTTTAGGTTCCAGATAGAACCTTCTTTTCTAAGTGTGTATGTGTTCTCTGGAAAATAATGCAGCTCCATAGAAGGTTAGTTCCCCTCCGACAACACATCGTGTAACACATCTTCCACATCGTTAATTATTTTCCATAAGAACGCATAGCCCCTCAATGATTATCCCTTACATAGAAAGTCTGTGCATTCATTCTTATGTGTGTGTATGTGAACCTGTGCATGTGTTTCTGTGTAAATGTACACGCTCTGACCACCTCGAAGCCTCTTTATTGGACGTGAGCACGGACCAATCAGAGTCTGTGTGTCAGATTACCACTGTTAATCTGTGTGTAATCCCTGAGCTGCCCCACTGTGGTTAGCTACAACCATTTGGAAGACACTCCGTTGTGAGTGTGTTTGTAATCCACTGTGGCTAGATATCGCCCATTGGGAGGCCTTGTCTACATTAACCTCAAATCTACATCTAAAGGCATCCAGAGGATAATAGTGAAACAGATAACCTCATTCAGTTCCTCTCCTTCCCTGCCTAAGCAAGTTGTGTCAGAATCAGGCGTCATTACTGAGAAAAATTTAATAAGTGATGCTTTTAATCAGCATTTTATATCAGGAAGGCTTTTTATTTGAAATAAATTGTGGATTAATTGACCCTGAATTTAGTCAGTCAGTCAACTGCTCTTCCCTCAACTGCTCTTCCCTCTCCCAGCTTCCAGTTGGCTTGATAGAAGATCAGTCCATTTCTAGTGATGCCTTGCTTAAGATTTTTTTTTTTTAATCCACCGGGGCTGATTTGCTTGATCCTTTCTTGCTGCAGTTTTCTTCTCTCTTGATTGTGGAGTCATCTGACGATTATCTTGGGTGCGATCCCCAGGGTTTGGAAGGCGGCCCATGTGCTCCCTCTTCACAAAGGAGGTGACCCCTCCGACCTAAATAATTATCACTCTTATCTCGAAATTGTCTTGCCTAGCAAATTATTTTTGAATCATTAATCACCTGTCAGATGTATTCTAGCTACCAGATGTATTCTAAGTGCTCAGCAGTCTGGTTTCAGGACGGGTCACAACACCATCTCTGCTACAACCTTGGTGTTAAATGATGTGGTAACGGGTAAGGATAGGAGGAAGCACTGTACTGCCCTCTTGATTGACTAATCGAACGCTTTCGATACTGATGAGCACTCTTTATTGATTCAAAGACTGTCTGCAATTGTTATGGATCAAATCACTCAAATTGTATGAGTCACATGCGCCGAATACAACAGGTGTAGACCTTACAGTGAAATGATTACTTACGAGCCCCTAAACAACAACGCAGTTTTAAAAAATATGGAAAAGAATAAGAAATAAAGAAACAAGTAATCTACACCTCGATTAGGATGATATAAATATTATTTATTTCGTTGAAGGATTTTTCAATTTGAGCTTAATTATTTCTATATAGCCTATACTTTCTCGTTCTGAACTTCTAACGCGAATGGGGCGGATTTTTCTTCGTGACAATGATGCATGGGCAGCTTTTTTTACAAATTAATTCAAAATTAAAAGCTGAGTCAAAAAGTATTCAA
Source organism: Salvelinus namaycush (assembly GCF_016432855.1). Taxonomy (NCBI): domain Eukaryota; kingdom Metazoa; phylum Chordata; class Actinopteri; order Salmoniformes; family Salmonidae; genus Salvelinus; species Salvelinus namaycush. Next base: position 4,383,051 of record NC_052331.1, read on the forward strand.
CCCCTCGTTATGACAAGCCAAGTAAAAATGAGTAAAAATGTGCTTAACAAGTCACATAATAAGTTGCATGGACTAACTGTGTGCAATAATAGTGTTTAACATAATTTTTTAATGACTACCTCATCTCTGTACCCCACACATATAATTATCTGCAAGGTCCCCCTCAGTCGAGCAGGGGTTTTCAAACACTGATTCAACCACAAAGATCGGGGAGGTTTTCAAATGCCTCGCAAAGAAATCACCTATTGGTCCAAAAAAGACAGACATTGGACATCCCTTTGAGCATGCTGAAAATATTAATTACACTTTGGATGGTGTACCAATACACCCAGTCACAAAGATACAGGCGTCATTCCTAACTCAGTTGCTGGAGAGGAAGGAAACCACTCTGGGATTTCACCATGGGATCAATGGTGACTTTAAAACAGTTACAGAGTTTAATGGCATTGTGGTTACTCCACGTTGTGGTTACTCCACAATAGTAACCTAATTAAGAGAGTGAAAAGAAGGAAGACTGTACAGTTTTTCAATATTCCAAAACTGCATCCTGTTTGCAACATGGGACTAATTCGTTTTTTCAGGATAAAAGGGAAAGGGAATGGAAAATCTGGTTCAGTCTGCTTTCTACACTGGGAGATTAATTCACCTTTCAGAAGGACAATAAATGAAAATACAAAGGCCAAATCTACAATGGAGTCGCTTACCAAGAAGACAGTGAATGTTCCCGATTGGCCTCGTTAGAGTTTTGACTTAAATCTACTAGAAAATCTATGGCAAGACCAAAAATGTCTGTCTAGCAATGAACAACAAATTTGACAGAGATTGAAGAAATATTTAAATAATAATGGGCAAATGTTGCACAATCCAGGTGTGGAAAGCTCAGACACTTACCCAGAAAGACTCACAGTTGTAAGTGCTGCCAGCAGTGCTTCTCATGCCCTGCCTCCAGTCCACTTACCAATACCTGAACAATAGAGCCTCATCGAAATTGCAACAAGAAGTTCTGTGAAAATTGAATTTAATCAGAAGTCACTGCCAGATTTCTGGATTGGGCTGCGCTCAGAGTATCCTGCATTGGCAAATCACACTGTTATGACACTGATGCCCTTTGCAACCACGTACCAATATGAGAGTGGATTCTCGGCCCTCACTAGCATGAAAACTAAATACAGGCACAGACTGTGTGTGGAAAAATATTCTCTCCAATACAACCCAACATTGCAGAGTTATGTGCATCCTTTGAAGCACACCCTTCTCATTAACCTGTGGTGAGTTATTCACAAATTTCAATGAACAAATAAGGTTTTATATGTAAGATGGTAAAATAAAGAGCCAAATTATTAATTATTATTATATTGGTGCTAGAGGGGGTACGCAGCTGGAGGTTGAATGTTTGAAGGGGTATGGGACTATAACAAGTTTGGGAACCACTGGTCTAGAGGAATGTGCCCATTCCAGGACCAGGGAACGGGCAGAGTCCGGGACAAATATCCGGGGTCCAGCTGGGAATGCTGCGCCTTACAGACCAGGCTCTCTATACCCCAGATGACTGCAGTCGCTAGACAGGAGGTACGGAGGATGGTCTCGGGGTCAGACAGTGTAGCAATGGGGCAATACCGGCGTGAGAGCGCGTCAGGCTTCACCTTCACCGGAGGAGATAGTACATTTTAACAGAGTGAATAGCAAGGCCCAACGAGTGCCTCCACTCCTCCAACGCCACCTTGACCGCGAGTAGTTCTCGATTTCCCATGTCATAGTTCCTCTCAGGGGCTTAAGACGATGTGAAAGGAAAGTGCAGGGACGCAGCTTTTGGTACTGGGCAGAACGCTGGCACAGGACGGCCCCCTCTTCGACGTCCGATGCGTCGACCTCCACTACGAACGGCCAGGATGGGTCCAGATGGATTAAAATGGGAGCTGTAGTGAATCGATGCTTGAGGTCCGAGTACGCCCGGTCAGCTGAGAGCACGTGAATGGAACCTTGGGAGAGGTGTGTGCTGAGAGGGGGGAAGCCAGGGTGCTGTAACCCCGGATGAAACGGAGGTAGAAATTAGCAAACCCCATGAAACGTTGCAGCTGCACTCTGGATGTGGGTTGAGGCCAATCCACCACCGCTCTCACCTTATCAGAATCCATCTGAATAGTTCCTGCAGTGATGACATATCCTAGGAAGGAGATGGTGGAGCGATGGAACTCACACTTCTCCGCTTTAACAAAGAGCTGGTTCTCCAGGAGGGGTGGAGGACGTACTCTTGAGCTGAACAGGAAAAAACAAGGATGTCATCAAGGTAGACAAACACTAACTGGTTCAACATGTCACGGAGCACATCGTTGATCAGGGCCTGGAACACTGCGTGGGCGTTGGTCAGTCTGAAAGGCATAACAAGGTACTCATAGTGCCCGCTAGCCGTTCTAAAGACTGTCTTCCATTCATCTCCTTCCCGTATCCGAACCAGATGGTCGCTGTTCTGAAAGTCCAACTTCGAGAAGATTGTTGCCCAATGGAGAGCCTCGAAAGCCGAGGAGATGAGTGGTAGAGGGTAACGTTTTTTAACTGTGATGTCATTCAGGCCCCGATAGTCAATACATGGGCGCAGGGTTTTGTCCTTCTTCTGCACAAAGAAGAACCCAGCGCCGGCGGGGGAGGCAGATGGGCGAATGCTCCCTGCAGCAAGAGAGTCCTCAATGTACCTTTACATAGTCTTGGTCTCCGGACCCGACAGGGAATAACGCCGTCCCCAAGGCAGTGTAGTTCCTGGGGGAAGGTCAATAGAGAGTCTGGGGGGTTACCACAATGGCTTGCTGCGTAGTAGAAAATCTACAGAATTGCTCTAGCAATGCACTGAAAGTGTGATCCTGGCGTTCCGCCAAGGTCTGGAGTCCTTTCATAAGGTTTTAAAGTAGCTCCTTGTGTCTTCCAATGGTGGCTCCTTGGGAGGAGACAGTGTTGCGAAGCTGGTCTGAGTCTGCTGGGTCAGTCAGGGGGGTGGAGAACAAGCACAAGACAGGTAAAACAGATCACGGTATCACAATGTTATTTTCCAAAACATGTAAAAGTGTGTCTGATGATTCATGATGGTGCCCTCATTGATTGTGTCCCTGCTAATAAATATATGCCATTCATATCAAGCAAAACTTCTGAAGTCCAGAAAAAAAAATCTTAGTATTGCAAATAACAATGATATTGAAAACAAAATATAAACCCAAAAGTATTGATAGCTAAACAAAATATTGCAAGGAAATAATAAAAAATGCGAAAACAAATTAATTGTAAATGGATGCAAAAAAAACTTTTTCAGTGAAACCTTTTTCATGATAACGCGATTAAATAAAACACTTCCCTCTTTCCTGGAATTTCCCTATCTTTGGTTATGTTGCCCCTAGCCTTTGCTTTGACTGCCTTTTTTACAGTTGCAAGTTTTAGCACATTCATTGGAGCAACATAGCACCCTGCATCCCACTGCTGGTTTGCCTCTGAAGCTGATCAGGGAGGGTCCTGGTCGGTCCCTGGCTGGGAGAACAGATGTAGCTGGAAGTGGTGAAAAGGAGGGGGGGGGGGGGGGGGGATCTGCCTGTTTCATTAAATAGTACCCGCAAAACACCAGTCTCAACAGTGAAGAGGCGACTCCGGGATGTTGACCTTCTAGGCAGAGTTCCAAAGAAAAAGGCATATCTCAGACTGGCCAATAAAAAGAAAAGATTAAGATGGGCAAAAGAACACAGACACTGGACAGAGGAACTCTGCCTAGAAGGCCAGTATCCCGGTGTCGCCTCTTCACTGTTGACGTTGAGACTGGTGTTTTGCGGGTACTATTTAATGAAGCTGCCAGTTGAGGACTTGTGAGGCATCTATTTCTCAACTCTAATGTACATGTCCTATTGCTCAGTTGTGCACCGGGGCCTCCCACTCCTCTTTCTAATCGAACCCACAAATACATGCTCCAGATACTCAACTAGTCTAAGGAATGCCAGTTTTATTGCTTCTTTAATTAGAACAACAGTTCAGCTGTGCTAACATAATTGCAAAATGGTTTTCTAAGGATCAATTAGTCTTTTAAAATGATAAACTTGGATTAGCTAACACAACGTGCCATTGGAACACAAGAGTTATGGTTGCTGATAATGGGCCTCTGTTTTATGGAATATCTACATAGACGTACAATCTGCCGTTTCCAGCTGCAATACTCATTTACAACATTAACAATGTCTACTGTCATGTTTTGTCATTGATCATCATGTCTTGTCCCTGTGCTTCCCTCTGCTGGTCTTATTAGGTTCTTTCCCTCTTTCTATCCCTCTCTCTCCCCCTCCCTCTCTCCCTCTCTCGCTCTCTCTCTCTATCGTTCCGTTCCTGCTCCCAGCTGTTTCCCATTCTCCTAACTACCTCATTTACTCTTTCACACCTGTCCCCTATTTTACCCTCTGATTAGAGTCCCTATTTCTCCCTCTGTCTTCCGCTTCTGTCCTTGTCGGATTCTTGTTTGATGTTTGCTGTTCTGTGTCCTTGTTCCGCCCTGTCGTGTTTTTGCCTTCTTCAGATGCTGCGTGTGAGCAGGTGTCTATGTCAGCTACGGCCTGTGCCTTCCTGAAGCGACCTGCAGTCTGTGGTCGCGTCTCCAGTCGTTCCTCTCTTCTGACGAGAGGATTTCAGTTTCCTGTTTTGGATTTACCTTTGATAATATCCAGGAGAATCATTGTTTGTTTAAGACTGGAATAAAGACTCTGTTTCTATTACGTCGCTTTTGGGTCCTCATTCACCAGCATAACAGAAGAATCCGACCAAGAATGGACCCAGCGACTACGGATTCTCGCAACACTGCCGTCGAGTTCCAGGGAGCAATGCTCGGCAGACACGAGCAGGAATTGTCTGCTGCTCGTCATGCCGTTGAGACCCTGGCCGCTCAGGTCTCCGACCTCTCAGGACAGTTTCAGAGTCTTCGTCTCGTGCCACCAGCTACTTCCTGGTCTTCCGAGTCTCCGGAACCTAGGGTTAATAACCCACCATGTTACTCTGGGCAACCCACTGAGTGTCGCTCCTTTCTCACCCAGTGTGATATTGTGTTCTCTCTCCAGCCCAACACATACTCAAGAGAGAGAGCTCGGATCGCTTACGTCATATCACTCCTTACTGGTCGGGCTCGGGAGTGGGGCACAGCTATCTGGGAGGCAAGGGCTGAGTGTTCTAACGATTATCAGAACTTTAAAGAGGAGATGATACGGGTTTTTGATCGTTCAGTTTTTGGGAAGGAGGCTTCCAGGGCCCTGGCTTCCCTATGTCAAGGTGATCGATCCATAACGGATTACTCTATAGAGTTTCGCACTCTTGCTGCCTCCAGTGACTGGAACGAGCCGGCGTTGCTCGCTCGTTTTCTGGAGGGACTCCACGCTGAGGTTAAGGATGAGATTCTCTCCCGGGAGGTTCCTTCCAGCGTGGACTCTTTGATTGCACTCGCCATCCGCATAGAACGACGGGTAGATCTTCGTCACCGAGCTCGTGGAAGAGAGCTCGCGTTAACGGTGTTCCCCCTCTCCGCATCTCAACCATCTCCTCCCACCGGCTCAGAGACTGAGCCCATGCAGCTGGGAGGTATTCGCATCTCGACTAAGGAGAGGGAACGGAGAATCACCAACCGCCTTTGCCTCTATTGCGGTTCTGCTGGACATTTTGTCATGTCATGTCCAGTAAAAGGCCAGAGCTCATCAGTAAGCGGAGGGCTACTGGTGAGCGCTACTACTCAGGTCTCTCCATCAAGATCCTGTACTACCTTGTCGGTCCATCTACGCTGGACCGGTTCGGCTGCTTCCTGCAGTGCCTTGATAGACTCTGGGGCTGAGGGTTGTTTTATGGACGAAGCATGGGCTCGGAAACATGACATTCCTCTCAGACAGTTAGGGAAGCCCACGCCCATGTTCGCCTTAGATGGTAGTCTTCTCCCCAGTATCAGATGTGAGACACTACCTTTAACCCTCACAGTATCTGGTAACCACAGTGAGACCATTTCCTTTTTGATTTTTCGTTCACCTTTTACACCTGTTGTTTTGGGTCATCCCTGGCTAGTATGTCATAATCCTTCTATTAATTGGTCTAGTAATTCTATCCTATCCTGGAACGTTTCTTGTCATGTGAAGTGTTTAATGTCTGCTATCCCTCCTGTTTCTTCTGTCCCCTCTTCTCAGGAGGAACCTGGTGATTTGACAGGAGTGCCGGAGGAATATCTTGATCTGCGCACGGTCTTCAGTCGGTCCAGAGCCAACTCTCTTCCTCCTCACCGGTCGTATGATTGTTGTATTGATCTCCTTCCGGGGACCACTCCTCCTCGGGGTAGACTATACTCTCTGTCGGCTCCCGAACGTAAGGCTCTCGAGGATTATCTGTCTGTTTCTCTCGACACCGGTACCGTGGTGCCTTCTTCCTCTCCCGCCGGAGCGGGGGTTTTTTTTGTTAAGAAGAAGGACGGTACTCTGCGCCCCTGCGTGGATTATCGAGGGTTGAATGACATAACGGTTAAGAATCGTTATCCGCTTCCCCTTATGTCGTCAGCCTTCGAGATTCTGCAGGGAGCCAGGTTCTTTACTAAGTTGGACCTTCGTAACGCTTACCATCTCGTGCGCATCAGAGAGGGGGACGAGTGGAAAACGGCGTTTAACACTCCGTTAGGGCATTTTGAATACCGGGTTCTGCCGTTCGGTCTCGCTAATGCTCCAGCTGTCTTTCAGGCATTAGTTAATGATGTACTGAGAGACATGCTGAACATCTTTGTTTTCGTTTACCTTGACGATATCCTGATTTTTTCACCGTCACTCGAGATTCATGTTCAGCACGTTCGACGTGTACTCCAGCGCCTTTTAGAGAATTGTCTCTACGTGAAGGCTGAGAAGTGCGCCTTTCATGTCTCCTCTGTCACATTTCTCGGTTCTGTTATTTCCGCTGAAGGCATTCAGATGGATCCCGCTAAGGTCCAGGCTGTCAGCGATTGGCCCGTTCCTAAGTCACGTGTCGAGTTGCAGCGCTTTCTCGGTTTCGCTAATTTCTATCGGCGTTTCATTCGTAATTTCGGTCAAGTGGCTGCTCCTCTCACAGCTCTGACTTCTGTCAAGACGTGCTTTAAGTGGTCCGGTTCCGCCCAGGGAGCTTTTGATCTCCTCAAGAAGCGTTTTACATCCGCTCCTATCCTTGTTACTCCTGACGTCACTAAACAATTTATTGTCGAGGTTGACGCTTCAGAGGTGGGCGTGGGAGCCATTCTGTCCCAGCGCTTCCAGTCTGACGATAAGGTCCATCCTTGCGCTTATTTTTCTCATCGCCTATCGCCATCGGAACGCAACTATGATGTGGGTAACCGCGAACTGCTCGCCATCCGCTTAGCCCTAGGCGAATGGCGACAGTGGTTGGAGGGGGCGACCGTCCCTTTTGTCGTTTGGACTGACCATAAGAACCTTGAGTACATCCGTTCTGCCAAACGACTTAATGCACGTCAAGCTCGTTGGGCGTTGTTTTTCGCTCGTTTCGAGTTCGTGATTTCTTATCGCCCGGGAAATAAGAACACCAAGCCTGATGCCTTATCCCGTCTCTTTAGTTCTTCTGTGGCTTCTACCGACCCCGAGGGGATTCTCCCTGAGGGGCGTGTTGTCGGGTTGACTGTCTGGGGAATTGAGAGACAGGTAAAGCAAGCACTCACTCACACTGCGTCGCCGCGCGCTTGTCCTAGTAACCTTCTGTTCGTTCCTGTCTCTACTCGTCTGGCTGTTCTTCAGTGGGCTCACTCTGCCAAGTTAGCTGGCCACCCCGGCGTTCGGGGTACGCTTGCTTCTATTCGCCAGCGGTTTTGGTGGCCTACTCAGGAGCGTGACACGCGCCGTTTCGTGGCTGCTTGTTCGGACTGCGCGCAGACTAAGTCAGGTAACTCTCCTCCTGCCGGTCGTCTCAGACCGCTTCCCATTCCTTCTCGACCATGGTCTCACATCGCCTTAGACTTTATTACCGGTCTGCCTTCGTCTGCGGGGAAGACTGTGATTCTTACGGTTGTCGATAGGTTCTCTAAGGCGGCACATTTCATTCCCCTCGCTAAGCTTCCTTCCGCTAAGGAGACGGCACAAATCATCATTGAGAATGTGTTCAGAATTCATGGCCTCCCGTTAGACGCCGTTTCAGACAGAGGCCCGCAATTCACGTCACAGTTTTGGAGGGAGTTCTGTCGTTTGATTGGTGCTTCCGTCAGTCTCTCTTCCGGGTTTCATCCCCAGTCTAACGGTCAAGCAGAAAGGGCCAATCAGTCGATTGGTCGCATTTTACGCAGCCTTTCTTTTCGAAACCCTGCGTCTTGGGCAGAACAGCTCCCCTGGGCAGAATACGCTCACAACTCGCTTCCTTCGTCTGCTACCGGGCTATCTCCGTTTCAGAGTAGTCTTGGGTACCAGCCTCCTCTGTTCTCGTCCCAGCTCGCCGAGTCCAGCGTTCCCTCCGCTCAGGCTTTTGTCCAACGTTGTGAGCGCACCTGGAGGAGGGTCAGGTCTGCACTTTGCCGTTACAGGGCGCAGACTGTGAGAGCCGCCAACAAACGTAGGATTAAGAGCCCTAGGTATTGTCGCGGTCAGAGAGTGTGGCTTTCCACTCGTAACCTTCCCCTTACGACAGCTTCTCGCAAGTTGACTCCGCGGTTCATTGGTCCGTTCCGTGTCTCTCAGGTCGTCAATCCTGTCGCTGTGCGACTGCTTCTTCCGCGACATCTTCGTCGCGTCCACCCTGTCTTCCATGTCTCCTGTGTCAAGCCTTTTCTTCGCGCCCCCGTTCGTCTTCCCTCCCCCCCCCCCGTCCTTGTCGAGGGCGCACCTATTTACAAGGTACGGAAGATCATGGACATGCGTTCTCGGGGACGTGGTCACCAGTACTTAGTGGATTGGGAGGGTTACGGTCCTGAGGAGAGGAGTTGGGTTCCATCTCGGGACGTGCTGGACCGTTCGTTGATTGATGATTTCCTCCGTTGCCGCCAGGGTTCCTCCTCGAGTGCGCCAGGAGGCGCTCGGTGAGTGGGGGGGTACTGTCATGTTTTGTCATTGATCATCATGTCTTGTCCCTGTGCTTCCCTCTGCTGGTCTTATTAGGTTCTTTCCCTCTTTCTATCCCTCTCTCTCCCCCTCCCTCTCTCCCTCTCTCGCTCTCTCTCTCTATCGTTCCGTTCCTGCTCCCAGCTGTTTCCCATTCTCCTAACTACCTCATTTACTCTTTCACACCTGTCCCCTATTTTACCCTCTGATTAGAGTCCCTATTTCTCCCTCTGTCTTCCGCTTCTGTCCTTGTCGGATTCTTGTTTGATGTTTGCTGTTCTGTGTCCTTGTTCCGCCCTGTCGTGTTTTTGCCTTCTTCAGATGCTGCGTGTGAGCAGGTGTCTATGTCAGCTACGGCCTGTGCCTTCCTGAAGCGACCTGCAGTCTGTGGTCGCGTCTCCAGTCGTTCCTCTCTTCTGACGAGAGGATTTCAGTTTCCTGTTTTGGATTTACCTTTGATAATATCCAGGAGAATCATTGTTTGTTTAAGACTGGAATAAAGACTCTGTTTCTATTACGTCGCTTTTGGGTCCTCATTCACCAGCATAACAGTCTACACTATATTTCTGATCAATTACATGTTATTTTAATGGACAAAAAATTTGCTTTTCTTTTAAAAACAAGGACATTTCTAAGTGACCACAAACTTTTGAACGGTAGTGTATATTTGAAAACGTTTTGTGCATTTTTTGTATGGGTCTTCGAAATCTCGATCTATGCATTGCACTCTTTTTGTTTATAAAGCCCTCCTGCTCAAAAGGCTGATTGAGGACCTTTTACTGAAAAATGTGGGGATTTTCCATGACTGTGTTTTGCTTTTTGTGTATCGATGTGAATATTGATGTGTATATTGATGTGTTTTTATGTGTATTGATGTGTGTACAGGGCTCATCTGTAAAAGAGACCTTGGTCTCAGCATGACTCCTTGTTAAGATAAAGGTTATATAAAAAAAATACTGTCCCTGGGTGCAGATGGAGAAAATCCACAAGCATCTGTGGCCTCTCAAAGGGTTAGCTTGTCGGACATATGCCATGCTAATGACAGGCCAGCATACCGGAGTCGCCTCTTCACTGTTGATGTTGAGACTGGTGTTTTGCTATTTAATGAAGCTGCCAGTTGAGGACTTGTGAGGCGCCTGTATGCATAACCTCCAGGGAAGGCAGATGCCCAGCTGTAGAAGTGTTTGGCTGACAGGGGTTGAAGTGCATGGGGGTGTGACAATGAGATGGACAGGTAGACTTTGGAGGTCAGGATTTAACCCTTCTTTCACTCCTCCAAACTGGCAGGGACCGTAGTGGTTTCCAATCAGACAGATTGGTGTAGGGGCCCTGCTAGACGTCAAGGGCCCACCAACACCATGCTGGCCCCTGGTGGGATAACTAGTAGCCTTTCAGAAAACACATTTCAATTACCCTAAGAGCCTCTGTTCTCTCCCCCCGCCCCCTACTCCCTCCCTCCCTTCCTCTCTCTCTCTCTCTCTCTATTCTCTACTTCTGTCCCTTTCATTTGACCTCTTCCTTAAATGACTCTGCATGTGCGCACTTGCAAAAATGACTTAATGGCAAGGTCCTTTCCTTTTAGTGGTGTCATTCCTCACTCAATGTGTGTGCTGAATACATGTATTCGTGAAAAAAAGGCAGGCGGTTGCCCTCAACACTCTTGATTCCATGTCTCTTTTTTTGGCATGTCACCAACAACAACATTTTCTAGAACACTCAGAGTCAATGTATTATGGGACACTCAGCGGACAAACATTTGACCCAAAATAAAAAATGCACGAAGTTGAAATAAGGGGACGTCAGAAGGTCGTTCCTGCTTGCTCTGCGGAGGTTTGGCTTATATAATAGGTCCCTGAATCTAGAGACCGAAGGAGAATGAAAAGATAACAAAGGAAATGTACTGAAACTGATGACCCTGAGATCAGATACATCAGAGGAGAAGAAAAGCTAGAGGAGAAAGAGACAAAGAACCAGCGAGATGAGGGACAGGGCTGTATGAGAGAGGAAGATATAAGTACACTAACGGAGAGACAGTGGAGCTGCAAAGGGGATCCTCATATCCTGTCAGATCATATTACTGGAGGTCAGGAGAGATTTACTGCTGCTCTCCCCAGGTAAAAGGCTCATCTGAGAGGGATGAGCTGCTAGGATTACCCCTGAACACTGAAGCAGGGCCCAGACCTCCCCTCCCTGCCCTGAAGTCTACTAACACACTCACTCACAAGACAAACACAGCTCTGGGACTTCAACTCCTCTCTCACTAACCCCCTCCCCCTCCCTTATCTACCCTTCCTCCTCATCCCTGTCTCTCAAACTCCTCTCACACTCAACCCTCTTTCCTCCCAGCTCTAAAGTAGCAAAGCAAAATATGTATTCTGATAAGGTACGAGTGCTCCCATATCGTGAATGAATAAACATTAGTTCTTAAGTCAGATCACAATAAGAGTCACAACACATGCACGCACACAGCACCTTTTTCTGAGTAAAGGATCCCCTTAAAACTCTGTTCTCTACCCTCTCTTTAATGCGTGAAGTATGGTGGGGGCAGCATCATACTGTGAGGAGGTTTATAGCGGCAGGAACTGGGAGAGTTGTCAGGATTGAGGGGAATATGAACGGAGCAAAGTACAGAGAGATCCTTGATGAAAGCCTGCTCCAGAGCACTCAGGACCTCAGACTGGGGCGAAGGTTCACCTTCCAACACGACAACGACCCTTAGCACACAGCCAAAACTGAAAGCGCAAACCACCTCAATTAAACATGGAAAGAGGTCTGGAAATATGCCTGAATATTAACAGTGTAGTTATTCCCTCCGCAAGGCAATCAAACAAGCGAAATGCCGGTACAGGGACAAGATGGAGTCGCAATTCAACGGCTCAGACACGAGACGTATGTGGCAGGGTCTACAGGAAATCACGGACTACAAAAAGAAAACCAGCCAAGTCACGGACACCGACGTCTTGCTTCTAGACAAACTAAACACCTTCTTTGTCCGCTTTGAGGATAATACAGTGCCACCGTCACTCGTAGCACTCACTTCTGTCATCATGAAGTGCTTTGAGAAGCTAGTCAAGGATCATATCACCTCCACCTTACCGTCACGAGGAATACCTATGTAAGAATGCTGTTCATTGACTATAGCTCAGCATTCAACACCATAGTACCCTCCAATCTCATCAAATAAATCATTCTCTCTACTAATATTCTGACATTTCACATTCTTAAAATGAAGTGGTGATCCTAACTGACCTAAAACAGGGATTTTTTACTAGGATTAAATGTCAGAAATTGTGAAAAAATGAGTTTAAATGTATTTGGCTAAGGTGTACGTAAACTTCTGACTTCAACTGTGTGTATTTGTGTATGTGTTTAAATCCTTACAAACAAAACAGGTGAAAATGTTGTTGTTTTTTAACACAAATAGCTGTTTTCACATGTTGAGCTACAATTTCTCATGTGAAACCATATTTTCACATGTATTCAATTTAGAGTTCACGTTTACACACAACTAGCTCTCACAGTCTCACGTCAGAATTATACATTCATCCATGTTTCTCAAATGTCAAATTTCGAAGTGTTTAAAGGTTAAGTTTCAGCATTAACTCCACATTTTTTTAGGTTAAAAGGCTAAGTTCTGTCATGACTCTGAAATCTTATGGTTAGGCATTAACTCTGAATGGTTAAGGCAAGTGTTAAGGTTTGGGATAGGCTTAAAACTAAAATCGCATAAACAACTTTCTATCGCTGGATTCGAACATGCATCAGAGGCAGATGCGTACGCCCATCTGCCATCCCTGTCCACAACGCCCTGGCAAAACCGGAATCTACTTGAAGGTAACAGCGCTCACTGTTGTCCCTAGTGGCCGGATTCCACGTCATCTCCCGATGTCCTCAGACATGGACGGTCGTCAAATACTGTCTTGTATCCTGGGTGACCTGGCTGTTAACATCACATTTTCACATGTGAGAAGGAAAGACATGTTTTCACTTCACATGGGAATTGCAATTGCACATGTGAAATTTGCGGTTACAAATGTTAAAAACTTTCGCATGTGAATATCAAATATGCACTTCATCATGTGAAAAATTGCACGTTCACATATGGAATTGTAAGTTCACATGATAAAATCAATCACATGTAAAAATCTAAATTGCAGTTTCACATGTAAAAACCATTCACAAGTGAAAATCGAATGTGCACCTCATCATGTGAAAAATTTGCACTTTCACATTTGAAAAATAATCACATGTAAAAATCTAAATTGCAGTTTCACATGTTAAAATAATTCACATGTGGAAATCGAATGTGCACTTCATCATTGTGAAAAATCGCACGTTCACATATGAAAATCAAAAAATCTAAACTGCAGTTTCACATGTAAGAAACATTCACAAGTGAAAATCTAACTTTCACATTTGCAATTGCAAATTCAATATGATGTAAGGTATTGTATTGATGTTTATCACCTTTTCTGATCCCAAGGAACTTGTGAAATATGAACAAAAAAATATATAATAATATAGGCCAATTGAATATGAAAAAAAGACATTTCTTTACACAAAAAAAGCTACTAAACAAGAGATGATGCAAAACAACTGTCTGTATCTCATGAAAGAGAAAAGAATCAGAGAGCTATGGTTTAAAAGTTGATCTTGTAAAAATGTGTGTTAGCCGTCTTGGTCGAATGAACGTCAAGACCTCGGATTCTCGGGTTCTAATCCTGACAGTTACAAAAGCACACATGTGAAACTTACATCACGTGACATGTTGGGAAACAACATGTGTCTGAGTCATGTGAACAATTAACATGTGAAAAATCACATGCCTGACTCGGGAAAATTTCACATGTAAAAAAATATATATACACACACGTGTCCTAAAACCACATGGATTTTTTGCATGTGTTTTTTCTTAAGGGCAGTGGATTTTTTATTAGTATTCTCTGGCTATGAGGCTGCACCGACGGTGGGACCTCAGAGAGCAGCAGAGACATGAATAGTTTAGCATGTAGCTACCCACCACTTTGACTATGCATGACAGAACATGCCCAGCACTGGACAGGAGAGAGAGAGAGAGGTTGAGAGGGACAGAGTGATAGGATGATAGATAATTCAAATAACACACATACTGTACACATTTAGCCATTTTAGCCCCGTCCCTCTGTACTGTGAGGTCCCTGCAGCCTACGCTACCACAGTCTGCGTTTAACCGCCTCATCACAACACATTTCTCTGCACACCAGTGGAGGGTCTCAAGACAGATACACAGAAGTACGCACACGCAGGGGGAAAAAACCGAACAGAAATTGCAATCCTCTCTTTCTGCCCGTGGAGAGCATTGGCCAGTACTCAGGGAAAAGAGTGGTTGCTGGGCAACGGGTTGTGGTTGCCATGGTGAATGTAAGTGGAACAGCTGGTCCAATCAGCATAAAGTGCGGGCAGGCGGGGGCAGAGCCAGCCAGGCTCATGCCAACACACACAGGAAGGAGAGAGACACTGCTGACTGAGGAATGCAGGATGGGGGGGATGACAGCGAGGAGAGGATGATAGAGAAGAAGGGAGGAAACGTTTGACTATTTAAGACAAGAGAGAACAGAGGACTAAAAAGAAGCCAGGCTTATACAGGAAAAGAGATGTAAGGAATGGCGAGGAATAAAAAGAGGACTAAATTGTATATATGGGAGAAAGTGTGAGAGAGGGACAGAGAGAGATAGATAAAGGTCAGGGCAGGAGACAGAGAAGGATAAAAGAGGACATGATAGGAAAGGTCTGTGGATGGAGGAGGATAGAGGTGACCAGACGAGAAGAGGAAACTAGGAAAGAAGTGACTGGAATGAAAAAGGAAAGAGGTCAGACAACAGTTATCCCCTTTAGATCTGGGCTTTCTAGAATAATCAGGAGCACTACATCTGAGGAGAAATACAGATTCATTCGTTCCATGTGAAGCAAATGGTAAAAAACGGCAACATGATGTTATTTCAGTATAGGTTTGCAGACTAGAGAGACATTATCGACGGTACGTTTTCCATGTCCTGTGTTAAGTGAGGGTGATAGGAGATGGCCGATGAGTGCATGGGGGGGGGGGATGGAGGAGGAAGGAGTGAGGGCTAATGGGTGTATGCATGGGGGCAGGGAATGAAGAGGATGGCAGGCAGGGTAATGTTTTGACTGATTTGGCTAGCTGAGCCCGAGGGGAATCACATGGTTGGTTCATCTGAAGGGACAGGCGCTGCACGCACATGGACTTTTCCCTCTACACGACTCAGTTCCACTTGTGTCGGCTGCAAGCAGGACTGAATATTCCATTTGATTCGGAATGTGATATTCTATTAAACTATTTCGCAACAGATTTCAAGTAGGGGTAGAGGGAAATAACAACATTGAGATAATTTAATCAGATGATGTGATCTACATGTGAACTCAACTCATTCAATGCGTCTTTCTCTCTCTCTTTGGGGAAACTGGTTCAAGGCCCTGTTAATTAGTGCACAATTCCCCAAAGGAATCCCCTTTCGCCACGTCAATCTCATCACATCCTACACACACTTTCTCGTTTCTGTTACTGTACAACTCAAAAGAAAAGGGTGAGCATTTCTAGTTATGTCGAGAACATAACATGGTCAGCTGTCTGATATATGTGTCTGCTGTAGCTGGTATTGGATTCACTGTTTACATCACAGCTGCCAATCCCTATCTGATAGGCTGAAATCAGGCTTCTGAGATTGATGTGTAGGCCAGAACACACACGGAAACAGGGACATGAGTTGACCCCCAAGGGCGATCTTCTGGAGAGAGCGTGTCCGCTCTCCACTCAACGTACAGGGTGACACACGCTGAGGATGACACACAGAGACAGAGGCGCACACAGACACAAGTGCACACAGTCAAAACACAACAAGAAAACTTTTAGGACGCACACACACGCTCTTCAAAGATGGACACACACACAAACACACACTCCGAGTGCCACGCTTCAGCGGGCACAGAGGGGCGTGAGATGAACAGAGGGCTCAGTTGTTCATCAGCAACCCGATCAGTCCTTTCTATGGCCAGAATATACAGTATGGCCTCCATTTTCTTACCAAGGGAATTAGAATTGCTGGATAATGCAGAAGAATATTCAATTTTTTCCCTCCAATTGCTCCTCTAATAATGCATGACATACTGTATGAGTGTAAATGTATGAGTCAGAATGGACAGATTACAATACACTTCCTTGACCATAGCAATGGCGTATCCTATATTTGAAATGTTGTACTAAGAAAGGTATGCTGCACCAACATAAAGCTAACATTTGATTAAATATATTATATGGATAATCTATTAGTTCATAGCATCAATGCTTATGAGGGGAGGGGAGGGGAGCCAGTGCCTTGTCATTTTTACCGTGGTCTGTTCCCTGTCAGTCCCCTCTGACTCCCATCACCATGACCAGACACAGGGTTTACAGCAGTGACTGACACTCACTTACACCTTCCTGTCACCAACACAAAGGATACTGGGAGGCCTGATTTCCAGGGCGACCGAGAGGCACCTTTCCTTGACCACAGATCAGAATGAGCCATTAGCTTGCATCTCAGGTACAGCAATATCGCCATGGTGCCCACAGCTCGTCGTGGAGATCAAAGAGAAGCCAACGGTAACCTCAGTTGTGTGTTGGTGAATAAACACATCAATCGCATCACACGTGAAGGTCTTGGATTCATAAATGGTATTACTCAATAACTAGAAGAACAAGAAAAGCGTTGACTATTACACAGTATAACTACGCCCCAGGGCCCGGTTTCCCGATAGCAATGGAACTTAGGCTTGCAGAAAGAACACTCGCTAAGTGCATTGTTGAGGCATAGTGTCGGTAACGATAGGATCAAAAGAAAGGCAGGGCAGCTCTCAGATCAGTTTTCTCCATTTAAATCTTACCTTATCATTAGAATTATTCCACAATACTGACGACGGGTCACGGATCAGCCGCGGACTGATTTTGTCTTGAGTGGATGGTCGGGGGGCCAGAACATACTAAAAAAATACTTTGTAGACTCCAAATTGACCGCAAGAAGCCCAAACAGATCTAATATTTGACTGAAACATAATCATTTCAAACCTTCCTTACATTTGTATATGATCACGTGTCTCTCTATTATGCGTGTGAATACTTAGGAACATATTTCCAAAAATAAAAATCACTTGGAGCTGATCTGGTGTTTTTACAGTGTTTTATGTCCAACAATGAAAATTACCAAAATCTTTTTGTGGGTTGAGAAAGCCACCCATTGGCCAAATTCGTCCCGTGGGCTGCCAGTTGGTGAACCCTGACCTCGAGAAATATTAACCTGTGGCTGCAAATATTTAAGCGGCTTTTTCTAATGTTTACCCGGTAATAATGCACTAAATCAAGATTTGGCACATCACTGCACACCTGTTAGGCTACACATCATGTAATATATTGAGACAAAATGTACAGACAGTGGCCAAATAGCAAAATAAAACTCCATTTGAATGAACATTAAACTGATTTCAATATCATTGAACTATATAGTCCTGTGTTGCCTACACTGTAGGTAGGCTACGTTTTAACGCACTCATCTCGGTTTTCATCTGAAGTATCTTTGTATTCTTCTTCTTGTTTGTAACAACTGCAAAGTCATTGGCAACTTTGTATTTGTAGTCAACTTCGTTGTGAAGTTATTGGCGGTAACAGAGACAGATCAACATTTTGATTCTAGGATTATCGGAGATCTTCTATAAAGGGACGCGGTAGGGACAAAACACATCTAACGACATGCTTAGCTGTTCTATGAGTGGTCTGAGTTGGTCTGGAAATAACAAGCGTTGTCAAGTCCAATTTTAGTAACAATGGTTTTGGGAAACAGTTCAAAAATGTTAAGACGGTTCTGACGATGAACTTAGCGTTAAGATGCTCTTGGGAAACCAGGCCCAGGTTAATACATGTGTAGGACCAACAGGCTAATTTGTGCTCAGAGATATCCGTGCTCAATGTGGGATAGCAGTTATTGTTTTAAAGGAGAAGTTTACCCAAAATCCAGAAACTCCCAAGTCATTCCGTACATTAAAACTAGTTCAGTGGAGGTTGCCCTCTCCCCCTCTCTCTCCCAGTAGTGCTGTACTGAAACAGATGCAAAATGGGTCACATGACTTGTGACTTTCCTGGATGCAAGGCCTCACTCCGTTGCCAGCGAATTAATGATTCAGAAATCCGAAGTGTGGACAAATTCGTTTTTTTTTTGTCAAAAGTACCATCGGTTTTGAGTCAGGGAATATGTACTTTTACACTTAAAACATTTGCGATTATTTATATAATTATTTGATTTAGCCAACGCCACAACAGCGGAGATGGGTAACAACTGAGCATATGCTCTCTCGGGGAATCCCTGCCACTTAGAAACTGCACGTTATGCACTTATTCACAGAGGCACGTTTTTTTCAATGGAAAAGTAAAGGCAACATTACACATTAGTTATACAAAGTGAACAACAACCTGCAAACATGTCTAACAATGAAATACTCGCGAGTAATGAAGAAAACTACTGGAGGGGCGCCGATGGTATTGTTGAAACCGTATTTGTTTGAGCCTGAGTATTTGGACAAAGAATTTAGGTCAATTGAGCTTCAGATGGCCGCAGTAGCTCTAAGCCCTGAAGTAGGTGGACCACAGATCCCCAGGATCAACACAGGCTGGTGGTGAATTTTAATACGTGACTACAATTCTTACAGAAATGGAGGAACGTAATGACGAGGAGCAGTTATTGCGTTTGCGACCACAGGGATTTTGCTGCCCACATATACTCTAGTGTCCTGTAAAAAAAACGAATTGGAGACTCAACCCTGTTCCAACTGGGCCAATTGGACAGTTATCCAACGAGTAAGTAACTAAAATTTACTTTATTGCACGGCGGGACCGTTAGTGTGTTTATGTTTTCACATTAGCCCAAAACACTATATAGCCTATGTTTTTGGGATATTGTATTCTGCAATGTAAGGTGACACAATGTCTGTTGTCTCTCAACCCCCCCCACCCCCCTGTAGAGCACCTAGGCCTATATATCTACATGAAATGGTGCAATGGTAACAACACAATAAGAACACTTTAAGGATCAGGCCACATACCTCTGCACGCTTGCTTTGTCATTGTCTCTTCTCAAAATGAGCCTTTGTATTTTGGCACTGCGCCACATCCAGTCCACGGAAATACGGTAGCAACAGCTGTATATTTTAGTATCCTTCGGTTTTCTCTCCCCATCATATCATATCTCGTTCATATGCATCGTCGCCGAAGTGCTTGCTACACACGCGGAGCGATGCAAGGTTGTCTGCGGGAGTATTTCCATCCTATTGACTATTTCTAATTGCTATTAACCATCTTCTGCATCTTCGCCATATCGTTTATCTAGAAATGGTGACATTTGGTGTCTTCTTCCCTTGAGTTCCTGTATAAAGTGCAGCCAGAGACTGAGCGAACACCAGCTTGCTCTTGCTGCCATCTCTTTTTCCACTTTGCATAATTAACTTTATAGAGTATGCCTAACTTTGATAGAGTATGCCTAACTCTATCAACTTTCGCACCAGGTAATCCCCCCCCCCCCCAAAAAAATGGGATCAAGGGAATATCATGACGTTTCTACATAGCAGGGTTTCCCCCAAATAATTATATGAATAATCGCAAATGTTTTAGGTGGAAAAGTACCCATTTCCTGACAAAAATAGCTAATTCAGCCGTACGCTTTAAATAAAACAACGGGGTTGACCACACTTCGCAGGTTTCTGAATCATGAATTCACTGGTAACGGAGCAGAGTGAGGCCTGCATCCAGCAACGTCACAAGTCACGTGACCGTTCTTTGCAATTGTTTCAGTAAGCACTACAGGGAGAGAGAGGGGGAGAGGGCAAACTCCATTGAACTAGTTTCAATGTATCGAATCACTTGAGAGCTTCTGGATTTGGGGTTTTAAAAAGACAGTGATGGTTAGAAAGCTCTGGTCAGAGAGCTCTGTCTGTCTGAGGTGTGAGAGATACTCTGTATGTCCAGAGTTTAGTAGAGTCTCTACAAAGCAGAGCCTGTGACTATAGCTGATGGAATACCCTATACATGAAGCAACATTAAAGCTTCACACACCACACACTCATACACACACATTCATGCCAAATCAGGAGCGAGGGAGAACAAGAGAGAGAGAGAGACAAGAAACAGAGAGAGAAAGCCAGAGAACGAGAGAGCTAACAGAGAACGAGAGAGATCGAGAAAGCGTCAGAAAGCGAACGAGTACAGAATTGAGTGTGGTTAGCTAGCTGTTAGCAGTGTTTCCCTCTCAGACGAGTCTTTAAACAAGTCTATAATGCCCCCTCTTAAAGGGAGTACTAGGATCTCCTCCAAAACTAACCGATTTAGAGTGGCCTGGGCTGGGCCCCCATGGGCAGTTGCCAAGTCCCCCTCCGTCCCTCCCTAACTGATCCACAGCCAGCCCTGGTGGCAGGCCATACTCACGCCTATTGTGTTTGTCCACTGAACCACAAAAAATAGCAGTTTAAAGCACAATGAAACACCACGAGGAGGTATTAATTGAATATAATAGCCAGGAATCATTTAGATCATTTAACACCTTCTTATAAAACGAGAGGAGAGAAAGGAGGGGAAAACACAGAAGGACTGAGGGAGAAATAAAGAAGACTGGAGAAAAGAAGGATGTATTTGCACACGTGCCTTTGAAAAAGCATCACTCTCACACACAACCCCCCCACACACACAACAACAACAACAACAACAACAACAAAGTGTCAATGTGACTGACATTGCTAGAAGATTACAGTAGATATAAAAGTGCATAAATATACTGTGAACCCTCTATCAATAAGAAGCGGTTTTGATTGAGAATGATAATTACAGACTCCAGATTATTACAACAAATGACCTCCTCCGACCCCACATCCATAGATCCCTATCACCATTTACCTTTTCTTCCCCCCACACCACTCCCTTGCTACTCCTTCTCACCTATTTCTCTCTCATCTCCAGTGAAGGGTTAAAACGGGTCCAGGCCCTTGCTCGTATAATAATTGACACTTTGTTGTCCTATCACATTTATATCTACACTGTGTGCCTGGCAGGGAGGAACAATGGGAGAGCAGACAATAGAGGGATATCTATAGCTCTGAGATCAGGACTGATAACCGCACAGGACAGCACAGTCAATACAACCAATCATCCACTATAATCTCCTTATGCAAGATTGAAACACTCCCCTAGACACTCCACTTTATATACTGCCGTTTTAGGACAAAAAAGCTATATTTCTTATGTGAAGAGCAGCAGAGTAGCCAGATATTCATTAGTGGGTGGGCCTGTAGAAATTCGTGTGGGGGGAAAACAGCTAACTTCCTGTAATTCTACACATTTTGCCATGGGGCAGAGAGAAAATGCTGCATTTTTAAAGCTAATTAAAGCTATAATATACAGTTCAAGTCGGAAGTTCCCAAATACATTTAAACTCAGGTTTTTTTTTTTTACAATTCCTGACATTTAATCCTAGTAAACATTCCCCGTCTTAGGTCAGTTAGGATCACCACTTTATTTTAAGAATGTGAAATGTCAGAATAATAGTAGAGAGAATGATTTATTTCAGCTTTTATTTCTTTCATCACATTCCCAGTGGGTCAGAAGATTACATACACTCAATTATTATTTGGTAGCATTGCCTTTAAAATGTTTAACTTGGGTCAAATGTTTCGGGTAGCCGTCCACAAGCTTCCCACAATAAGTTGGGTGAATTTTGGCCCATTCCTCCTGACAGAGCTGGTGTAACGTTCTGTACCATCACTCATTCATATATCTTTATGTACATATTCTTTATCCCTTTACACTTGTGTGTATATGGTAGTAGTTGTGGAATTGTTAGGTTAGATTACTCGTTGGTTATTAGTGCATTGTCGGAACTAGAAGCACAAGCATTTCGCTACACTCGCATTAACATCTGCTAACCATGTGTATGTGACAAATACAATTTGATTTGATTTGATAACTGATTCAGGTTTGTCGGCCTCAATGCTCGCACACGCTTTTTCAGTTCTGCCCACAAATGTTCTATAGGATTGCGGTCAGGGCTTTGTGATGGCCATTCCAATACCTTGACTTTGTTGTCCTTAAACATATTTTTCACAACTTTGGAAGTATGCTTGGGGTCATTGTCCATTTGGAAGACCCATTTGCGACCAAGCTTTAACTTCCTGACTGATGTCTTGAGATGTTGCTTCAATATATCCATATAATTTCCCTACCTCATGATGCCATCTATTTTGTGAAGTGCACCAGTCCCTCCTGCAGCAAAGCACCCCCACAACATGATGCTGCCACCCCCGTGCTTCACGGTTGGGATGGTGTTCTTCGGCTTGCAAGCCTCCCCCTTTTTCCTCCAAACATAATGATAGTCATTATGGCCAAACAGTTCTATTTTGTTTCATCAGACTAGAGGACATTTCTCCAAAAAGTACGATCTTTGTCCCCACGTGCAGTTGCAAACCGTAGTCTGGCTTTTTTATGGCGGTTTGGAGAAGTTGCTTCTTCCTTGCTGAGCGGCCTTTCAGGTTATGTAGATATAGGACTCGTTTTACTTTGGATATAGATACTTTTGTACCTGTTTCCTCCAGCATCTTCACAAGGTCCTTTGCTGTTATTCTGGGATTGACTTGACCTTTTCGCACCAAAGTACGTTCATCTCTAGGAGACAGAACGTGTCTCCTTCTTAATCGGTATGACGGCTGCGTGGTCCCAGGGTGTTTATACTTGCATACTATTGTTTGTACAGATGAACATGGTACCTACAGGCGTTTGGAAATTGCATCATCAATCAAGGATGAACCAGACTTGTGGATGTCTATAAAACATTTTCTGAGGTCTTGGCTGACTTCTTTTGATTTTCCAATGATGTCAAGCAAAGAGGCACTGAATTTGAAGGTAGGCCTTGAAATACAGCCACAGGTACACCTCCAATTGACTCAAATTATGTCAATTAGCCTATCAGAAGCTTCTAAAGCCATGACATCATTTTCTGGAATTTTCCAAGCTGTTTAAAGGCACAGTCAACTTTGTGTATGTAAACTTCTGACTTAATGGAATTGTGATACAGAGAATTATAAGGGAAATAATCTGTCTGTAAAACAATTGTTGGAAAAATGCCTTGTGTCATGCACAAAGTAGATGTCCTAACCGACTTGCCAGAACTATAGATTGTTTACAAGAAATTTGTGGAGTGGTTGAAAAACGAGTTTTAATGACTCCAACCAAAGTGTATGTAAATTTCCGACATCAACTGTAGGTGTGTTGACTGCTGTAAGGGTCCTGGATGAACAGCTGTCTTGTTTATTAAGTGAACTAATGAAGGAGGCAGTGGCATGGTGCATATATTCTTAGAACCACAGTGACGTGCCTCAATGTGTTCATATTGGGGTGTGGTCATCAATGTCCCGTTTGGAGCACTGACAATAGAGGGCGGGTGAAAAGTTATTCAATATAATTACTCTGCTTACATTCTGAAATATATATGATTAAACACGACACAATATACACCTAAATCAAAGTAATGAATTTGTAAAATGTTAGCTTTTTCATATACAGTATTTACAACCACTCAAGGCCAGAAATCTACTTTACATGATACTGTACATATTTCGCCATTTTATCAAGGCTTTACGCATGTTTCATTACCAGCGGGTGCACGTGCTAGTTTAAAAAAAACCATGTATGAATTAAAATTCTATAAATTAAAGTGATTTTTTGGACCAGTGCCATCTAATTGTGTTATTACATAAATCACATGATTTTCATTGCACTGATTTTGTATTGTGACCTCATGTTCTTGTCTCTCAAGCGAGGGTTTTGCCTGTTTCTTTATGTAGGTCCTCCTATTCCGTGGAGACAGTCTGCGCTAACACAGGAGGTACAGTGTGAGGGGATGACACTGCAGAAAGAGATACATCTCCCTGTGTTCCCTGCTCTGCGGCAGGTCCAACTGGACATTGTGTGTGGGAAATAGAGGAAAACAATCACATATTATCATTACATATCATTTGGGGAATGGCAAGCAAAAAGGAACTTTATTTTAAAATAATTGCTATGCCGAAGACGTGATAGTAACTGACTTGGAGAGGAATAGATTTGTTTTCCCTTTACAACGTGAAGTGCTTAGAGACCTATAGTGTAAAATATTATATAAATTCATCATATGTCATTATTTAACATGTGGATTTCAATGCAGTGTAACAAACACTTGTCAGCAGTCACACATTCTGTCAGTGTCTGTCGGTCTCTTGCTGCTCTCTCTAAAGGAGGAGCTTGTCCCAAACTTGACCACAGCTGTATGCAAAACCTCTCAGCTCTGACCTCTCAACTGGGGCCCTACCCAAGGTTTTGTCTGTGTGTGTGGTGTGTGGTGTGTGGTGTGTGTGTGTGTGTGTGTGTGTGTGTGTGTGTGTGTGTGTGTGTGTGTGTGTGTGTGTGTGTGTGTGTGCACTATTCACAATAGCTTAGAAACAAACATAACTCCCAACCATGTATTCACCTATGTTATTTCTATTTTTTAAACAACCCTGAAAAACACACATATGCCAAGGAAATGTGTACTAAAATGTATGGTTTCAGAGAACTTTTCATAAAAGCAACTTTAAGAACACAACCTTCCCCATTTTTCTCACGTGTGTGCCAACGCCTCTAGCGCCTAGCAACTCCTCATCGCAACATATAATCAAGTAAACATTCGTCAGGCTTTGTCATCTCTCTATACCCGCGTCTTACTCATAGGCAGAATGTGGATGTTTTGGACATAATGGGCACACACACTGAGAGAGAGAGAGAGATGTGCTGCGGGCTCAGATATGCATGGCTGTTATTTACTTCAGGAGAGGAGTAGGAGAGCCTGAAAACTTCTCCACTGATCTCATCTCTACATCAGCAGGAGGCCAACAAACAGAGGGAGGCTGCAAATTCAGTTTGCCTGCAAACACAACACACACACACAGACACATGGTCACAAACACACTGATAGAGTAACACATAGCACACACATACACTGATTGGGCTGGCAGTGAAATATGGAGAAAATGCATGGCACCAACATGTTTTCAGTCGTTTTCTATTTCTCCCCAAAAAATAAATCTGCTTGAAAAACTAAAACTATACTGAAACTATTATTTTGGACTCCTACTACAATAAAATAACAACCATCATAAATTACGTTCAGTTTTAGTTTTCTAAACTTTGGGCAAAAATGTAAAAAAACATTCAAGCTTCTGATCAGGTAAATGCTGCCAGGTAATGTTTCAAATAGGCCTAGCTTGTGCATCGGTATCACAAGCTATCTAGTCTGTCTAGACAGATGGGTTGACTCCCGCAATGTACCAATCAATATTCCAGCATACACATCTGTACAAGTACCTGTATCAGTTGGAACAGAGAGGAGCCGGAACAGGGAAGACTGCCACTGCCTTATCCGGTGACGTCACCGCCTATCCACTTGTAGTAGCTAGCTAGCTAGCGATATGGAGAACGCAGAGGTTATTTTTAACGAGCGCATTTCGCAAGTGGCTAGTTTGCATCCTCAGACCTTCACTAAAACCACAGCAAAGGTTTTGCCTGCAAATTTTGGTTTTTAATCGTTCTGAGATGTGTGCCTCAATGACTGTATATGAATGAACATATGACATACCAACTACTGGGGAGCCAAGCCCACCCACTCAGAATGATCCCCCCCCCCCCCCCAAAAAAAGAAGTTATATATAATTTATTTTTGTACTTATCTTTTTATGCTCTCTACTTGTCAGTATTCCGAACAGGACATTATTTGTCTTTTTACCTAAACATGCAAACACCATCAGATTGAATTCATAGCAAGCAGTGCCCGGGGTTAGTCAGATTTGATTAAATATAACAGAACCAATAATCTATATAAACCCTGGATTGCTGATGCTATGTATTGGTCTTTGAAAGGCTTTGAAGCCACTGATCGGCCATATTGGCATTCCCCCGTAGGTGCAGTCCACCACAGGAATTTATGGAATTCTACAGTATTTCAATTAAATCTTTCAAGGACAAAATGACATGTATTTAAGTATTTTTTTGTTGTTGTAGTGGGGACAGTAACATTTGTAATCTCAATTGTTTTGTAATCTCACGGTGGCTTCAACACAGCGCCCCCTATCAGTCATCTACTGTATATATAAATCATTGAACAGAACAGATGACCTGGAATGACATTCACTCTCACGGGAGGGGTTGCCAAAAAGAACTAACTGAAAGCCACACCCCCAATAAGCCATGAATTTGACTGCATTGTGGCATGTCACTGTGCTTCTATGGCTATATGCACCATGCCACTGCCTATTTAAAATGTTTATTTAGCAAACAAGACCGGCCATAATCCAGTGCCCTTTATCACAGTCAACACACCTATATTTGAGCTTTAATTAGCTTTAAAAATGCTACAAAATGTATAGAATAGCATGAGATGAGCTATGAAACTGCACATTTTCCTCTCTGCCCCATGGCAAAATATGTAGAATTGCAGGAAGTTAGCTGTCCAAGACTGCAGGAAGTTAGCTGTCCAAGACTGCAGGAAGTTAGCTGTCCAAGACTGCAGGAAGTTAGCTGTCCAATACAAATGTTTTTATCAAACTAAAACTTAATAAAAGAGGTGTAAATCAAACTAACTGAAAGTAAACTAATACAAAATAAAAAATAATAATATCAAAACATTGTGGATGAGATAGGAATGCTGGATGAGCGCTAGACTTTGAAGGGAGGTTAAAGTTGTGCTTTTGTTTTTCTCGGAATGGCTGACATGCAGGGTTCGCATGCAAACTCACCTCAGCACTGGAGTCGCGTTAGCTCCCTGACCCTGTACCAACCCTTTCATTGCAATCCCACAAAGGTTCTAAACTAATTTTTGTCTCGACTTCTTTTTACAACCCGCAAGCAATGATTATCTACGAGGCCATTTAGTGTACCCAATTATTCACTATGCACTGTACTACTGTCTTTTCCCTATAGCGGTATAGCAATGCATGAATAGCCAATCAAATGCTATCAAATGGGATCAGAACACTCGAAATGAACACCTCCATACTGCAATTCATTTCTGAAGGACGCCAACATTAATATTGATGCTCACATGTGTCAGTCAAGTAGTTCAAAAGGAGCGCTATCAATATCCACACAACAAATGACCACTGTGTTACAGAAATCCATAACCCAGCCAAAATTAAGCCTAGCTACAGGAATGTCAATTGTTTGCCTGTTCTGCTTTGAAATTTGAAATGCATCTCATGCTTTTATAGATCGGCATGATGATCCACTACTCTCTCTCTCTGTGTGTGTGTGTGTGTGTGTGTGTGTGTGTGTGTGTGTGTGTGTGTGTGTGTGTGTGTGTGTGTGTGTGTGCGTGTGCGTGTGCGTGTGCGTGTGCGTGTGTGCGAGAGAGAGAGAGAGAGAGAGAGATGGGTTCACTCACAGCTCAGCCCACGGAGAGAGTTAGTGAGGCCGGGCCCCTTGCATTCAAATCACCGGCTGGCTGCGTGATCCTGAAGGACAGTTTACTAGGCCCCTTGGATTGTTCATTGAACAATGGATTATTTTGTGAAGGTGTTTCTCTTTCGATCCGTGGACAATATTAGAGGGCCCTTCTGGCCCTGCACTTATGTAATGTTTGCAAAATTATACCTCTCTACATATGCCTCTCCAAACAAGTTCAGAGTCTTGTGCAGGTTTAAGGAAAAAATAAAAATGATGAAACGGTGTGTTAATTGTATAACGCTGCTTTGGTGGTAGAATAAGCGCGACGTAACAGACCCCTATGACAAGAAAAATGTGTGTTGTCGATTTATTAGGGATTTGACCGTGCATTTATCATGTATTTTTCGATTAAATTTACAATGAGTCAGCTTACATTTACAATGACAAAACTATCCCCATTGTTTACATACTGCAAATCAAATCCAAATTAAATGTCCTATGATTAGCCTACACGGGCAGAAAGACGAACTCAACTCAGTGAACACACATAAATAATCAACATGCACAAAGTATTTCTGATTGTCATATGAATGAATATGTGTTGGAATAGGACGTTGGACTTGCTCTCTCTGTATAGGCCTATATGTTGATTATGAGGGACTGTAGGCTGCGTGCAACGAGCTTTTCTGTGGTGTCCTGAACACTAGGTAGTAACGATGACCTCTCCCTCCCCTGGTTGAAAAGGCCCATAAGCAGGGACCCAGCTGTGCCTATCCGGTCCTTCAGCAGAGTGTCGGGAAATTGGTATGATTTCCATGTGAAAGTAGGCCTTCCAACCGGGGACCCCAAAAACTTCCATGATAACTTCAACATAGTGTCCACATTTCGTGGATGGTTTTCTATTAATCAATACGTGTCACTGGACAATAAATGTCACTGGACATTTGGAGTATATAATAATCAACTCAAATGTTTCTAGGCGATTATAATGAATGCGTGTTGCGTCTGTTATGATTATGCCTATTATTAGTATCCTAATATTTTGTCGTTAACATCATTTATATTTGACCAACATTGTTTTCATAGCCTAATGTTAAATGAGCAGCGCGGCTGCTCGTTAGAGAAAAGTGCTGCAGGATTATCCCCAATTAACAAGCTTATGAAGGCATGTTTAGGAATATTCAAAGTTGTACATTCAAATGATTTCCGGCCTTGTTTTGATGTCATAAAGTCGACCCTCAAAGAGCAGGTTTCGTGTATAAAGCATGTTGCGTTTAATGTAGACACATGCTTCACGTGGAGCGCAGCAGGTGCATAGCAGAGAAGACTTCGAATGGCATTATATACTGTTAACGTGACTGTGTCCTGGGAGAGAGACAAGGGAAAGAAATGGCGACCGTGCTTTTGGACCTGTGTCTTCCTCGCACATTGTCAATGAGGCTCTAAACGAGCGGAAATAGATTCCAATTTAAACATGACCTACTGCATCTTGACGTTGCCCCAAGGCATATTTTTCCAATTGATACAGTGTCTTTAAGTGATATCTTATCAATGTTTAGTCAATAGATTTTTAACTTCTGTGTTTATTTCAAAATGAATCTCAGTTTAATGAATCCATATATAGACGTATTATTGATTGATTTACACTGTAATGCTAAATCCAGTTGTTCCATCTGTCTACTGAACCCTTGTGTCGTGTTTGTAACCTCAAATACACAACTAAACAATAAAGACTCGGGAGTTGGAGCTAATTAAATAACGTTTGATGCTGGCCTAATCCATGTTCGTGAACACTACGATATGTATCAGTACGCGCACACCTTTACGTGCGACATGAGAGTCTACATCCACAGTGGATAAAGTAGATCGGACAGTACACAGACATTACACCTTTGATACCGGCAAAACAGCTCAACCACAAAACAGGCTTTGCCTATAACACACACACACACACACACACACACACACACACACACACACACACACACACACACACACACACACACACACACACACATACCAGCCACCCACTCATTCTACAAGCGGTAGTCTACTCTGCGCATCTTCGTACTGCCTACAACTAAATAAAGGTTCAAACGAACGAGAGAGAGAATATGCAAAGGATATAGACTATACAAATGATTTTATATTTTCACCCTACATCTTAAGTTTAAGGGATACATACTTAGAAATACTTCAACACACGCATGTCATAATATCTCAAACACAGGCGAACACTTTCCAAGCATACTCTCAAAGTGCAGGGGCCGCAGCGCGCGCAACTGGGGCAGAATCCCCTCTCTCTTTTGTTGGGGAGCTGCATGTTGGGATTGGGGGTGTAATGAGGGGGCTGCGACACCCCGATGGGGTGCATTTGCTATCCAAAGACCGTTAGGCAGAGGCTGAATGAATGAGTACAGAATGTCATTGTAATGCACCGGGACAACTCCCCCTTCATTCAGCCTTTGGATGTGGAGGCCGAGCAACCAAGCAGCGAAGAAGAGAGAGGAGATAGAAAACATTCCCGGCCATATTTGGCCGTCTCTCTCTCTATTTTCCCTCGCCGTGAACGGAAGACAACAAATGTTTGTTTTTTTACACTGTCAAAAACAGTGTACCGTTTTTCTTTCTAGAGAGGATATGGCGATACATCGTCTCTGAACGCAATGAAGACCGTCAGAAGAGCCGTGAAGGATTGTTGGAGGGAAGCTTCGCAGCACGGTTATGTATAAGAACAGGAGAAGTATCTGTGCCGACTGATTGATATTCCCGTCTCAGGAGTATTAGTCTTGTTTTTAAAGGATGTTATTATTTTCCTATAGGTCTCTAGCCAATACACATGTTATCGTTTTTATTGTGGATACCGTCTTTTCCCGAGCATTGGTAAAAATGCAGCATTTTAATTAGATTGGAGAAGAAATTCTGGCACAAGACTGCAAAAGAATAGTAACGATATTAGTGGACCTGAAATGTCATTTAGGCTAGGCTATGTAGATTCCGAACGCGGTCGTGGTTGAAATAGTAGCCTGAAATAGATCATTAACAACATACATTTGCAAATATATAGCCTCGATAATTGATGGTAAAGCGCTTCGCTCTTTGTTCAATCGACAGTGGGTGGTAGAAGAGAGAGAGGGATGTGTGTGTGTGTGGGGGGGGGGGGGGGGGGGGGCATTTGAATAGACCATGACATTTTTGTCCGTGATAGCTAGCAATCGATATATTCCGGGGATTTTGAGTCGGTGAGGTAGGCTATAAATTAAAAGTGTATCATCTTCGGCTTTGTTCAAACGAAATGTCATTAGCTCACACTAAATGGTGTTATTATGAAATAAGAACATAGCTGTAGCCTGCACTCAAACACTAGTCTATAATATTCATAAGAATTGCCGCATTTTTTATCAGATAGGCTATTATCAAAAAGATATGTGTGCATGGGGACAAATTATTTAGAATTGCATTCAGACATGTGGTTTTCAAATTGGGCCTAAATGTACAAACTACAAACTAGACCCAAACTAGACCCTTAAAGACGCATTCCGGCTATTTTTGAACTTTTTCTGTTGAAAAACAATATCCCAAATATAAATAGGGCTAAAGGAATGTTCACTCACTTAAAGGTAAAACTATACGTTTTTAAATTGTGTTTTTTTAGACTACTGCAACCTTCAAGGAGTTGGTCTGATGGTCTGAGGTGTCCTCGGCCTCCTCTTGTTTGAGGAAAGTGAAGTTTGAGCTGTACCTTTTGTTAAGTAAATCAGGTGATACATTAGGTGAAAATGAGAGTGGAGTGCTGTGTGTATAAACAAAAACAACACACAGGCTTATATCAAGGACAGTAAAATTCGTTAGGCCTAATAACTACATTCGTGAAACGGAAGCCTAAAATGAGCCTTTATATTCATACACGGTCCATAGTTTTACCAGGTGTAGCTAATATTCTATCATAGCTTTCCTCCTCTTTTAATACCAAAAGAATAGACTAGCATAGGGTAATTACCCCCCCCCTCCTTAAGAACAATGCCCAATTGCTGACACAAAAAAAAGCAACGTTTGGTAAAAATTAAGTAGGCTATGTGGATAATGGTCTTGCTTAGACAAACAAACTAGTTTATGAATGGGAATAAGTGGCTACACCTGACACTTCCTTAGTGGCATTTTCCCCGAGTACCTGGGTAACTAAAAATAAAATCCAGAAGTTAAGGCTATAGACTAGAACAACCGACCTATGGGCATAGGCCTGCACTTACTGTAGAAGTAGGGTACCTTAATCACCCCCTCCTAATGTCAGGTTTATATTCCCTGTATCATCTCAAAAGGAGAGATTTTAGTTCAAGGCCAAAGAGACGTGTGTTACATGTTGGAATACAATGACCGTGGTACATGTGTCATATAGAGGGTTGATAGGACAAACGTTGCGATTGTTAACTAATGCAGCAGACATAAATAGATTGGGAACACTACGGCGGGCTAGGCCTATGCGTCACCGACGTAATCATTGTGTAGGCGGGCTACGTGTGCTAACGCTGCCGTGCAGAATGTCAGCCGCGTGGTTTCAAGGACATTGTTGCTGATGAGGATTTGGTTAATGGGGGGGGAGAGAACTTGGGCCCGGGCCATGACGTCATTGTGTGCCGATGTAATCCTTTTGCGCTGAGTCCAATCAGCAGAGGCTCACGATTGTCTGGGATGGGAAGAGAGAGGCGCGCTCTAATCCGCGAGACTGGTGGGACATGCATGCATCCAGTGGTTCCGTGCAGTGCCGAGGAACGGTCCAGATTAAAAAGTAAGAGAGAGAACGGGTTCCAGTCCTTTACAGGCACCGACGGAGTGCGCGATTTGCCGGGGAGAGAGGACACCGATGGCACGCGCTGGGTTCTAACCTCTTTTTTCAATGGAGAAGAAAATACATGATGTATTTTTAGAGACGTGAAGAAAATTGCTTTCTTGAAATCCGAGATGGCAAAATAGGGAAAAGCTTTGTAACGCATGCGACCAAAATGCTTAAAGATTCATATTTGTATGTAATCATACTATAATGTATATATATTTATAGCCTGTCAACAGAATGAGAGGGGAGAGCCATCCAGCGTTTCAGCGGAGGGCGTTTGTAACGGACAAGTGGAGGAAGTGCATCTCAGCTACGCTTCGAGCGCATTTCTATTTCCTACACCGCACAATGGGATGTACATCATTTGAACCAAATAGCGTCTTTGTGATACACCATCCAATAGTTTTTGTCTATGAGGACAAGCCATAGGCTGCTTTTGTTTTTGTCTATGGGGACAAGCCATAGGCTGCTTTTGTTTTTGTCGTTTTTTGATATACAGAGAGATGTCGTTTTGAACATGGACAGCCATCAACAGATGCGTAAAGGCGAACAGCTGCTAGAAAAACTAGAGCAGAAATGTCACTGAGCTATTAAGCTTTATGACAGATGGATAGTAGCATTATCCAGTCTGCAGTGGCGTGTGGAGTCGGTGTTGCGTTGTTGTCTTTGTTAGCGTGTGCTCATATAAATGCTATAGTGGAATGTGATGGTGCGTTTCGACGAAGAATATGGATACGACTGAAGTCGTGTAGGATTTCAATCACAGTGGTCAGGGCAGTGAGTTGGTTTAGGATTGTGTGTGTGTGTGTGTGTGTTCGTGCATAGTGTTTGACGTGCTAGTAGTTTTGCATGTCCTCCTTGCTTCTTTCAGTGCCACGAAGTTGGGTGTAGGGTTAGGGTTCCGACATTGCAGTTTACGCATCCATGGAGGGGTGACCAGGTTTTCGTATCTTTGCGGGGTGGCGTCGTCAGGAAGGGTTATCACTCTGCGTGTTCACGGCGGACCTTGATTTAATGTCCATACAATTAAGGCACGCGGTGAATGCCAAGAGAGGAATCTACACAGCATCGAGTTCACTGATATAGGCATTCACTCAATCTGCATTACGCGTTGAAGACACTAACCTTTCCATATTCATAATGTAAGCATTGACATCATCTTTGCGTTGAGATTGCAGGTGTTTGTGTGCGTGTGCGTGTTCACTCTTGAGTGCATGCGCAATGCGTAAAGTGGGTGGTGTTGGTGGCTTCTGGCTCTTAGCAAATTCATAGATTTTACATCTACATCCAGACCTGCGTTTAGTTTATTACCAGACTGAATACAAAACCAGACCTGCGTTTAGTTCATTACCAGACTGAATACAAAACCAGACCTGTGTTTAGTTTATTATCAGACTGAATACAAAACCAGACCTGCGTTTAGTTTACTACCTGACTGAATACAAAACCAGACCTGCGTTTAGTTTACTACCTGACTGAATACAAAACCAGACCTGTGTTTAGTTTATTATCTGACTGAATACAAAACCAGACCTGCGTCTAGTTTACTACCTGACTGAATACAAAACCAGACCTGCGTTTAGTTTACTACCAGACTGAATACAAAACCAGACCTGCGTTTAGTTTATTATCTGACTGAATACAAAACCAGATCTGCGTTTAGTTTATTACCAGACTGAATACAAAACCAGACCTGCGTTTAGTTTATTACCAGACTGAATACAAAACCAGACCTGCGTTTAGTTTACTACCTGACTGAATACAAAACCAGACCTGCGTTTAGTTTATTACCTGACTGAATACGAAACCAGACCTGTTAAATCTCAACTCCATTTAAATAATGTGCTGGTACATTTCAATGAGCATATAATAATGTCTGCAGACGCAGGTCTGTTTCTTGGTTAAAACCACAAGGCCCCGCAGTGATGAAGCATTGATGTAACTGCAACCCTAAGCCTTCATGAGGCGTTGGCGTTTCTTTACTTTCATATTTTTACATTCCTGTCACAGTCCCAAAATATTACAATACGCAACAGATTCAACATATATTTAACACACAATGAAATAGCCAAACTGACAACGAAGTGAATTAAAACGACAGACATTGTTTTCGACTCCGCGGAGGCGTTTGTGGTTAGGCTACCGCCATAACGCCTTGTCATGAGCGTTTCCTGAGTCAATGCCACCTATAGGAACCATATTGACAAGGAATATCACTGGCGGGAGCTATAGGCGTGATTGTATAAATGCTATGTAGCCTAGGCCAACTCAAATACGGACTATTCAAAAATGACTCCGACCTTACGTTTTTCTATAAAACAATGGCCTAGCAGGAACAAAACAACAACAAATAGACATAAATACAATGTAGACCTATTATATAATTGCAGCAGGCACCAATAATAACTTTTTTGGGACCCAATATCATATAGGCATGTTTGATAGAGAAGACAAATCCGAGGATATGGATACTTTGGATATTCTGAATGATTGAGAGTGTTATCAAGATCGCTCAGGTAAGTAGTTGGTTGTATCAACAGTGAAATATATATTCTGATTAAAATGTCCGAACGTCTTTTTACAAGGTCACGTTGTTCACATTATTTTCTATGTTAGGTCCATATGTAGCCTACACGTGGAATGTTTTGTTCGATATAACCAATAAATGAGTGAAATAGGCTATTATTTAATTGTCTGTGTGATTTTGTTACAACTTAGGAAAGGGGGAAGGTTTCAGTTAAATAATTATGTAAAATAGGCATACCGGTATAAAGTGCATATGTGACAACGATTCGAGCAACGCAAGACATTAGGCCTATCAAGATCACGTAGTAGGAATGTCTTAACAAATTGAGATTTCCTCAGTAGGTTAGTCTAACGATAGTCTATCAGGACCATGGAGAGCTCCCGCCAGGTTGCGTGGATGAATTTAGCAATAGAACGTTTACCATAGGTCTAGCCTAGGCCTAACATGATTAAAAGGCTGATAAAAAGTCGTTCAGTTTTGGTATTTCAGTTAGGCCTATATAACATATATTGTAGCCTACCCTATGATCATGCTGGACAGCTAGTAGACTTACTTAGACCTAGCCTACTTAGTCCCGTCGCTGCCCGGGAAGCATACAGGCCGACGACTCCTCTCAATCGCACTGTTCCGGGCGGTCTTCTCAACTCGTCCCACCCAATGGCGGATCTGGAAAGCAGGAGAAGCCTTGTTTAAATTAATTCACGTAGGCATAGACCTGTGCCTATATCATGCTGATGTTAGGCTACAATTCATTGGCCGCTTGAACCAGCGACTAAATAAACGTACATCGCGTGAAAACAGTGTTGATTTTAGCATGTAATCTTGGTGGGCCAACCCCGAAAAAATGTTGGGATGCATGCCAGCAAAGCCACTACACAACACTAAACAATACATTAATTGCACTATAACGGTGACAAACGGTTCCCACAAACTGTTAGGGCCTACATAAATCTGCAGAGTCCCAACAGCAGTCACAACACCGTACCACTGCTACACCTGTCTATTAAGCAGAGTCTGGCAGCGAAACAGTTCATTCAGCCTCATTTACTACCTTTTAAAAAAACATAGCTGATATGGCTGACTTGCTTAATAAACAAATGTGGTTTCTACTGACAATTGAGATTTACAAACTATGGCATAAGGGGACGACAAGCGGATAAGAGGCAAACCGTCATTTCGATTAACACACTTATGAGCGAGCTAGGACTGATGTAGTCAATATAACTATTTGTTCAGCACTTTTGAAATGTACAGTGACATAATTCAGAACATGGGCCATTCTTACAGTATTCTCCCTGTACAGCAAGTCAGAACTGTAGGATAAATTTAAGGGGGCATATAAGCAGACAATGAAAGCTCTTACAATATTAGATTATTACATTTCTCTAAAACAGACTATATGCTACATGTCCACCATCAACTCAGAACAGTAGGTGAAATTAAGAGGTGAAAATTAACAACATTTTTAGGGTGAGGCACATCGGCAACTAACAGCTTACTACACAACATACACTTAGTATTACTTTCTTAGCTACAGTATACATATCTCCCTGGCATACTACATCATTTATGCAGTAGCATACAAGACATTTTTTGGACTCACCTTGTTGTGCTGTGCTCACTTGAACAGGAAGGTGGCGAGGCAGTCCTTCGTGGGCAAATTTTGTCATCAGAATTTCTCATCAAAGTCTGGCATTCTCTGGATTTATGGTGCTTTCAAGACAACTGGGAAGTTTAAAAAAAGTTGAATCATGATGAGGTCAGTGATCTTCAAGTCGTAGCTCTAGAAAGAGGCTAGAGTTCCGGATTTACAATTCCGAGTTGGATGAAAGTTCAAAACGTATTTTCCCAGTCTTAGCTCATTTTTCCTGAGTTCTCAGTTGTCTTGAACTCGCTAAAGTCAGATTTTGCAGTAACGAGTTAACAGTTGTTTTGAGCGCAGCATAAATAATGCTTCATTGACAGCATGTTTATAATTTTAAACTAGGAAAATAGACCCTTAATCTTAGACTTGGGACCACACAGCCACTCCACTGAATAGCAGGCTAATGATTGCTTTACAATGCTTGCAGTTAGCCACTGATTCCTTCCAAACTACTCATGGTTGAATTTGCGATTTCCAACTTGCTGTGTAATGTTTATGTCCAATGGCTGTTAACCACCGATACGTTTTATCTATAAATTCTCTTCATTATTTCTCTTCACATGACAAGGATTAAAAAGGATTTGCCAGTAGATTGTCGACTTGATTCATGATGACTGCTAGCTAAGATTTTAAAAGTATGATGTTGACATGATCAGTCCAATCAAAGCTACTGTACATATAACGTGATTTGACGTAATTTTATCTGTGTCCAATGACCTTGAGCCTTCTTGGATATGCTCTTCTAATGTAGCTCTATTGCAGCACCCAAGGGGCTATAATTTTATTTTAGAGCTCTACGCTTGGCGGTGACGTAGTGTCCCCATGAGCGACAGAATACTGAACCAATCACGGCGCAACGCTCCATATTTTCTGCTGGCTTGCCTCACCACCACAGAAATCACTGAGCTAGACTGAAACACCTGCATTTTGGGGCTGCCTTACTCAAGAAAACCAAAAAGAGAACATATTTGCATGCAGCTTTATTAACTCAATTATATATATATTTTTTAACATTGTTGACAAACTGATATGTGACACATATTAATGCCAAATAACACACAAAACAGGCAAGCCCCACCACGAAACATTTGTACAATTTTTTTGGCCCTGAATGACAGGTCGCCACTGCGTGAATATACTTTTATCATTCAATAAAATTTACTTGGGCTTGACCTGAGCTGTTTTCTGACTTATTTTATAGGTCTACTGATCTATTCAAAATAGCACATTAGTGTCCGTGGAAATGTAGGCCTACTGTCCCAGACAAGGGAGTTACTTACCATCACGTGTTCTGCATCAGGTTTGGGGTTCCATTTAATTTTCCAGTAAATTCAGAAAATACACTTTTTAATGCAGAAAAATACTATTCCAAATCCATGTCCAATTCCATGCTTTTCAATGAGGAACATTTGGAATTTGGTTTACTTTCTGCATTAACTGGAATTGAAATGGAACTGACTCCCAACCCTGCTCCACATACATTTTCTCATTCTAGTCTAGTCAAATTGTCTTCATATGGGTCTGCATCAGAATGTTATGAAGTAGACACCTCGATCATGGCATAGTTGTCCAACAAGAAAAAAAACATGACTCAATATACTGGGAATTCTTGCCTGTCATTATAATGGCCAGTTGAAAATCATCACCCAGTTGATTTCAGTTCAATACAACACAGCTCTTGGAGACAGGCCCTTTCTGTAAAAAAACAAAAAAAACATTCACTCTCATGTTTTAAATGAAAAAGTCTCTCTCCAGAATTGTCAACAGTAATGAGATGAAGACAAAGTGCTTGATGCTAAATATTTTATTAAGGCTTGATTTCTTCTAAAGGAAAAAATAAAAATAAACCAAGATTGGGTTTTAAAAACCTTACAGGTTACTCCCACTGATATAGCTATAGTGGTTTACTTGCAAGTCTATACGACGATAATTCCTTTGAATATTTTTTTGATTTGATTTGATTATTCTGTAGTAGATATCATTTATTTTAAAACCACAAACATGGCCCTCTTACAGAAATCATTTGACACGTGCGTGTAAGTCCTAAACAATTGGCATCACAACCATTCCATGCTTCTCGACCAAAAGA
The DNA here is from genome assembly GCF_016432855.1 of Salvelinus namaycush. Lineage (NCBI taxonomy): Eukaryota > Metazoa > Chordata > Actinopteri > Salmoniformes > Salmonidae > Salvelinus > Salvelinus namaycush. The sequence continues at coordinate 4,421,698 of NC_052331.1, forward strand.
AAGGCAACAGTGATGCATGTCTATAGGGTAAAGTAGCTGTCTCCACTTGTCTTCTTTATCTATACTGGTGTGAAAGAGGACTGAAACACCATCCAAGGCATCCACCCATATGGCTCTAACACTGTGTTTTCACATTAGTGCAGATCAAGGAGAGGAAGGAAGTCACTTTAGACTGGAAGAATCTCAAATGCATACTCCTAGCGTCCCCTCTAGTCATCTCCTTCTCAGAACCCATTGGATGAGAAAGCCATAGGTCCCGCCCCTCTGACCTTCTCCAACGGGTTTTGAAGAGGCAAAAAGAGGACGAGTATAAAATTGAGATTCTCCCTAAATTGAGATGCACCCAGGGTGTCCCCTGTATAAGGTCATAGGTCATGTCTCCAGTCATACGAGAATTATACACTACACTGGCCAGGTAAAGGGGCAGCTACGCTACAGAGTACAGACAAAACCAACATCTGAGAAGGGACTGTGGTGACACAGACACAATCGAGCACCACACATCCAGCAAGTCGGGAACTGATCCACGCACATCGCAAGTTACACAACTTCATGAACACAAGAGACGAGTCCATGCTCGTGTACAGTGGAGCGACAGCATTCACATCCATGTCATTACTTTCATTAGCACTCTGTCCTGTCCAAGTGTTCACAGACACGTGGCATAAAATGACAGAAAACATTGAAAAGCAGTAAGCACTACTCGAAGGATTGTATGGTGTTTAAAGCTGGAATCCGTAGCTCCTTCTGCGATATTAAAACAAATACATTACTTCAAAACAATGAACACGGTTCGTTTCCCCTCATACATCAATGCACATCACTGCACCCGCGATAGTACGTACTCTTCTGGTCTGGTCTATGATGATATATGTTATCAAGGTGCTGTTGGATGCTTCGGTCCTTTCATAAACAAAATAACAACAAATGCGGCGCGGTTTCACCTAATGCAGATTCCAGCTTTAACCTGTTGACAGCCTGCATGATTACGCATTGTAGGCGATTAATTAGAGAGATACTTTCAATGTTCAACCCCCAATCAATCTCTTTCATATATTAATCAAATGACTCCATTCTAAAAGCACACACACATTTTCGGCAACAAGGAAAAACACAGAAAGCATATTTCGTTCTTGTTTTTTCTTTTTTTCTTACTCTTGATAGTAAATCAGTTACATTATTTGCAGGTTATACGTTGTAGGCTTTCTCCGTCACTATATGTTCCTAAGTTAAAGCTTAGCATTACAAAGGAAATTATAGATTTCAGTGCACCAGTGCACTTAGAAAGAAAACCCACCCAGATGATAGCTGTTGCAATGATACTTCACTGTACCGCAGCGCCTGGGTGCCATGGAGAACTCACTGAGCGCAGATTCATGACCGTCATGCTTGCACCATTACAACAAAGAAAACGGCTTGTTATTTCAATCATTTTTTCATTGTGCTCCTAAATAATTTCTTTGTGTGCTCCTACATTTTTCAACTAAAGCACACACGTGATCCTTGTAAAAAAAAATGTTTTAAGTCAGCGTAGAGCCCTGGATTTATAGCAAAACCACATTTTGAGAAGCAAAAAAAGTCAAACAAAACAAAAGATTAAGACAAAATGATGGCCAACGGACAATTAACCGAAGTGATTTTCCCAAAAAGAGCAACAAACAATTCATTCATATGTAGCAGTTTACGTCACATAATTAAAAAATCTTTTTAAAATGGTGAATGCTACATTTCTCTCAGACTGGCTTGAATACGTGAACAGAATCTCCCAATGATGAAACATACAAAACCGTCATTTATCAAAACAAACCAAAGTGGAGGGGTATGAGGGATGTCAAATTGTACAATTTTGGATTCAGATGGTGAGAGCTCCGTCATCCTGGAGGACACACATCAGTTACTTACTTCCCAGAGGCCTTTGCACTTACTCCTGTGAAATGTCCAGAGTCTGTGACTTCACACTATCCCTGATTTCTCCAGCACTGTCAGTTATTAAAGAGCAGTTATTCTTACATGTCATCAATAACTAGAAAATAACATATTAAGGCTCCAGAAAAGCAGCTTTCTGAACTGAAAATTGTCAATAGTAAGCCAAAAAATATAGACTTTGTTGATCTTGAATGAAAAATAGATAAACCATTGAAGTCTTATTAATTAATCGCACACAGTTCCAAGTCCGAAAATGTTGCCTTTGGGATCCTCCAACCCTGTTGGCACAGTTAAACCTCTGAAGCATGGCAACACCGCCCCCTAATGGACAAACAGGGGCAGGACACGGCAGTTCCTGATTGTACAGAAATATAAAGTGGCAGACATTCTCTTCTCCTTGGTGCTGTCAAACCCTGATTCAATTTGAGCAAGAGAAGGGAGGAAGGGGGCAGGAAAGGTCAAAACCAACCCAGTCTGACGAGAAAGAGTACATGACGGAGAGAACGTAAAAATCTAAGTCAATCAGAACTAAAACAGTGCAGTGGTGGTGGCTAGGTAATACATTAAATCAGCTTGTTATCCCTGCACAAGAGGTGGTGGGTGGTACCTGGAGCACAAAGCGCAAGTCTTAACGGCGGTGGCAGAAATTCACCAGGATTAAATATTTAAAAAAACAACTTATTTTTTCAAAATAAATTCTGAATTCTTCTGTCTTTGAAATCAAGTCCTAGTGTAAATGTGGATCAAGCCAAGGATAAATGTCTTCTACTGTTGTTTACTCCTGTTTTGGCACTCCTGTGGGGAGACAAGAGAAGGACATGAATAACATTCAAGAAGTACCCATTAAATAACACTCCATTAAATAAATCTAAACCACGACAGTCACCAAAATGGATTCCAGTTAAGAGACAGGTACCTGATCCAGTCGAGACCGGTTCTGGATGGGTGCAGGTGGCTCAAAGACCTGACAGCAGGAGTAGAGGGAGAGAAGAAGAGGTGGCAGTCAAGCACACAGTTGCATAGATATAAAGCAACTTCTTATGGACATTTATTGAAGGGATATGAGAGGCTCGAAACTGATCATGATAAGCATACCATTTTCATATTCGCCAAGATGATGACAAATGACAAAATGTCAATGAATCAAATGTCTTTTACCAACAACAAAGGACAGCATTTGAAACAGGTAAAAATCAATATAACTTCATGGGAGGTTGTTCAGCATCCATAAAGCCTAGGAGTGGATGGACTGGATTTAACCAGACCAGCGTATCTAACCCACCTTGCGCACCTCCTCCTCCTCCTCCTGCCTCTTCTCATAGTGGGAGAAGTCATCGAAGATGGAGGTGGTGTGCTTGTAACCCTTGATGATCTTCAGCACCTGCTTGGCCTTCTCCAGAGGCACTTCCTGGGTGTCCCGGGAGTTGGTCACCGGCTTGTTGTCGTTGTTCTCCAGGCGGATGTGGCGCAGCTGGCTGTTGGGCACGTCCTTCACAAACAGCCAGTCCACATCAAACTTACCCTTCCACTTGTCCTGCGCCCACACGCCAGCGCTAGTGCCGTAGTCCACGGGAGAGCGCATCTCTGCCACGCCGCAGAAGTGGCCACTGCCGTTGACGCTAAACAGCAGGTAGACGGGTCCCTTGAAGTTGAGGCCGCGGAAGGCCCCGTCCAGGCGCTTGTTGCCGTGCTCGGTGCTGCACCAGATGGAGTACTTGATGGAGCGGTGGATGTCGTCCTCAGAGTAGCTCTTGATGATGAACACGCGGCCGTTCTTCAGGTTCCACTCAAACTCCCTGGGGTTGTAGCTGTGGGCTGCACGCAGCTTCTCCAGCACCGGGTGGTTCTCTGCTCCACCGGGTACCATACTGGCAGGACCGAGGGGGGCACCGTTACCCCCGCCAACTACGGCAATCATACTGCCACCATCCATTCCGGCCCCTACCTGCCCGTAGCTGAAGTTACGGTTGCGCGGGGCAACCCAGCGGGTCTGGGGTGGTGGGGTTTGGTTCTGGTAGGGTTGAGGGGGCTGGTGCTGTAAGGCCATGGGCTGGATCTGCTGCTGCACCAGGGACTGGGGAGGGGGCTGCATGGGGTGACCAAGTGGCATGCTCATAGCCTGCTGCATGGGGGCTTGGGCCACTTTATTCACAGGCCCCTTGTTGTCCCAGGTGCCGATGTCCATGTTGTGTTTGATGGGCGGAGGGGGCAGGGCTCCCCCAGGGCTGGACATGCCTGGTGTCATCTTGGCCTTCAGCTGCTGGGGCTTGGCCGGCTTACTGGCAATGGCCGCCCATGATGTGGGCTTGGGCAGGGGCATACCGATGGGCGTACCCCCGTTCCCCTGCGCCACCGCCGGCGGTCCACCAATCACAGAGCCCACAGCCTTGACCCCTGACCCCTGGCCTGTGATGTCACCACCGATTTTTAGGCCCACCATGCCCTGCTCCAGGCTGTTCATGCCTGGGGCCTTGTTGATGGTGTCGCTGTGGAAGCCTGTCTGGCTGTCAGGCACCAGGGTGCCCCCCAGGGAGCTGGGAGGGTAGCTATAGCTACCCCCGTATGAGCTCTGAGTCTGCTGGCCCTGGGAGCCACTGGTGCCCCAGGTGGAGAAGGTCGGGTTCTCAGGGAAAAAGTTAAAACGATGGGGGTAAATACTGTTCCCAAGCCCTCCAGGCTGGCCAAACATGGTGTCGGGCATAAAGTGGTGGTCTCCATTGCTCAAGGGTCCGTAGGGGGTGAGGTAAGGGATGGGGGGGTCTCCGCCGGTGGACCAAGGGGCCTCGTTGAGGGGGTAGGGGAAGCCGATGGAGGGGGCGTAGTAGCTGGACAGGTAGGGGTCAGTCATGGACTGGTAGCTGTTGCTCTGTGGAGGTAGAACAACGACATCAATAATCTAGGACAGTGATGTAAAAATATGTTTCATTTTGTCTTTTGGTGTTTGCTTAACATTGTGCAACACTAATAAACAGCAGTTCACAAAACACTCGGCTAGTAAATGGAGAACAAATATAGGTCTGGGAATTGTCAGGGACCTCACGATACAATATCATTACAATGCTTAGGTGCATTGTTCTATATGTACTGCGATTCTATACTGTGATTTTATTACGATTTGATGTTCCACACATACTGCTCACTATATGTCTGCTGCAGAGAGACAAGAGAGAGCAGGAGAAAATTAGTTTTGATCAGTTATTGAAATAAAAGTGATGAAAACATGTTGGCTCAACATTTCAAAAGATATAGAACAAGTTATAGGATGAAAAATACAGGAGTTATGGCGCAGGTACAGCTGAAAGATTATAGGGTCCCCTAGGAAACCCTTGTCAACACTTTGGTTCCTACCCTGTTACAATAAGTCCTCCCCGGCATTTTCATTCATTGTCATGCCAAACAACACTGTGTTCAAAGTGTCCACTATTATATTCTAACTATAGAATTATAATAAACGTTTATTTCCATGATTCCAACAGGTCACCCAAGTGTTTTGCTATGAATCACAAGTCAAATTGCAATTGCCACATTTGGTTAAAAATGAGGCCTAGTATTTTTGCCCGTATCGTGGCAGTGTGGAAATTATCTCAAATGAGTGCAGGAAATGCAGGAAATTATTTTAGGTTGAAGTTGAACGGTATAAAACAATCAGAATGAAGACCCATTGGGGCCTCCCGGGTGGCGCAGTGGTCTAGGGCACTGCATCGCAGTGCTAACTGCGCCACCAGAGTCTCTGGGTTCGCGCCCAGGCTCTGTCGCAGCCGGCCGCGACCGGGAGGTCCGTGGGGCGACGCACAATTGGCATAGCGTCGTCCGGGTTAGGGAGGGTTTGGCCGGTAGGGATATCCTTGTCTCATCGCGCTCCAGCGACTCCTGTGGCGGGCCGGGCGCAGTGCGCGCTAACCAAGGGGGCCAGGTACACGGTGTTTCCTCCGACACATTGGTGCGGCTGGCTTCCGGGTTGGAGGCGCGCTGTGTTAAGAAGCAGTGCGGCTTGGTTGGGTTGTGCTTCGGAGGACGCATGGCTTTCGACCTTCGTCTCTCCCGAGCCCGTACGGGAGTTGTAGCGATGAGACAAGATAGTAATTACTAGCGATTGGATACCACGAAAATTGGGGAGAAAATGGGATAAAAAAAAGAATTAAAAAAAAGGAAAAAAAAAAAGAATGAAGACCCATTGAAATAATTTAGAATATATGTGTTGCCACCCAATGGTCACACACACTACTCATAAAGCAAACGTGTAATTGTATTATTCTAAAACATAAAATACTGTCATTACCGTCCAATTTGTAAAAATACCGTGATAGGATATTTTGGTCATGTCGCCCAGCCCTATATAATATAATAATAATAATATAATATACCGTGTCTTCAGAAAGTATCATATTTAGAGTTCCCACTTCCTCAGGTGGTGAATAATATACCGTGTCTTCAGAAAGTATCATATTTAGAGTTCCCACTTCCTCAGGTGGTGAATAATATACCGTGTCTTCAGAAAGTATCATATTTAGAGTTCCCACTTCCTCAGGTGGTGGATAATATACCGTGTCTTCAGAAAGTATCATATTTAGAGTTCCCACTTCCTCAGGTGGTGAATAATATACCGTGTCTTCAGAAAGTATCATATTTAGAGTTCCCACTTCCTCAGGTGGTGAGTAATATACCGTGTCTTCAGCAAGTATCATATTTAGAGTTCCCACTTCCTCAGGTGGTGAATAATATACCGTGTCTTCAGAAAGTATTCACACCTCTTGACTTATTCCACTTTGTTACGTCTTATTCTAAATGGATTAAAATAATGATCTCAACCATATACAGAGCATTCGGAACGTATTCAGACCCCTTCACTTTTTCCACTTTGTTACGTTACAGCCTTATTCTAAATGGATTAAATACATTCTCCTAATCAATATACACACACACAACACCCCATGACAAAAATGTTATATCATTTACATAAGTATTCACACCACTGAGTCAACACACGTTACAGTCACCTTTGGCAGTGATTACAGCTGAGTCTGAGGTAAGTCTCTAAACAGCTTTGCATACCTGGATTGTACAATATTTGCCCACTATTATTTAAAAAATGATTCAAGCTCTGTCAAATTGGTTGTTAATCATTGCTAGACAACCATTTAAGTCTTGCCATAGATTTTCATGCAGATTTAAGTAATCTTGGCCACTCAGGAACAATTACTGTCATCTTGGTAAGCAACTCCAGTGTATATTTGGCGTTGTGTTTTAGGTTATTGTCCTGCTGAAAGGTGAATTCATCTCCCAGTGTCTAGTGGAAAGCAGAATGAACCAGGTTATCCTCTAGAATTTTGCCTGTTCTTAGCTCTATCCCATTTCTTCTTTATCCTGAAAAACGACCCAGTCCTTAACAATTACAAGCATACCCATAGCATGATGCAGCCACCACTATGCTTGAAAATATGGAGAGTTGTACTCGCTAATGTGTTTTATTGGATTTGCCCCAAATTTGTGTTCAGGACAAAACATTTTGCTCTGCCACATTTTTTGCAGTATTACTTTAACGCTTTGTTACAAACAGGACACGTTGTTTTATTTTTTTTATTCTCTATAGGCTTCCTTCTTTTACTCTGAGTAACTACAATGTCGTTGATCCATCCTCAGGTTTCTCCTATCACAGCCATTACACTCTGTAACTGTTTTAAAGTCACCATTAGCCTCATGGTGAAATCCCTGAGCGGTTTTCTTCCTTTCCGTCAACTGAGTTAGGAAGGACGCCTGTATCTTTGTAGTGACTGGCTGTATTGATACACCACACAAAGTGTAATTAATAACTTCACCATGCTCAAAGGGATTTTCAAAGTCAGCTTTTATTTTTATTTTTTAAACACATCTACCAATAGGTACCCTTCTTTGTGATGCCTTGGAAAACCTCCCTGGTCTTTGTGGTTGAATCTGTTTGAAATTCATTGCTTGACTGAGGGACCTTACAGATAATTGTAGGTGTGGGAGTACAGAGATGAGGTAGTCATTCAAAAATCCTGTTAAACACTATTATTGCACAAAGTGAGTAAATGCAACTTATGTGACTGAAGCACATTTCTACTCCTGAACTTATTTAGGCTTGACATAAGAAAGGGGTTGAATACTTAGAATCAAGACATTTTTTATTACATTTGAGAAAATAATTCTAAAGTACAACAAAAAAATTATCCACTTTGACATTATGGGGTACTGTGTTTAGGCCAGTGACAAAAAAAATCTAAATGTAATCCATTTTAAATTCAGGCTGCAACACAAACAGATGTGGAAAAAGTCAAGGAGTGATACTTTCTGAAGACACTGTACATAAGCCACCAGACACGCCACTTCACCCAAACCAGAAACACATTTAATGCGTCGCTCAGTTATGCATAGAAAGAACCATGTCATCATGGAATGGTCTGCCACCAGAGGTTACTCAGGAAAACTCATAAAAAAATACAAAAACTGTCACAAAAAAATATATTGTATCACAGCACCTCTCCTTTTTCTAAACATCTCATTTAACTGCACTGTATATTTAAAAAAAAAAGTAATCTATATGAAGTGTGTAAATAGTATTTTTGTTGTCTCTTGATGTCTTTCCAATATACCACTCTTATTTTTAAGAAGAAAAAAAAAACATTGTGAATTTAAAGTAATATCTACTGTTGTTCTTGTTTATAACTTTTCTGTACTTTGTCATGCATTTGTATATTTCATGCGGACACCAGGAAGAGTAGCTGCTGCATGTGCAGTAGCTAATGGGGATGCTACTAAACTAGCTCAGGGGTGTTCAAATCTTACCCTACGAGGTCCGGAGTACTGATGGTTTCTACCAGAGATGATTCATTATGCATCTTGACCAGATACTTTAGTGGCCGCTCTAACAAGGAAAAGAAAGTTCTTCAAAAATGGATGGCAGTCGGGAGGATGCAAGATCAGATGGGACCATTCCAGCCAATGAGATGGCAGATACGTGTGTCAAGAACAGGCAACCGTTTCCATTAGTTAACACAGCCACAAAGTCAAAATAGGCTATATAGTAAAAATGTATGAAAACAAAAATTAACCTTAACTTAAGGTTAGACATAAGGTTAGCAGTGTGGTTCAGGTTAGGATTGAAATCACATTTTAAGAGAAATTGTAGAGTCAGGATTAACAACTTTGTGGCTGTGGTAACTAGTGATGACACCGATACAAAGTGTTTTTTCTCAAATTTGACAGGATGTCACGTGTCCTACTTATACCAGTACACTCGTAACAACCTAATCATTACGAAACCATGATTCGATCATATAACCCATTCAACCAAATTCGACACTGACCTCCATACAAAAACACATCGCTTGGTGAACAACAGGCCACCTGCTGGAGACAAAAAAACAGACCCCTCTCTGTTTTTACCTGATAATAAATGCCTTGTCTCCCAGGTCTGAATCAGTCCCTGATTAGAGGGAAAGAATTTTAAAAAGCACAGGATATGGCTTCGAGGGGTCATTTCTAGAAGGGATGCAGCTAAGGTCAAAGTGAGATCAAAAGTTGCACGTTCGAGTCAGGTGGGGGAGAATTTGTGCATTTTCCCTAATCGTTTTCCTAACCTTAACCTAATTCTCCTAACCTGCTGCGTAAGTTTTCCTAACATGCAACGAAAAGTCACTTTTGACATTAGCGGCATCCCATCCAGTCAAAACCGCATTGAGGTCCAGATTTGAATTTGAGGGGCCTTGCCCACGTTAGGGAAATGTGAAACCTTGATTCAAAGACTTAAGACCTTAAATAAAAGACCAACCCGTCACTGAAAACGATGTATACAAATGGAGAGTAACCAACTGCAGCTTCGACACAAAACACCGCCACGTAAATTCAAAGACACAAAAATGCCGTGCAGATATTGAATAATAAGAAACTGGAAACATTATCCCATAAAAGACTGGTCAGCATTATCACCTGCGGCCAGTCACGCACCTGGGTTGATTGGCCAGTGAGGTACGGCTCAAAGTCATTGTCGTGGACAGTCTCCTTCTGATGCAGTGAACCATTTTGCACTGAAACGACAACACACAGGAGTTAGAATTTTGGACAGAAAGAGTGAGCAAGGGTTCCTTTCTCAACAATAACAGGTGAGTGGCACTGCACCGTCAGTTAGGTGAAGGGCATTTTGAAGTCTGCTTAGTGGTAAAGCCAGCCTTTCTTAACACTGTCACTCAGCTCAGACACCAGGGGGATAAGCATGCAGGCTACGCCAGCTCCCGCGGAATAGGATTTTAGAAGTGACGTCTTTATGTTGTTACTTATTGGTAATGCCGTCTTTGGTGTGCTTATCAATGCACAAGCAACTTTCCCCACCCCGACATACATTGCATGAAGTTTAAAATGCATTGTAATTACTAAATGTGTAATATTTTCACATCACTATTTTTTCCCACAAAAACATTTCATTAAATATTTAAATCAGTCGTCTTCCTCAAATGAAGGGGATGATAACTCAATCTTTGCTAGAGGGAAGGAATCTGATTTCACTGGTCCTCAACCTGCAGCACAGTCATTTCATTCAAGGGAGTTAGCCTTGAGTTAGTCCGCACTGGAGCAGGATAGTTCTGAAGGATTCGTTGCCATAGAAATGGCTCTAGCTAGAAAGTGAGCCACATTCATATGACTGAATATCCGAGCTGAACTCACTAGACCTAAGTTAACCTCGCTAACTCCTCAAACCTGCTTCGTAGGACACCTCTCTGGCCCTTGCTGAGAAACAAGTAGTAACCTGGAAGTGAATCAGGCTGTGACCTCAAGGCCCGTGCTGTGTGTCACTACCTGCCTGTTCTGCCAGCCTCTCAATGTCTAACACACAATTAAAGGCTAGTCACAACAACATAATCAACACCCGTCAACGTCACAGCAGTGAATAATCAGTGAGTCACTAAATGTGTGTGTGTAATAAATCTCTCCTGTTTAAGTGTCCATGTTAAAGTCAACTCATCCAGAGGGTATTGAATTTTTTTCACTAACTCAGACCAAACAAATGATGCAAATTAGGTTTTTGACTATCCTTTATTTAGCTAACTGACATGCAAAAGGTACTAGACTAGCCAAACTACACTATATATAGACATACGTATGTGGAGTGATGAGTCACACCTCACCATCTGCCAGTCCAACAGACGAATCTGGGTTGGCGGATGCCAGGAGAAAGCTACCTGTCCCAATGCACAGTGCCAACTGTAAAGCTTGGTGGAGGAGGAATAATGGTCTGGGGCTGTTTTCATGGTTCGGGCTAGGCCCCTTAGTTCCCGTGAAAGGGACATTTTAATGCTACAGCATACAATGCCATTCTAGATGATTCTGTGCTTCAAACTTTCTGGCAACAGTTTGGGGAAGGTCTTTTCCTGTTTCAGCATGACAATGCCCCCGTGTACAAAGCGAGGTCCATACAGAAAAGGTTTGTCTAGATCAGTGTGGAAGAACTTGACTGGCCTGCACAGAGCCCTGCCCTCAACCCTTTCGAACACCTTTGGGATGAATTGGAATGCTGATTACGAGCCAGGCCTAATCCCCCAACATCAGTGCCCGACCTCTTGTGGCTGAATGGAAGCAAGTCCCAGCAGCAATGTTTCAACATCTAGTGGAAAGCCGTCCCAGAAGAGTGAAGGCTGTTATAGTAGCAAAGGGGACCAACATATTAATTGCAATGATTTTGAAAGGAAATGTGCGACGAGCAGCTGTCCACATACTTTTGGTTGTGTTGTGCATCTCTAGATCGCGCCCTACACTGTCTAGATCAGATACATTTCATGTAGGGGGAAATCTGTAACTTGGTGCAGTTGACTAAAGATCATCTGTCACCTTATTTTTTATTTAACTAGGCAAGTCAGTTAAGAACAAATTCTTATTTACAATGACGGCCTACCCCGGCGAAACACTAACGACGATGGGCCAATTGTGCGCCGCCCTATGGGACTCCCAATCACGGCCGGTTGTGGTACAGCCTGGATTCAAACCAGGGTCTGTAGTGATGCCTCTAGCACTGAGATGCAGTGCCTTAGACCGTTGCGCCACTTGGAAGCCCTTATTTTAGGCTGTGTTTGTGGGAGAACCCTCTGAGGAAAGTGTTCTAAATGGACCCAAAGAGATTCTATATGGAACCCAAAGGGATTCTTTAAAGCGTTCCCCGCAGGAACAGCCAAAGAAGCCTTTTAGGTTCTAGGTAGAATCTTTTTTTCTAAGATTATCTACATGGCTGTTTTTAATTCAGGTTAGAGATAGGCCTATTTGATTGAAAAGCCTATGTGAAATGCAATGATTCTTACCTTTAGATGCTTGTCCCTTTGATCTCTGCATCATGCCCGGGGGAAACAAACATACATGTTAGGCTTTCAAAGGGAGCTTCACCAAACAAGGACTAGATAACTAATTAGCCAACTGATATGCTAACTTAACTAACGTTAGCTGACCAGTTAGCTAGCCATGATAAGGCTAACATTAGCTAGTTAAAAGTTGTGGCTATGTAACACTGTGGGAGAATCCCATCTGCTGGTTAGCTTTCCGGCTAAACGCATAGCCTAATATGACTAACTAGCTAGCGGTAGTTACGATCAAGCAACGTAAACGTTGCAAGCTGGCTAGCTTCCTAGCTAGATATGGCTCGTTACATATTTAGCCAACTTCAAATGTTAACCAATGACCCATTTACATTTGACTTTATAAGGTTAGTTAACGTTAAACACCGGATTTCTTAACAAGTTAGCTAGCAAGCTAATGTTCACTAGCAAATAGCTTGTTTTCCCTCAAAAACAATGTATCAACCTATGCAACTTGGCTTGCTTGACAACAAACTACCCGTCAAAATTCAAAGCGTTGGCTAGTTTAACGTTAGACGTGAAATAAGTCTGAAACGTAAATAGCTAGCCAATGTTAGCTAGTTAACGTTAGTTAACAGATTAGCTAGCTACCGCCGGGCGAGATGCATCGTCATGCCTACCTGAGGGTCAATGCTTGTGGCGGACATAATTCATCAAGTAAGTCCCTGGATTCGCACGGAGCCTAGCTGGTCACTATAATGTATCTGGGGCCCCGGGTTTCGATTGTTCTCAGCTCAGTTAACGTTAGCTAAAGTGTTTTTCCGCTACACGTAGTTAGCTATCCCCAGTTCAACTTCCACAGTTCAAGTCTCAGTCTTATAGGGTCCGAATGTCCAAAGGTAAACAAGTCCGGATATTATTTCCAGATCTCCACAGAATGTTGTTATTGGATCCGGTACAATACTTGTCCACGGTTGAATCTTTAGCGTCTTTTTTTTGTTTCACTCCAGAGATCCCTCCTCGGTTAGCGACAGGCCCTGTACACTTCCCCCAATGGCTGCTCCATCCGGGTTCTAGACAGGGCACTACGTCAGCGACACCGGTTTCTTGAGAGGAGGTGGCGGTGAACCACCGCTGCGAGGTTAGAATGAATTTAATACCATTGACAAATTCCTATTTTTATTCGATGGGGTTTAACGGTGGTTGGCATCCAATGTTATTGGTGCATTACCGCCACCAGCTGGACGGCGTGTAGAATAAGAAACAACCAAAACAATTATGTTAAAGGGGGAACACGACATCACACAAAATAAAACACGTCAACTAAAAAAAAAATAGTCCACTCCAAAATACATCCCTACACAGGCTCAGGGGCCTGTGATGGGGCTACATTCACCAACATAATTTCTTGCACGGCCTCGTCTGTGAAACCATGAAGAACCAAAAAACGTACAGCGGCATTCACAATCATTCCAATTTTGTTAGACCTCTTCTCTGCTTGTGCTGTACAGTTCATGACGATTGCAATAAATAATACAAAGTCCACCATTTTAACATGTAGATTTTCACTATCGCTCGGTTGAGGAGAAACCTTCACTGGTCGTGGTGGCTCTACTACCATTGCTTCTTCCCCGCCACTCGTTCCTTACAACTTTCTAACCGCCTCCAGATAGGGGACACGCTGGACACTCCTTACCCGTGCCAACTTATTCTCCTTCACCCTTCAACAGCGCACTCCAAGAATTCAGGCGCATGTTCACCTCCACAGTTGCAGCATTTCCCTTCATCTGGCATACGATCTTCCCTTCTGCACACACTTGACACATTACCAAATATTTTACATTCATGACACTGAAGGGGTTTGTGCACAAAAGCTCTTACAGGGTATCACATGAATCCTAACTTTATATGAGAAATCAAAGCAAATGTTATTTGTCACATGCACAGAATACAACAGGTGTAGACCTCACAGTGAAATGCTTACTTACAAGCCCTTCACCAACAATGCAGTTTTAAGAAAAGACCCCCAAAAAGTAAGCGATAAGAATAACAAATGATTAAAGAGCAGCAGTAAATAAGAGGGTACCAGTACAGAGTCAATGTGCGGGTGCACCGGTGTGGAGGTAATTGAGGTAATATGTACATGTAGTTAGAGTTATTAAAGTGACTATGCATAGATAATAACAAAGAGCAGCAGCAGCGTTCCAGAGGGGAGGGCGGGGGGGGGGGGGGGGGGGGGGGGCTATGCAAATAGTCTGGGTAGCCATTTGATTAGCTGTTCAGGAGTCTTATGGCTTGGGGGTAGAAGCTATTTAGGAGCCTCTTGGACCTAGACTTGGTGCTCCGGTTCCGCTTGCCGTGCGGTAGCAGAGAGAACAGTCTATGACTAGGGTGGCTGGAGTCTTTGACAATTTTTAGGGCCTTCCTCTGACACTGCCTGGTATAGAGGTCCTGGATGGCAAGAAGTTGGCCCCGGTGATGTACTGGGCCGTACGCACTACCCTCTGTAGTGCCTTGCGGTCTGAGGCCGAGCAGATGCAATATCAGGCAGTGTTGCAACCCATCAGGATGCTCTCGACGGTGCAGCTGTAGAACCTTTTGAGGATCTGAGGACCAAATCTTTTCAATCTCCTGAGGGGGAATAGGTTTTCTTGTGCCCTCTTCACGACTGTCTTGGTGTGCTTGGACCATGTTAGTTTGTTGGTGATGTGGACACCAAGGAACTTGAATCTCTCAACATGCTCCACTACAGCCTCGTCGATAAGAATGGGGGCGTGCTCGGTCCTCCTTTTCCTGTAGTCCACAATCATCTCCTTTGTCTTGTTCACGTTGAGGGAGAGGTTGTTGTCCTTGCACCACACGGTCAGGTCTCTGACCTCCTTCCTATAGGCTGTCTCATCATTGTCTGTGATCAGGCCTACCACTGTTGTGTCATCAGCAAACTAAATGATGGTGTTGGAGTCGTGCCTGGCCGTGCAGTCATGAGTGAACAGGGAGTACAGGAGGGTACTGAGCATGCACCCCTGAGGGGCCCCCGTGTTGAGGATCAGCGTGGCGGATGTGTTGTTACCTACTCTTACCACCTGGAGGCGGCCCGTCAGGAAGTCCAAGATCCAGTTGCCGAGGGAGGTGTTTAGTCCCAGGGTCCTTAGCGTAATGATGAGCTTTGAGGGAGCTATGGTGTTGAATGCTGAGATGTAGTCAATGAATAGCATTCTCACATAGTTGTTCCTTTTGTTCAGGTGTGAAAGGGCAGTGTGGAGTGCAATAGAGATTGCTTCATCTGTGGATCTGTTGTTGCGGTATGCAAATTGTAGTGGGTCTAGGGTTCGATCTTAGTCCTGTATTGATGCTTTGCCTGTTTAATAGTTCGTCGGAGGGCATAACGGGATTTGTTATAAGCTTCCAGGTTAGAGTCCTGCTCTTTGAAAGCGGCAGCTCTACCCTTTAGCTCAGTGCAAATGTTGCCTGTGGCTTCTGGTTGGGGTATGTACGTACAGTTGCTGTGGGGACGACGTCTTCGATGCACTGATAAAGCCAGTGACTGATGTGATGTACTCAATACCATCGGAAGAATCCCGGAACATATTCCAGTTTGTGCTAGCATAACAGTCCTGTAGTTTAGCATCTGCTTCCTCTCACCACGTTTTTATAGACCGAGTCACTGGTGCTTCCTGCTTAATAGGGCTAGGCGTCCCATTAGCAGGACAACTTCAGGTGAAACTGGAGGGCGTGCAATTCAAATAAATAATCACAAGAATTATGGATATTAAACATTTAGGTACATAATAAGTGTTTTATATCGGCTGAAAGCTTAAATTCGTGTTAATCTAACTGCACTGTCTAATTTACAGTGGCTATTACAGTGAAAGCATGCCATGTGATTGTTTGAGGACGGCGCCACACATCAAAATATTTTTCGACCGGCACAGGTTTCATAAATTCACAAATAGCTATTAAATATTCACTTACTTTTTGAAAATCTTCCTCTCATTTGTCATCCAAAGGGTCCCAGCTATAACATGTAGTGTCATTTTGTTAGATAAAATCCTTCTTTATATCCCGAAAAGTCTGTTTGGTTGGCGCTATCGATTTGAGTAATCCACTCGTTCAACATGCAGAGAAAGGAATCCAAAAATCTACCCCTAAACTTTGTTTCAACAAGTCAAAATAAGTTTCTATCAATCCTGAGATACCCTAAAATGTAATCAAACTATAACATTTCTTACGGAAAGAAGTATGTTCAATAGGAAACCGATTTTAGCAGGTGCGTCCTGTCTTCATAGCGTGCGCAAACACGAATTTCCAAGACTGTGTCCCTGTACTAAAACTGATATTTATTATTCATTTTGGAAGTTACAAGCCTGAAACCTTGAACATAGACTGCTGACACCCTGTGGAAGCCATAGGAATTGCATCCTGGGAGCTAATTTCCAGTATGCCCTTATACTTGCCATTGTAAGAGCATGGTCTCTCAAAAACAAATATCCGGTTGGTTTTTCTTTGGATTTTCTCCTACCATATCTATTGTATTATATTCTCCTACATTATTTTAACATTTCTACAAGCTTCTAAGTATTTTCTTTCCAATGGTACCAATTATATGCATATCCTGGCTTCAGGGCTTGAGCAACAGGCAGTTTACTTTCGGCACGTCATTCAGGAAGAAATTGAGAAAAAAGGGACCTAGCCCTAATGACATTATTTCTTGTATGCTGGAATCAGGAGGATAGAATTATGGTCAGATTTGCCAAATGGAGGATGAGGGAGTGCTTTGTACGTGTCTCTGTGTGTGGAGTAAAGGTGGTCTAGAATTTTTTTCCCTCTGGTTGCACATTTAACATGTTGATAGGAATGCACCCTGATCACAAGGCACCCTGATCTCCGCGAAGTCTCTGTTTCCTTCTCCAGCGATTTAACGGGGATCTGGGCCTGGTCAGGTGTCTGCATTATATCCCTCCCGTCAGACTCATTGAAGAAGAACTCTTGGTCCAGTTTGAGGTGAGCAATCGCAGTTCTGATGTCCAGAATCTCATTTCGGTCATAAGAGACGGTAGCAGCAACATTATGTACAAAACAAGTTACAAACAATGCGTAAAAACAAAACAAAATAGCACAGTTGGTTAGGAGCGTATAAGACGACAGCCTTCCCCTCAGTGCTCTCTTCATCAAAGAACAGTAGCATGGATGAAGTGAACTTCTTTCCTCTGTCCACCATACAGGTCATTCGCACCAACCACTCCATCGATGTCTTCAGTTATATCCTCTGCCTTTATTTCTTGCGCCACCACAGAAATAACCCCCTTGATAGGCGCCCTGCTACGAAAATCTAAGCAGAAAACATTCCTCTCCGATATCTTTTTGAGTCTTAACACACGCTTCTTCTGCTCCGCAGAGTCTCACCTACTCCACACTTTCTTCCAACACATTCCAGATTTTCCTGGAGACGTTAGACGGATTTCCCAAGTAGCATTCATCCAAAACCCTGACTCCGACCAAAAACAAGTCTAGCGGTTTCCTATTTTCCAACATAGCTTTACTTCTCTTGTTTCCCTTTTTCTTCGCAACTGTAAGCCACTCATTCTCACTTTCTGTACTCTTAGCTTCACCCGACTCACTAGCAGTTTCAATCAAAACCTCAGTTTCCTCCGTCTTCCGTCCACAGCCAGTGCGCAAACACGTACTGTACACCCAGTGACAAGTTATGGAAAGTGTATGAACATGTAGCCCTCTGCAAAACATGTGCGATACATGACAATGAGGGGCAATCATTTCAAGAAATAGTTCAATGTTACTGTTGTTGTGATAGACACCAAGACAGATACAGGAGTCGCATTCAGACACTGGCAATGTTCCTTCTAATTTGCGGGTGTGCAGCCCCCCCTCGGACTTTCGCAAAGATGCGCGAGATTGAACTTCACTCAATTTTCTACAGTTTTCCTCTTTAGTTAACACTCTCAATGTTTCGCTCTACTGTGGGAATTGTGATCAAAACAACGCAATATTAGCCACTTTCAATGTAATATACCAAAACAAAACGAACTTTGCAAGATGGCAGAGCACATTGGAGTAATATTCTATTGCATTGACAGGCACGACTCAGACCCGTACTCTACACAGACCGGTGCACCATAACCAATCAGAGCTGCAGTAGGCCTACGTATATGCAAATAGACATAGCCATATATGGGTCTGTGCCATTTACTTTGAACTGGGAAACAACAAATATGGCGAAAGTGGACGATGAAGTGGATTCTGAATCAAATAGCAGGAGAATCAAGGAGATTTGGAGAATTGTCCAAAAGAATGGAAAACAGAGCAAAGTAGTGTACAGTGATGAGAATGACCCTTCGTATCCAGTAGGAGTACGGTTTGATAATGAGGAGCAGCTGGGCAGAGTACCAATCTGGAAGAAACCATTTGAGTTATCCAAACTGGTGGAGAAAGTACTGGGTAAAGTGAAAGCTGTGAAGATCACGAGAGCCGAGCTTGTTTAGAATTTTTTATGCATTTGAAGTCGGAATTTAACATACACTTAAGCCAAATACATTTAAACTCAGTTTTTCACAATTCCTGACATTTAATCCAAGAAAAAATGTGTTGTCTTAGGTCAGTTACGATCAGAACTTTATTTTAAGAATGTGACATGTCAGAATAATAGAAGAGAGAATTATTTATTTCGGCTTTGATTTCTTTCATCACATTCCCAGTGGGTCAGAAGGTTACATTTTCTATAGGATTGAGGTCAGGACTTTGTGATGGCCACTCCAATACCTTGACTTTGTTGTCCTTAAGCCATTTTGCCACAACTTTGGAAGTGTGCTTGAGGTCATTGTCCATTTGGAAGACCCATTTATCTCCGGTATTGAACGTACTACATTCCATCTTAAATTGTATTGTTTATTTACATATTAGGGTCTTTGAGGATTGATTAGAAACGTTGCTTGACTTGTTTGGACGAAGTTTATTGGTAACTTTTGGGATTCCTTTGTATGCATGTTGAACGAGTGGATTACTGAATCAAACGCGCCAACTAAGCTGACTTTTTTGGGATATAAAGAAGGACTTTATCGAACAAAACGACCATTTGTTGTGTAGCTGGGACCCTTGGGATTGCAAACAGAGGAAGATCTTCAAAGGTACAGTAAGTGATTTATTTTATCGCTATTTCTGACTTTTGTGACGCCTCTGCTGGTTTGGAAAATGTTTTTAATGCTTTTGTATGCGGGGTGCTGTCCTCAGATAATCGCATGGTATGCTTTCGCCGTAAAGCCTTTTTAGAAATCTGACAAAGCGGTTGGATTAACAAGAAGTTAAGCTTTTAAATGATGTAGGACACTGGTATGTTTATGAATGTTTAATATAAAAAATGTTGTATGTTGAATTTCGCGCTCTGCAATTTCACCGGATGTTGTTGAGGTGGGTCACTAGCGCCCCATCTAGCCCAAAGAGGATTACTAAGAAGGTGGACTTTGTGGCCTTTATAGCCATGGTGATTAATAGCACTGCCAAGGTGGAGACAAGGTCAATGAAGATGGATATCATTGTGGATGTGACGGAGCGGTTCCTGGGACTGAAAGATCTCTCGGTGGTGAGAGTTTTGTTTTTGTCAATGTAATATTATTATTTGGGTGGATAAAGTTAGTTTCCCTATCACATATGGATTTTCCTTTTACCTTTTTTTTTTTTTTTTACCCGTCCAGTTGTTGGAGGCAATACACCATTTTGGGATGTAGTCCACCATAAAACCAACAGAAGAAGAAGAAGAACTGGACTGACTTTAGGCTACATTATGAGTGGTGGCGAGTAGATGTGCTTGTTTTGAGATCAAAGTGAGAGCTGTGTGTAGCCATGTATGCACATTTGTTCATATTATTTGCTAGTTAAAATGAGTTATTAGCCCAGTTATAGCTAATTTCTAGTCAATGGGGGAGTGGTTGCTTCCAACAAGAGCACAAAATGTGTAGATTTCTATCCATCTTTGAAAAGCACGTCAGGTTAATAGCTTTTTTTATATCTTAAAGAGGAAGTGTTGTATTTTGAGACGTCTTGAATAAGCTACGTAGCCCATAGGCAGAGCGTAGCATAATTTGTCTGATTCTCTGTAATAATGGTATGGGAAAAATAAATACTTTTATTTTGTAAAGTGGTTTCTTGCATCAAACAACCTCCTTCATAAACATAATTTTTTTTCAAAAGTCTCATGGAATGTAGGCATTGAACACTACACATTGACTACTACTGTGGCTGAATGATAGAACAGCTATTTGCATATGAAAATGTTATGGAATGTGTTTTTCTCCATTTGTTTTTAATGGTAGGCCACTCTGATAGAACTACCTGGCCACTGTTAAAACTGTAACTTAAAGCGATATCAGACCTCAGGCTAAGCCCCAGATGCAGACAGTTCAAAGTAACAAAAGCTTATTACAAAAACAGGGGGCAGGCATACGACAGGTCAAGGGCAGGCAGAGGTCAGTAATCCAGAGCAGAGTCCGAAAGGTACAGAACAGGAGCAGGCAGGCTCAGGGTCAGGGCAGGCAGAGGTCGGTAATCCATGGTAGTGTCACAAGGTACAGAATGGGAGGCAGGCTCAGGGCAGGCAGAATGGTCAAAACCAGGAAACTGAAGAAAAAAACAAGACTAGAGAGAAAACAGGAGTACGGGAAAACCGCTGGTAGGCTTGACGAGACAAGACGATCTGGCAACAGACAAACAGAGAACACAGGTATAAATACACAGGGGATAATGGAGGGGGTGGCGACAAGCACAAAGACAGGTGAAACCAATCAGGGTGTGATGAGCGGTTACAGCAGCAAATGTGCACCAGAAGTTGCACAGAATTTTTGCGTTCAAGTTTGTGCTCAGCAGACCTGAAATATGTTCAGTGGCAAAACATTTTTTGAGGGAACATTGGTGTCACGACTTCCACCGAAGGTGGCTCCTCTCCCTGTTCGGGCGGCGCTCGGCGGTCGTCGTCACCGGTCTACTAGCTGCCACCGATTCCTTTTTCTTTTCTGTTAGTTTTGTCTTGATTGTTTTCACCTGTTACTTATTTGTTGTTAATTATTGGCCTATTTAAACGTCCAGGGCCCGCCTTCTTTTGTGCGGGCTTGTTCTCACTGTCACTGGTGAGATTGTTGTGCTTACGTATTTTGCTGTCTGTTATTTTCCCTGGTTTTGGGGACATACCTGTTTTTGGGTATTTTTCCCTGTTTGTTGGCTAGACCCAGCTTAATAAATGTATGCATTGGAAGCATTGCTCTCTGCGCCTGAATCCACACCCACCACTCCTAGCTATACGTGACAATTGGACTTAGGGCTTCAGTAAAAAATGTATTTGCCTAGGCTAGGCCTAAATCAATATGCTGATAAAACCCTTGGCCTAACAGATTTTTATTGGAAAAGTAATACATGTGGGCCAATGACAAGTCTAATTCCATGGTGAGCCATGCAAACTGTAGAATTTGAGTAAATTGGCTTAAGGCCTAAATCTGCAACAACAAAGATCTGAGGGATGGACCCTAGATCCCCGGCTATAAATCCTTGTCTGGCAGTGAAACAGTTCATTCAGCCTCATTTACTACCTTTTAAAAAAACATAGCTGATATGGCTGACTTGTTTAAACAAATGTGGTTTCTACTGACAATTGAGATGTACAAACTATGGCATAAGGAGACGACAAGCAGATAAGAGGCAATCGGTAATTTCGATTAAGACATTAATGAGCGAGCTATGATGGACATAGTCAATATAACTATTTGTTCAGTACTTTTGAAATGTACAGTGACAGAATTCAAAACATGGACCATTCTTACAGTATTCTCCCTGTACACCAAGTCATAACCGTTGGATAAATAAAGGGGGCATATAAGCAGACAATGAAAGCTCTTACAATATTTGATGATGAAATTTCTCTAAAACAGGCTATAGGCTACATGTGCACCACCAAGTCTGAACAGTAGGCAAAATTAGGAGGGGAAACGGACCAAATTATTAGGGTGAGGCACATGGGCTACTAACAGCTTACTACACAACATACACTTAGTATTACTTTCTTTGCTACAGTGTACATATCTCTCTGGCATAACATTTATGCAATACATTTTTGGACTCACCTTGTTGTGCTATGCTCACTTGAGCAGCAAGGTGGCGCGGCGGTCCTTCGTGTGCAAATTTTGTCATCAAACTTTGTCATCAAAGTGTGGTATTCTCTGGATTTATGGTGCTTCAAGACAACTGGGAACTCTGAAGAAAACAAGGTTGAATCATGATGACGTCAGTGATCTTCAGATTGGCGCTCTAGAAAGAGGCCACAGTTTCCGACTTGCAATTCCGGGTTGGATGACCGTTCAAAATGTATTTTCCCAGTCAGAGCTCGTTTTTTCCCGAAGTTCCCAGTTGTCTTGAACTCACTGAAATCAGATTTCCCAGTTCTGAGTTTCCAGTTGTTTTGAGCGTATCATGCTGGATTGACACCATGGCCAATGTTGAATGTTTATCCTTTTAAGCTTGGAAAAGAGACCCTTAAACCCAGACTTTGGACCACACACCCACTCCACTGAATAGCAGGCTAATGCTTACTTTGCAATGCTTGCAGTTAGCCACTGACTCCTTACAAACCACTCATTGTTGAATTTGCGATTTCCAATGTTTATGTCCAATGGCCGATGAGCACCGATAGGTTTTATCTATAATTTCTCTTCATTAATTATCTTCATATGACAAGGATTAAAAAGGATTTGCCAGTAGATTGTCGACTTAATTTAATATGATGACTGCTAGCATGCTAGCTAAGATCAGTCCAATCAAAGCTGCTGTAGTTATAACGTGATTTGACATCTATCTATCTGTGGCCAATGACCTTGAGCCTTCTTGGATGGGCACTTCTAATGTAACTCTATGGCAGTACCTAAGGGGCTTAAATTTTCGTGCTCTACCCTTAGATTTGGCGGTGACGTAGTGTCCCCATGAGTGACAGAACACTGAGCCAATCACGGCGCAACTAGAGAACATTACCAACCCCTACGCTCCGTTTTTTCCACTGGCTGTCCCACCACCACAGAAAGCACTGAACTAGGCTGAAACACCTGCATTTTGGAGCTGCCTTATGCAAGAAAGCAAAAAAGAGACGAAGCTTGTATGTGGCTTTATAAACTCAATTTTTTTAACAATGTTTGCAAGCTGATATGTGACACGTATCAATACCAAAATAACATGCAAAACAGGCATCCCCCCCCAAAAATAAGTCTAGCAAGCAACATAGTTCTGGGCGTGGCTGGTGCTGAATCGAGGTGAGCGCTTTTCTCCATGATGGATCGCATAGCTGTCCATTTGTGCGCTCTGTTCACAACAGTCTATTCCTAGGCAGCAAGTGAGTTTCAAGTTTTTGAGTTTCAAGTTTGAAGCTTACAATTTATCCTACCATTTCTACCGATCTGCGTAATAGTTATGATTTTCATATGCGCACTTCCGTGGAACAGTTCCATTTCAATAATAACGTTTTTGTTTCTCAGAATCGTTTTCATGTGGTTAATAATACAAATCGGAATTAAAATGAGAGAAATCTAAAAGTAAAAATTCCACTGATGCGAGAGCACCAGCCTCTGCCATAGGGACACATTGATTCACCGTAAGCCATTGGTGGCTAAAGAAATGAGCCCGTGGAACTAAGAGAAATCTTAGGCCAATGTAGCAGTAGGACTATAACTTCCGTTGTCAACTAAGTAAAAATACATGAAGTTGACAAATTAAAACTGAAAATATCCTGATGAAAATGCAGGTTCTTTCAGTCACATTCATCTCTTTACTCCGCCTGTTTGCCTCCCTCTTTCTATCACTATCGCAAGTGAAGTGCAACATTGTATCAAATCAATCAACTGGGTCTGGCCCAATGACTGTATACTGTATATGAGGGTCAGGTCTGAAGCTGTTGCTAGTGAACTTGCAACACTGTATCATATAGCCTATTCTGTGCCCTCAGAGTTTCCCACACCAGCTCCGGACAGACACAGCTGTTTTTGCGCAAAGAGAAATGTGTTCAGGTTTCCACTGGATATATGGGATCCTCAGAGCATGAGATTGTGCTCTTTCACACCGAGGCCTGTTGATTATCGAGGAGGATAGTGTTGGAAAGACCTTTCAAATAGGCTACTGTGAGGAACTATTATCATTCACATGTAATACAAAAAAATGATTTTGTTGACTTATTGTGTGAGGTGAAGAAAAAATGATTTTGTTGACTTATTGTGTGAGGTGAAGAAACAATGAAGCTCAGTTTATTAGTGGTGGTGATACGTGCAGCAGGTCAGCTAGCCTACTTGCATGCGTGCTCATGCGCGTGCGCCCCGTCAACATTAAGAGGACAGAGAAACCAGACACGTCCATTGCTCACATGGAGTGCTCCAAACAAAATACAATGACAAAATAAAAAAATGATGGTAGGAAATAAACCAAAACTTGTTTCTCACAAGTGTAGCAGGCTGTGAACTCTGCAACCAACTTTCCACTCAGAGAATGAGAACATAAATGACTGTAGGCCTAATTAATCCACGCATGAACAGAAATGTATGTCACCAAATGATGGGGATTAACGGTAAATGTACTACTGGTGACAAATGTAATGAGGAGTTGATCAAAATAGAGAATCAATGGGCAAACAATTAGTACAATAATACAATGAATCTGCAAGAATTGGTGTGAGACAGCTGAGCACATTAGGGAGAGCTACTCGCATTCTGGAAAGAGACATGCCAATATCTTCACCACATACCCCCCCCCTTCTTCTTGTCTCAACATTTCAAATTATACTCAAGACATTATCTTCTCACATATTTTATATGCATTGCTTTTCAGTCACAGACGCATCTCAATAATCAGCGAGGCATTCTCGTGACATCCCCAGCAGTAAAAGTTGAGCTTCATTTTCAAAAAGACAAGTGAAGTCGCTTTCGAATGATATGTCACTTTCTATTTTCTGACCGAAATTGATGGATTTAGGTACCACTTAAGCTCCCCAAAACAACCGCTCAGAGTTTAACAGCTTAACCCTGACCTTAACCCTAACCCTAAGCACCCCTAGCCTAGCTACTGTTAGCCACCTAGCTTACATTAGCGTTAGCCACCCAGTCACCTAGCTAACGTTAGCCACAACAAATTGGAATTCGTAACATATAATACACTTTGCAAATTCGTAACATACGGTACGAATTGCAATTCGTAACATATTGTACAAATTGCAATGTGTAACATTTCATAGGAATTGTAATTCGTAACATATTATACGAAATGTGTGATGGACATCTATAAATTAATACATACCATACGAAACGTAACATATCATACTAATTGGAGTGTTCCAGATTTACATTTACTACATCATGTCTACCCCTGAGTACAGGTTGTAGCTGCGAGGTTTGACCGCATGGGACTGACTGCTTTCTGGCATCTGTTGAGTGAGTTCTGGAAGGCTGCCCGACGTGCCTTACTGCGCAATCCCTTCATACAGCTGCAGGGAATATATGTCCAGCACTGCGCGATCCGCGCTTCCACCCGCACAGTCCACTATGGAACGGAAAGGGGATGACTGGCACAGGACCGAAGGAGAAAGAAGGCACCACAAGTCCCAGGATGACGGGTTACAGGAGCAAGATGCTGTATATTCTGGAGAAGCCCCAGATGCGAGGCGAGGAGGAACGGCTTCGAACTTTTGAAAACTGGCGGAGGGACACACCAGTCACCGCGGGCAACCTGGCCAGAGCGGGATTCTATTTTCTGGAGCCCGAGGATAAGGTTCAGTGCTTCTGTTGCGGAGGGATCCTGCGGTACTGGGTCCATGGGGACAGTCCGATCGTCGAACACAAGAGGCACTTCCCCACCTGTAGTTTCGTGCTGGGTAGAGCCGTTGGGAATATCCCGCTGTTTGTCGTTTCCAGGTCCCCTTCTGACTCCGTGGACGGCCAGCTGTTGAGCCAGCTCCAGAGGATGACCGTGGACGACCAGGGAATGGCCGGGCAGGCTGTCTACCCTGAGATGGAGTTAGAGGAATCCAGGCTCACCACCTTTCACAACTGGCCCACGGGTGCTGCGGTCCAGCCCAATGTTCTGTCGAGGGCAGGATTCTTCTACACAGGTACGCAATAGTCTTTGTTGATGGTGACAGTGGGTGTTGTGAATTGTTTCTGAATTTCTGAACTTTTCTGAATTCTGTTGGGTACGTTTAATTGCTTTTGGTTCCCTATAAAGTCCCATTAATGTTTGTTGAAGCTTTGCTTTTGGAT
Source organism: Salvelinus namaycush (assembly GCF_016432855.1). Classification (NCBI taxonomy): domain Eukaryota; kingdom Metazoa; phylum Chordata; class Actinopteri; order Salmoniformes; family Salmonidae; genus Salvelinus; species Salvelinus namaycush. The sequence continues at coordinate 4,448,198 of NC_052331.1, forward strand.
AAAGTTAAGCACGCCTTGGCAATTACGCATTTGTTATTTGATAGTGGTAGTGGAACAGTGGTCACTACGAGTTTCCAGTCATTGTGTGTGAGTTCATGTGACAATAGTGACGCTGAGTCATGTATTTGTGGACAGAAAAAGCTGGACACGACCCGGACTGCGTAAAGGAGAAAATACCATCGCTGTAGTGCTTAGACTGTTGTGGTATTTAAAGCTTAGAAATTAAAGCGACTCTATGAGAGAGAATTAGAGAAACTACTTTCCTTTGTTTGGAATTCAGTGTTGGAAATGCAATAATACAATCCACATTCTCACAGCAGGGATGTTTTGGGTGTGTATTCATTGTGAACTTTTGTCTCATTGTGTTTGTGTACACACACTGTTTTCTGTCTGTGTGTACTGTATGCATATGTGTGTATGTTTGTGTGGTTGTGTGAGTGTATTTGTGTGTATATGTCCATGTGTTTGTTTATTTGTGTGTGTGTGTGTGAGCGAGAGAGAGAGAGAGAGAGGTAGAGGGAGGAGGAGAGAGAGAAAATGTGTTCCTTTAGTGTGTGTCTAATATTCAGGTCAACACTTTGCGTCAGTAAGTGCTGTGATAATACTTGGTCCGTGTCCCTCACACTCCTAGGCCACGGTGACAACGTGAAATGCTTTTACTGCGACGGAGGGCTGAGGAACTGGGAACCTGGAGATGACCCCTGGCAGGAGCACGCCAAGTGGTTCCCGCGGTAACACACAACAGCACCAACACACACAGCCTGTAAAAAAGGCATTCTGTAATGCCTTTGACCCTGTGTCCACGGCGCGGCTGGGTCAATAGGCTACTCCTTTCCTTCCTCAGATGTGACTTCCTGGTCCAGACGAGAGGACGTGACTATGTCAGCAATATCCGGGCTACCCACTTCCACAGAGAGACTGTGGTAAGTACCTCCATCCCTCAGTGTTGTCCTTCGCTCTCATACATTGTCATACCAAAATCAAAAATCATTTGCGTATTCATAATGTGGCATCATAACCGTTGTGGTCGCTGCAGTGTGTTAGGGCACTTACAGAATAGATCCTGAGGGTGGATTTGTTTTCCAGGGTGGATCACAGACACCGGTGTCCCAAGAAATTACTTCAGAAAATGGTGAGTCCCAGGATACAAATGAAAACAATGAAACTTACATTACAACCGCTTCATTCTCTTGACCCCCCCCCCAATGAAATGACAGGGTCATCCGCCCCATGTGTTAACCTATGCTGAACAAACACAATAAATATGGATTGCCTTGGAAACGAATACGCTGCTTCCCCTTGGCTGCAGACGAAGAGGATGTCGTATTTCATAATTGGGACCTTAATCGTGTGAATGTAGCTGGATAATCACAAATACTGCTCGTTTTCTGCTGTTTTAGAGAACAGGCAGAGGAACAGATGGATCCCTCAGTGGTGCTTTTCAATTGAGCTATTAGAGCACAATTGAAAACGGAATTTCTTCCTGTGGATAAATGTGTGTCAGAGTCACACACCCTGGGGTACTGCTCTCTCTACTGGGCCGTTTATCAAATGATAGAATGCTCACACTTGTCATCACATCCTGTTGCTGAATCTGCACTGCCATCCATCTTTTTTTTACAGGAGCGGGAAAAGGTAATTGCTTTTTGCTTGAACACATATGTTGTTCTGTCATGGAGAGAGAGATTGCCTCGGTTAGATAGATTTTTTCCCCAGCGCTATTGGTTTTCAGTGAAACTCTCTATATATATTACTCTATCTTTTTCCCCACTTCCCACCCAACACCTGTCTTCTTTTTTTCTCTCCCCCGCCCTCCATTCCTCTCTTCCCTCTTTCTTTTGATCCCTCTCCCGGCATCTCCTCCCCTCTGTCAGACGTGGTGGGTGGTCTGGGCACACCCTCAGTCATGCTGTCTCCTGTGGTCCAGACCGTGCTCCAGATGGGCTTCGAGGCTGGCCTGGTGGAGAGTCTGGTCCAGACCAAGTACCTGCTGACCGGCCAGCACTACACCTCCGTGTCGGACCTAGTCACTGACGTACTGGCTGCTGAGGAGGAGGACCGGACCAGGGGGCTGCAGAGCAGAGTCCAGGGTGAGGATGGTGATCATGATAATGATTATATTAAGAATGATGGATTGGATATACATAGAGCTTCCTGATGCTCAAAGCACATTGTAAGGCCCTTACAGGAAAAACTGCATGATTTCACATGTGGAAACTCGTTTTTGGAACACTTCACATGTGATCACGTGTTCACATGTGTAGTTTCATGTTTTCACATGTTGCTTTACATGTTGTCACGTTATCACATCCACTTCACGTAAGATCGCCTGTGATCACATTAAAACATGTTCTTGAAACACTTCACGTGTTCACATGTGCAATTCATGTATTTTTTCCATATGGGTGGCAATGGGTTCTTTTAGATAGGGCAAATGTATAGGGATTGACCCTTACTAACCCATGTGAGCTATACCCAGGCAGGTGCTGCTAATATACACCCTGGTAGTGGATGAGGTACTTGTCTTGAGGTAGGGACCAGCAGATGGTTATGGGCTGGGTAGAGTCCGGGGACCCACAGAGCAGGGGTAAAGGCCATCACTTTAATAAACAGCCTAAAGCTTTGTAATTACACTTTTACCCTAGGGGGTGTCCTAAAAATAGCCTGCTGAGACCAATGTTGGTATTTTCAATTCTAATGTTGACCACATTCATATTTTTACACAACCTTTTGATATTCTCATCTGAATTGATTGGATTGACACTGAGAAACAACCAATGGAGACTCTTGTTAACGATGCAAATAGATCTTGTTACCGTGTGTAACCATGTGTCTCACCCTTACCGTTTGCGTCTTCTGTCCCATCAGAGCCGGTGGAGAGACAGGGGCCCAGTGCAGGAGGGGTCAGGACACAGACACCCATCAGAGAAAAAGGTCATATTACACACACACACATATTACACACACACACAGGTCATATTACACACACACACACACACACACACACACACACACACACACACACACACACACACACACACACACACACACACACACACACACACACACACACACACACACACACACACACACACACAGTCTTGTACAGTTAACCTTGTGGGGACATACAATTCAGTCCCATTCAAAATCCTATTTTCCCTAACCCCTAACCCTAACCCTAATCCTAACCCGTACTCTTACCCTAACCCAAAAACCTAAACTTTATCCTAAACCTAACCCTAGCTCCTAACCCTAACCCTAGCTCCTAACCTTAATATTTAACTTAATTCTAACCCTAACACTAATTCTAACCTTAACCCTAAACCCCCTAGAAATAGCATTTGACCTTGTGGGAACTAACAAAATGTCCCCAGCTGGTCAACTTTTTGTTCGTTTACTATTCTTGTAGGGACTTCTGGTCCCCACAAGAATAGTTAAACACATCCACACACACACACTTGTAAATTCATGTTTGTATTTCAGCAGTGGGAGACTCCACCCCTGAGGAGCTCCTGCGTCAGCTGCAGGAGGAGCGAACATGTAAGGTGTGTATGGACAAGCTGGTATCCATCGTCTTCATCCCCTGTGGTCACCTGGTGGTGTGTAGTGACTGTGCTGCCAGCCTGCGTCACTGCCCCATCTGCAGAGCCACCATCAGAGGCAGCGTCCGAGCATTCATGTCCTGAGAGCCACATTCAAGTACAAGACCCTTGTGTGAGTCGGAGTGTGTATGTGTGTATATTCGTAAGATTGCCCGAAAGTATACCTAATACACCAACACACAATATCCTCGTTTCACTTTTAGGCTTTTGTTTGCCTTTGACAAATGAAGACAGATTCTACAACCCCTCTGGGCGGCTCATCTTTCTATAGGTGCTGTGAGAATTTTGTGAAAATGTCTCCTGGATTTTAGATGCCTGACAGATCTGACCCATTCTGCTAACCTCAACACTGCTCTGCTGTTGATTTGCCCTGCTCAAAATAACCACCAAAATCAAAATGGCTTCTTTTTGGCTGGAGAAGATGTTGTTGAATATATTTATTTGAATACAGTAAACACATTGGCAATATCATTATTGGTGTTTACAGAGATCAACTGGGAGAGCAAGCGTATCAGTCCAACTGCACATCAGATTACAGTTTGTACAAATACTATGAATAATCCCTAAAACAAATGACACAGAATCGGTTTATTAAAAGTACACATCATTTGGCCTTCCGAGTGGCGCAGCGGTCTTAGGCACTGCATCGCAGTGCTTGAGGCGTCACTACAGACCCGGGTTCAACCTGGAGACCCATGAGGTGGCGCACAATTGGCCCAGCATCGTCCGGGTTAGGGGAGGGTTTGGCCGTCCTTGTCCCATCGCACTCTAGCGACTCCTGTGGCGGGCCGGGCGCAGTGCACTCTGACATGGTCGCCAGTTGTACTGTGTTTCCTCCGACACATTGGTGTGGCTGGTTTCCGGGTTGGGCGAGCAGTGTGTCAAGAAACAATGCGGCGTGGCAGGGTCGTGTTTCGAAGGACGCATGGCTCTCGACCTTCGCCTCTCCCGAGTCCGTACGGGAGTTGCAGCGATGGGACAAGACTGTAACTACCAATTGGATACCACGAACTTGGGGAGAAAAAGGGCAACAACAAAAAAAAGTACAACATTTGTTTATTAACAAACTGATATTTACACTATTGAACACAGCACAGGTTTGGACAAATATGATTACATAATTGAGTCACATGAAGAGGACTACAGAGGACGCAAAATAAAGACAAATACAAAAAGCTTTCCCCCCCACTTTTCCATACAAAGAAAAACAATTATCTACAAAGTGGACTTTTTTTTCAGTGGTATCCATCACACGACCACAATAGGCTCCAACTAACTAATGTCAGGTATGACTCTTCCATTCCCTGTTGCAGAGGCTGTTTTGCATTGAAAGGAACAAAACTGTTCCTATAAATGAAATGATTTTAGGTGTCCAAAGATATTTATCAAGACATAATGTGCAGTGTGTTCACCGTTGGTAATGATCCTGACTACAGTTAATAAAGTGTATCTACTCCTTTGTTCAGAAGTATTGACAGGCAGCCACGGCTTGGTATTGATAAGCTTGGGGTTTATTCATCGGAGTGCAACATAGAGTATTACAGATAGAAATGTAATGCATAGAGCTGGCATTATCTATGACAGAATGACGTCTATTGCACAATACATCTATATCTGAATCTTCTGTAACATTGCACTGTCCTGAAATTGTACATTTACACCTCAAATTATACCTTATTCCCTATATAGTGCACTACTTCAGGATATCATTTGGAACAAGGCCCATAGTTTACAATCATTATTCTTTGCACCATCACTGAAGCCCCTACCACTGTTCTGCAAAAGCATTCATCTGAAGCCAATATCAGTTGAGAGACAGCTGTGATGTTAATATCAGCTCAGAAGCCTCTCTATCAAGCCCACAAGGGGATAAGGTGTTGATCAGGTGCTGGAAACACGAGACCGAACCAAATTCCAGTCTCCATATGTGCCGTGTTCAAGGCTCTTTTTGATGAAGTGGGAAACAAGCTTTGATTTAATAACAAGGGTATTCATCACATTCATGCCACAGCAGATTGCATCGAGACAAACGATACAAATAAATACAAAATAAATGTAGAGGCTTCAGTCGGAACAGAGAAATACATTTGTTCTTCTGGAACGGCGTCAAGTATAAGACTGAGTGGATAACACGGCGATAAAGAAGTATACTGTGAGATATAGGCATACATACATGCAGGGTAGTACACTGGACCTTCCTATGGTGTCCAGTAGGCCAATGGAAAATAACCTAAACTGTGTATTATATCTTATCAATAAACAGTATGCCATGAAACCCTAAATGACAAAGCAGAGGGCTTTATTGAAGTCCAGAACAGAAATATATTCAGTAGTATTTGAATGTGTACATGACTACATTCAACAGCAGGGGGCAGTAGTGGTACACAGGAAGATTAAGGCAGAAGGTGGACAGTCCAGGTAGATGAGGTGCTCTTAGGCACAGATCTAGGATCAGTTGCCCCTTCTCAAATCTTAAGTGAGGGATGAAACACAAAACTCACCTTAGATTAGTGTCTAGTGGCAACTCCATTCTACTCATAAAGGGACACAGCCAAAGACCCAGGCAGTTACACACTCTGTAACACAAAGTCCAAAATACTCAAGAACTAGCCCCCATCTTAAAGTTTGGACAAAATAGTTGATGTCTATGAATTGTGGGATAACTGCTCCCCAAACCCACAGAGACCCAAACATACAATAGATTATTACCGTATAATACAGAATATCCACAGTTATCATACAAAACCCATTCAAACATGCTATGAAAAAACTATTGACATGTATCACAGTTGAATCATCGATCTGTAGATGGGAATGATAGAGAAAACAAGTGGTGTACAGTATGTTTCTGTCTTCTTGCTTTGCTATATTTGTGCTACTTAAAACCATTTACACTCCATTCAATACCTTTGTATGCCATGGAGGGGAAATGTAGACAAACTACCTCTCATATCGCGTACTATTTTGGAGAGAAAATACAGTGAGCCACAGTGTATGACTTATGATCAACTGTCAAACACTCAAACCCCTACCCTCGCAGTAGTTGGAGGCAGTTGGGTTGTTGGACAGGGGCTTTAAGACACATCTACATCCTGACACAAACCTCAAAGCACCAACACCAACGACTGTAAAACAAGGTGACAGATAAACCGTTTTTATAAACACTGTATATCATAACCAGTCACATCACTGTAAAAGTAAGACTGGATGAACAAAAACTTTGACTCAAACATTATTGCCTGTGTGCTTTTACTGTAATGCCTTAAGCTATCTCTGTTTGGAGGTTGTCGTTGTTTAGGTAGCATTTCAAAACCCTGACTCAAACCCGTTTCCCATCTTGTGTTGTATTTTCTCTTCTTCTTCCAGTTCTATTTTTGACTGAAGCCCCTGTAGGTTTGGTTGCTTTGTTTCCCTACGTCCCACCCCGTCTCCCACTCCTTTCCGCCCTACCCCTTACTGCTTTGCCTGTGTATTTATGTGCACATATCCTGGCCTCAAGTAAACAGCAGAACACAATCGTTCATTCCATTCCACAGGCTCAACTGTAATTCAGCCTCAGAGTGAGGATCTCGAGACCAGGCCATAATAACACTCCAAACCACAAAGCCACAGACAGAGAGGCCTTTCAGACCAGAGAACAGGAGGAAGGTTGAACTGTCGGGTTCACACAAGTTTATATGCGTGTGTAGATACATATATACAGTACCGGTCAAAAATGTGGACACACCTACTGATTCCAGGGTTTTCCTTTATTTTTTACAGTTTTCTACATTGTAGAATAATAGTGAAGACATCAAAACTATGAAATAACACATGGAATCATGTAGTAACCAAAAAAGTGGTAAACAAATCAAAATATATTTTATATTTGAGATTCTTCAAAGTAGCCACCCTTTGCCTTGATGACAGCTTTCCACACTCTTGGCATTCTCTCAACCAGCTTCATGAGGTAGTCACCTGGAATGCATTTCAATTAACAGGTGAGCCTTTTTAAAAGTTCATTTGTGAAATGTCTTTCCTTCTTAATGCGTTTGAGCCAATCAGTTGTGTTGTGACAAGGTATGGGTGGTATACAGAAGATAGCCCTATTTGGTAAAAGACCAAGTCTAAAAGACCATGGCAAGAACAGCTCAAATAAGCAAAGAGAAACGACAGTGGAGGTCAGTCAATCCGGAAAATTTCAATAACTTTTAAAGATTCTTCAAGTGCAGTCGCGAAAACCATCAAGCAATATGCTAAAACTGGCTCTCATATGGACCGCCACAGGAAAGGAAGACCCAGAGTTACCTCTGCTGCAGAGGATACGTTCATTAGAGTTAACTGCCTCGGAAATTGCAGCCCAAATAAATGCTTCACAGAGTTCAAGAAACAGACACATCTCAACATCAACTGTTCAGAGGAGACTGTGTGAATCAGGCCGTCATGCTACAAATAAATCACTACTAAAGGACACTAATAATAAGAAGAGACTTGCTTGTGCCAAGAATCACGAGTAATCGACATTAGACCGGTGGAAATCTGTCCTTTGGTCTGATGAGACCTTATTAGAGATTTTTGGTTCCAACCGCCATGTCATTGTGAGACGCAGAGCAGGTGAACAGATGAAAGTAGGTGAATGGAATATCTCCACATGTGTGGTTCCCACCGTGAAGCATGGAGGAGGTGTGATGGTGCTTTGCTGGTGACACACTGTCAGTGATTTATTTACGATTCAAGGCACTCTTAACCAGCATGACTACCACAGCATTCTGCAGCAATACACCATCCCATCTGGTTCAAACTTATTGGGACTATAATTTGTTTTTCAACAGGACAATGACCCAACACACCTCCAGGCTGTGTAAGGGCTATTTTACCAAGAAGCAGAGGGATGGAGTGCTGCATCAGATGCCTTGGCCACCACAATCACCTGACCTCAACCCAATTGAGATGGTTTGGCATGAGTTGGACTGCAGAGTGAAGGAAAAGCAGCCAACAAGTGCTCAGCATATGTGGGAACTCGTTCTAGACTGTTAGAAAAGCATTCCAGGTGAAGCTGGTTGAGAGAATGTGAGAGTGTGCAAAGCTGTCATCAAGGCAAAGGGTGGCTACTACATGATTCCATATGTGTTATTTCATAGCGACGATGTTTTCACTATTATGCTGCAATGTAGAAAATAGTAAAAATAAAGAAAACCCCTTGAATGAGTAGGTGTGTCCAAACTTTTGACTGGTACTGTATATATAGCTATGATCTATAGATAGATCACTAGTTCTGATAGAACAATGGACAGAAATACAGCCATTGACAGCAGGTACTGTACGTCTCTGTTGTCGGATGCCGTTTGTAGTTCTAGATAAATAATTTATACTTGAGTACACAGTAAGAGATCAGGCCCATGTTACACTGTAATTACCCCCAGCCCCTCCCTCCCCATCCCCCAACCCTATACTCTCCATCCCTCCCACTAACAACAGAACAGAACTGGGAAGTACAGTCATTATTAAGCAGAGCACCAGTAATTTACATGTTTAAAGTACTGAAGAGATGTAGAGAACCAGAGGAACGTCTGGCCTGCCCCAGTGAATTCTCGGACTGTTGTTGTGCCAGTCAGAGCAGCCACTTTGTTTCCATCGGAACCTGCAATGTTGCCTTCTGCCCTATTTACGTAGACCTGGAGGTGATAGAACACAGAAGACAGTGAGTGGGTGAGGAACACACGCACATGAGCACACACGATTTCCAGTACATTTATTATCTAGGCTTTATATCCCTAGTGCTGGAGGAGGGCAAAACATTCCTTCTGTCTCATTTGCAACAGAAATGATGAAGCTGTCAGGAGAGATGTCCTGCAGGCTAATAATACTTCCATTTGGGCTAAGGGAAATTAAAAGACTGACGCCACTGGCCACATTGTTATTAAGTTTCCTGCATAATTGAGTAGATCATTCCAATGGAAGCTGTGATGGTGGTTAAAAGGCAGAGAACCTCCAATCCACGGTATTTCTACAGGTAACTGCCAAAATAAAGGAAACCCTTGAGTAAATGAGGTACACAAAGTATGTTGAAAGCAGGTGCCTTGCACACAGGTGTGGAATTAACATCTCATCGTGCTTAGGGTCATGTATAAAATGCCAGTTGCCCATTATTTAGGCTACCATGGCTAGAAGAAGAGATCTCAGTGACTTTGAAAGAGTGGTGATTGTTGGGGCACGTTTAGCAGGCGCTCCAGTGATGAAGACTGCACAACTTGCTGATCTTTCATGACATGCCGTGGCCGTCGCAGCCGCCAGAGCTCAACCCAATTGAACACCGATGGGAGATTCTGGAGTGGCGCCTAAGGCAGCGTTTTCCACCACCATCAACAAAACACCAAATCATGGAATTTCTCATGGAAGAATAGTGTTGCATCCCTCCTATAGGGTTCCAGACACTTGTCGAATCTATGCCAAGGCGCGTTGAAGCTCGTCTGGCAGCTTGTGGTGGCCCTATTAAAACAATACGTTTGCGTTTCCTTTATTTGGCAGTTACCTGTACGTCTATATGCATAAATGCACACACACACACACACACACACACACACACACACACACACACACACACACACACACACACACACACACACACACACACACACACACACACACGTACATATTCCCCTAAGCCTTCAGACAAGATATAGCAGGTTTAATAGTGTTGTTCACTCCAGTCAGGCTTATTCATCCTCCCACACAGAGCTAGCAGAACCAGAAAGAACCTTGATACGAGTCACAGAAGAAGAGTCTACCATGATACGGTTGTTATATACTTCATCCCGATAGCAAAACCTGTACAATTCAAATATTTATTGATTTGATATTGGCTAATCTTTAATGAAAACACACTGGCCTGATGTGTTGAGGTATTGAAGTGTATGGTTAACTGGATCAGACAGGAAACCCAACTCTAGTCTCCCACATACTGGCCTATTTCTCATATTTCACCCACCCAGAAAGGGAGCCTAACTCTAGTCTCCCACACACTGGCCTATTTCTCATATTTCACCCACCCAGAAAGGGAGCCTAACTCTAGACTCCCACACACTGGCCTATTTCTCATATTTCACCCACCCAGAAAGGGAGCCTAACTCTAGTCTCCCACACACTGGCCTATTTCTCATATTTCACCCACCTAGAAAGGGAGCCTAACTCTAGTCTCCCACACACTGGCCTATTTCTCATATTTCACCCACCCAGAAAGGGAGCCTAACTCTAGTCTCCCACACACTGGCCTATTTCTCATATTTCACCCACCCAGAAAGGGAACTGGGCATACAGTAGCAGACGTGTTGGTGAGGGAAAAAGTATTAACACTTACCAACATGTCCCAAATGACACCCTATTCCCTATAAACTTTTTTTGCCAGAGCCACATACCTTTATCACTGGCCAAAGGTAGTGTACTATATACAGTAGGAACATGTCCAAAGTTCTGTCCTGTTTTCTCTGGGACCATATCAAATGCCCTGACCCCTATGACATCACACCATGGAACCATTTATCTACTGTCATTTTGAATTGTGTGCTTGTCAGGTGAAAACTGAAATGCCCATTAGAGTGGAGTAATTAAGGGCTCATTCCAACTAACACTGTGTTAACGAAGAATACGTGACATCTTAATTCATCTCAAAGACTAGCCGCAGAGAAACAAAGGCACGCGAGAGAGAGTTCTCAGCCACAATGGTAAAAGTCCTAGCTCAGAGAAACACGAGAAGAGCTATTAGAATTACATAACACTGTATGTACTGCCTAGACCCCCTTTGGAAAACATGACACATGATACAGTGTTCATATAATGAAAACTAACACAAAAATAATAGCTGACACATACACAAACATAAAAAAACACACATACAAGAACAAATGCATACCCCCACCCCACACACACACACCCTACTTACAGGTACATGGGCTTTAAGAGGAGATGGGATGGTTTCTCATTGACATGGTAGAGAGGGAATGGGTCAAATCCAGCAACAAAATCAACTGAAAACAAAAAGATCAAATGGTAAAATGACAAATGAAATCAGAACATGACAGACAGGCAGACATTGATGGGCGGAAAGAAACACTAATAAAACAACATCCCGGGACAAATCTGGATTCACAAAATGAATGGAAGAAGACAATCTTATGGCAAAACAAAGTAAAGAGAAAACAGCTCAAAGCTACAAAACACAGAGTTAGACCGACAGTATGAGAGGCCTCAATGCTACAAAACACAGAGTTAGACCTACAGTATGAGAGGCCTCAATGTTACAAAACACAGAGTTAGACCGACAGTATGAGAGGCCTCAAAGCTACAAAACACAGAGTTAGACCTACAGTATGAGAGGCCTCAATGTTACAAAACACAGAGTTAGACCTACAGTATGAGAGGCCTCAATGTTACAAAACACAGAGTTAGACCTACAGTATGAGAGGGCTCAATGCTACAAAACACAGAGTTAGACCTACAGTATGAGAGGCCTCAATGCTACAAAACACAGAGTTAGACCTACAGTATGAGAGGGCTCAATGTTACAACACACAGAGTTAGACCTACAGTATGAGAGGCCTCAATGCTACAAAACACAGAGTTAGACCTACAGTATGAGAGGCCTCAATGTTACAAAACACAGAGTTAGACCTACAGTATGAGAGGCCTCAATGTTACAACACACAGAGTTAGACCTACAGTATGAGAGGCCTCAATGTTACAAAACACAGAGTTAGACCTACAGTATGAGAGGCCTCAATGTTACAAAACACAGAGTTAGACCTACAGTATGAGAGGGCTCAATGCTACAAAACACAGAGTTAGACCTACAGTATGAGAGGCCTCAATGTTACAAAACACAGAGTTAGACCTACAGTATGAGAGGGCTCAATGCTACAAAACACAGAGTTAGACCTACAGTATGAGAGGGCTCAATGCTACAAAACACAGAGTTAGACCTACAGTATGAGAGGCCTCAATGCTACAAAACACATATTTATATTGACTATCTGAGGTAGAGGCACACTTCTGTGAGCCCAGGGCACAAGCCGAGAGTCAGGCGGCTGTCAAAATAAGCTCTTTATCGCTGAAAAACAGAGGGTGACCTTCACTAAGTGACAGACCGACTCTGTATATTTACTCCGAAAAAGAAAAGTACAGAGTGCTGCAAACAGTCAGCGAGAGGGAGAGAGAAGTAGGGGAAAAGAGAGAGGACTATTAGACTTTTCACTGACACAGAGCCAATGAGATGAGGTTAAAGGAGTGTGTGAAAACAGCATGTGCATGTATTATCACAATGGATCTGAGTGCCCAGTGAACACCATATAGGACGGGATGCAGTGAAACTGGCTCAATGGAATCTGAGAGCCCAGTAAACACCATAGAGGACAGGATGCAGTGAAACTGGCTCAATGGATCTGAGAGCCCAGTAAACACCATAGAGGACAGGATGCAGTGAAACTGGCTCAATGGATTTGAGAGCCCAGTAAACACCATAGAGGACAGGATGCAGTGAAACTGGCTCAATGGATCTGAGAGCCCAGTAAACACAATAGAGGACAGGATGCAGTGAAACTGGCTCAATGGATCTGAGAGCCCAGTAAACACCATAGAGGACAGGATGCAGTGAAACTGGCTCGTTACAACAGGACAGTAATTTGGTGGTGGTTCTTGAAGATAACTAATCCTGACAGAAGTGGTTCCGCTTCGATAAAAACATACACTGAGTGGTGGCCAGGAAACTGCTCCACTTGGAACGGTTGTTTTATGAGAGATTCAAACAGACAAATAGAATATTTGAAGTAAATTGTAGGGACTAGAGTTCCTGATAGGGCAACTTATCTGTCGATAAACAATAAAGAAGAGTGACAAGCTAACATGTCCCTCTCCTCTGGCTCCATTCCGGCTCCTTGGGATTCTCAGTTTCCTCTCAGCCAGTGATATATAGGCTGAGTTATCAGGAAGTGGCAGCTCCAGTAAGGTGAGTGACGTGAACAAAGGTTAAACACACACTTGATCTGGACAGTAAACACACACGGCTGGCCTGGACTTTTCTGTACCAGTGATTTTCTCATTGCAAGCAGGCAGTGAGGGTTCCATCTCCTGCCTTGATGATCGGTGCGAGGTAAAATATGGTTAAAGGAGATAATGATGGATATAATTTTCTCCACCCCTGACCTCCCACATAGCAGAAGAGTAAGACACAGAGCGAGAGAGAGAAAAGGGAGAGAGAGAGATTGACACGCCTTGACCTGTTTCACCTGTCTTTCTGATTGTCTCCACACACCTCCACGTGTCTCCTGTTTTCCCCATCAGTCCCCGGTGTATTTATCCCTGTGTTTCCTGTCTCTCTGTGCCAGTTCCTCTTGTTTTTCCAAGTCAACCAACATTTTTCCTAGATCCTATTTTTCCCGGTCTTTGTTTTCTCCTAGCCCTCCTGGTTTTTGACCCTTGCCTGTCCTGATGCCAAATCCACCTGCCTGACCACTCTGCCTGTTCTGACCTCGAGCCTGCCTATCACCTGGTACTGTTTGGACTCTGACCTGGTTTATGAACTCTCACCTGTCCCCGACCTGCCTTTTTCCTACCTCTTTTGGTATAATAAATATCGGAGCTCAACCATCTGCCTGCTGTGTCTGCATTCGGGCCTCGCCTTGTGCCCTTATAGAGATAAAGAGGTGGGGAAGATTGAGAGAAATAGTGACTGGGAAAATCACACTGTGCGAGACATGGGTTGTGATATAATTGTAATGTATTAATGTACCAAACTGAATATGGCAAAACTACAGCTGGTGTTGTGCTGTTCCAGTGGTACATGTACTAACCTATGTGGCAGTGGAGTCGTGTCCAGGAAATGTACGTTTTTTTATTGTATGAGAGAGGCAATTTCTCCCAGTGGAGTATATCTTTAAATCAAGTAAAGGTGTTCACCTCCTCCAAATTTAGTGTGGTGTGCAGTGCAGTATTGAGAAATGAACTTATCCCAACGTCAAAGACTAGGTATTCAACCGGCGTCGTCCCAACCCACTCAGATGTTATTCCACTGAGCTAAAGCCAAAGATTAGCTCTGGGAGCAAACACAAGTCTTCAGGTCTCAAGCAAGGTCACCCATCATGCAAGCAGCGTTGACTGGACCACCTCGACATGAAAGCATGCCAGACATGACAGGTATGTGGGTCAATGTGTTAACGTGGAGTAAATAACTAAGCAGAGCAATATAAGGAGATTACAGATTCACTACGGAGGGGAAATGTTTAACGTCACAGGGGCTATGCTTAACGAACAGACACAAAGACCATCTATCTGTCACAATAACATTCTAAGAGGAGGGGGGGGGGGGGGCGATGGGGGGTGGATGGGGGATGGGGATGGGGAGCCAGAGAGATGAACGATAAAAACAAAAAGACAGGAGAGAGATGGATGGGGAGCCAGAAAGAAGAAAAACAACAGGGCAGGAGAGAGATGGATGGGGAGCCAGAAAGAAGAAAAACAACAGGGAGGGAGAGAGATGGATGGGGAGCAAGAGAGAAGAAAAACAACAGGACAGGAGAGAGATGGATGGGGAGCCAGAAAGAAGAAAAACAACAGGGAGGAGAGAGATGGATGGGGAGCCAGAAAGAAGAAAAACAACAGGGCAGGAGAGAGATGGATGGGGAGCCAGAAAGAAGAAAAACAACAGGGAGGAGAGAGATGGATGGGGAGCCAGAAAGAAGAAAAACAACAGGGCAGGAGAGAGATGGATGGGGAGCCAGAAAGAAGAAAAACAACAGGGAGGAGAGATGGATGGGGAGCCAGAAAGAAGAAAAACAACAGGGAGGAGAGAGATGGATGGGGAGCAAGAGAGAAGAAAAACAACAGGGCAGGAGAGAGATGGATGGGGAGCCAGAAAGAAGAAAAACAACAGGGAGGAGAGATGGATGGGGAGCCAGAAAGAAGAAAAACAACAGGGCAGGAGAGAGATGGATGGGGAGCCAGAAAGAAGAAAAACAACAGGGCAGGAGAGAGATGGATGGGGAGCAAGAGAGAAGAAAAACAACAGGGAGGAGAGAGATGGATGGGGAGCCAGAAAGAAGAAAAACAACAGGGAGGAGAGAGATGGATGGGGAGCAAGAGAGAAGAAAAACAACAGGGAGGAGAGAGATGGATGGGGAGCCAGAAAGAAGAAAAACAACAGGGAGGAGAGAGATGGATGGGGAGCAAGAGAGAAGAAAAACAACAGGGCAGGAGAGAGATGGATGGGGAGCCAGAAAGAAGAAAAACAACAGGGCAGGAGAGAGATGGATGGGGAACATGAAAGAAGAAAAACAACAGGGAAGAGAGATGGATGGGGAGACAGAAAGAAGAAAAACAACAGGACAGGAGAGAGATGGATGGGGAGCAAGAGAGAAGAAAAACAACAGGACAGGAGAGAGATGGATGGGGAGCCAGAAAGAAGAAAAACAACAGGACAGGAGAGAGATGGATGGGGAGCCAGAAAGAAGAAAAACAACAGGGCAGGAGAGAGATGGATGGGGAGCCAGAAAGAAGAAAAACAACAGGGCAGGAGAGAGATGGATGGGGAGCAAGAGAGAAGAAAAACAACAGGGCAGGAGAGAGATGGATGGGGAGCCAGAAAGAAGAAAAACAACAGGGAGGAGAGATGGATGGGGAGCCAGAAAGAAGAAAAACAACAGGGAGGAGAGAGATGGATGGGGAGCAAGAGAGAAGAAAAACAACAGGGCAGGAGAGAGATGGATGGGGAGCCAGAAAGAAGAAAAACAACAGGGAGGAGAGATGGATGGGGAGCCAGAAAGAAGAAAAACAACAGGGCAGGAGAGAGATGGATGGGGAGCCAGAAAGAAGAAAAACAACAGGGCAGGAGAGAGATGGATGGGGAGCCAGAAAGAAGAAAAACAACAGGGAGGAGAGAGATGGATGGGGAGCAAGAGAGAAGAAAAACAACAGGGCAGGAGAGAGATGGATGGGGAGCCAGAAAGAAGAAAAACAACAGGGAGGAGAGATGGATGGGGAGCAAGAGAGAAGAAAAACAACAGGGCAGGAGAGAGATGGATGGGGAGCCAGAAAGAAGAAAAACAACAGGGAGGAGAGATGGATGGGGAGCAAGAGAGAAGAAAAACAACAGGGCAGGAGAGAGATGGATGGGGAGCCAGAAAGAAGAAAAACAACAGGGAAGGAGAGAGATGGATGGGGAGCCAGAAAGAAGAAAAACAACAGGGAAGGAGAGAGATGGATGGGGAGCCAGAGAGAAGAAAAACAACAGGGAGGAGAGAGATGGATGGGGAGCCAGAAAGAAGAAAAACAACAGGGCAGGAGAGAGATGGATGGGGAGCAAGAGAGAAGAAAAACAACAGGACAGGAGAGAGATGGATGGGGAGCCAGAGAGAAGAAAAACAACAGGGAGGAGAGATGGATGGGGAGCAAGAGAGAAGAAAAACAACAGGGAGGAGAGAGATGGATGGGGAGCCAGAGAGAAGAAAAACAACAGGGAGGAGAGATGGATGGGGAGCCAGAAAGAAGAAAAACAACAGGACAGGAGAGAGATGGATGGGGAGCAAGAAAGAAGAAAAACAACAGGGAAGAGAGATGGATGGGGAGCCAGAGAGAAGAAAAACAACAGGGTAGGAGAGAGATGGATGGGGAGCAAGAGGGAAGAAAGTGTGAGAGGAAAAGAGTGGAACAAAATAGAAACAGGGGAGTCAATGACAGTGGCTACGCTACTGAGTCTTTCTGTGGATCTTGTCATGATAAGAATCACAGCCATGGCTTACAAATGTAAACCGGACAATAAACTAATGATGAGTCTGCATTACAGACCATTGGCTTCAAAGACAATTCATCATAAGCATGTGTGGGTCCCAATTTATCCATCTCATTTTCTTTCTATTTGCACACTGCTCCCCCTACCTTCATTGCCTGATGTTTGTCACTCCACCCCCAAACTCTTTCTGGCTCTGTTACCATCATCCATCCATCTAACTCTTAATTACTTTCACCCCATCTCTCCCACTTTCTTTCCTTCTTTCCTTCTTCTTTCTCTCTTTCTTTCGTTCCTTCTTTCTCTTTTTCATTATTTTTGTCTTTCTGTCTTTCTGCGAAGCATCGTTACCCATCGCTCCACAAAAGCCGCGGCCCTTGCAGAGCAAGGGGAACAATTACTTCAGGTCTCAGAGCGAGTGACGTCACCGATTGAAACACTATTAGCGCGCACCACCGCTAACTAGCTAGCCATTTCACATCGGTTACACACAGTGGGGCGGTGGCCCATGCTAACACCATGGATGTGTTCAGAAATTCAATCTGGAGCGCCAGAGTGCGCTCTGGGCGATCGTAAATTCAGAGCGTTGTCAAATTGTCCGTTGGTAAATTCAGAGCGTTCCGCTCTGGGAGCGTTCAGAGAGCACACTGTACGCTCTGGCCGAGGAGTAGGGTTTATCCGAGAGTTCTGACCTCACAAGGGCACCAAGTCAAGCACCCAAGCTAACTAGCTTGCTAGCTACTTCCAGACACAAATGAGAGAACACCTCATACTGATCATTTTAACCCCCCCGAGCAGAGCAGGTTAGGCTGTTTTTATGTTATCTAGAGCGTTGGTGACTGTAACTGTTCTGCTGGCAACAATTTCATTACGCTTTTTTTGCCAATGTTTACTGACACTGGCCATATTCAACAGGTGTTGAGAGTTGGTAAATTCATCAGTTGTTCTGCGCTCGGGCACACTCAGACGAGAGGGCTCTGAAATCGGAGTAGATAGCCAGAGAGAATTTACGAACGCACCCTACGTCTCTACCTATCAGAGTTACACATACCCACCCATTCACCTCCTTCCTTCCTTCCTTCCTCTCCCTCCCTCCCTCTGTTGCCCTATGACTCCAGGGGATTTACTGAAACAGTGAGTCAGTACAGAGGAGCGCCACAGTTAGCCGTCACGCTAACACTAGGATAACTCTCTGACCTACTTTCCAAAGAGGCTTTTCCCCTCCACTCGCTCTGCCTGGATGTCTGCTTTATACTGATAACTGGACGCGCACACATGTATGCGTGCAGTTACATACACATGCACACGCGCGCGCGCACACACACACACACTGCAGCTTATGTTAATAGGAACATAAGGCCTGAGAGACATGAAGCTGATCCTTGAGAGGAGTGTGATGCTCACTGTTCTGTTCTTCCTGGTTTTCCTTAGCCTGAGAGAGAGTGTGTGTGTGTGTGTGTGTGTGTGTGTGTGTGTGTGTGTGTGTGTGTGTGTGTGTGTGTGTGTGTGTGTGTGTGTGTGTGTGTGTGTGTGTGTGTGTGCGTGTGTGCGTGTGTGTGTGTGTGTGTGTGTGTGTGTGTGTGTGTGTGTGTGTGTGTGTGTGTGTGTATTCTAGCTTGAGTATTCTACTCTAAACCTACATTGGTCCACTGAGACTTTGTTTGTTGTGAGGCTTTTTGCGTGAAAGGAATGTATGTCTCATCTAAATGACATATTCAGGAGCTTAGTCTTTGTGTTTGAACTCTCTCGTCCCACAGCAGGCTTCCCCCCCCCCCCTTTCTCTACCTCCCTCCCTTCCTAACGCATCTCCTCAGGTGCCATCTCTCTATTTCTGCTCTTTCTCCTGTCCACCTCACTCTTCCATTCTTCTTCACATCCCTCCTTTCCTCAGGTGATGGTGGGGGGTTGTTCCGGAAGATATCGAACAGAGTCTGGCCTAATGAGGCAGCAAGGAATGACCGGACACCTAACTTACACACCTTCATGAACTACATACAGAGAGGGAGAGAGAGAGAGACAGCAAGAGAGAGTTCCTTTTACATTTACAGATATAAAATGGATCCACTTGCTTAGAGAATGAGAGGGGGAAAGATGCAAGAGAGAAGAGCGAGGAGAAGGATGGAGAGAAAATAAAGGGAAAAACCGAGGGGGAGAACCGATGCTGATGGAGTGTGGGGAGCTCACTGAAGGAACAGTCTAATATGGCACTTCAAATGAGTGAATCAATTAAGGGAGTATCGTACATGGTGCGTGTGTGTGTGTGTGTGTGTGTGTGTGTGTGTGTGTGTGTGTGTGTGTGTGTGTGTGTGTGTGTGTGTGTGTGTGTGTGTGTGTGTGTGTGTGTGTGTGTGTGTGTGTGTGTGTGTGTGTGTGTGTGTGTGTGTGTGTGTGTGGCATTGAAAATAAAAGAAGACACATACATATGCACAGGGCTGATTACAATAACAAAGGTGGGCATGGGAGCTGTGCTTCAAGACAGCTGTCCATTTACACGACCAGACAGCAAGGATCAGACTAGAACTAACTGAATAATTAAAACTAGCAAAGAATACTGAATCAACCACTTCTCTTTTTTTACTTTTCTTTCCCCCTTTTTTATTCAGCCATGTTGTTCTTAGCAATCTATTTGTACAAAGATAGATGCATGTGGCTCCCGAGTGGTGCAGCGGTCCAAGGCCCTGCATCACAGTGCTAGAGGCGTCACTACAGACGCCCCGGTTCCAATCCAGGCTGTATCACAACCCGGCCGTGATTGGAAGTCCCATAGGGCGGCGCACAATTGGCCCAGCGACCTCCGGGTTTGGCCGGGGGTAGGCCGTCATTGTAAATAAGAATGTGTTCTTAACTGACTTGCCTAGTTAAATGAAGGTTCAACTAATATATATATATATATCACTCACACAGACACTTTCTCTCTCTCTGTCATTGTGTGCTTTTCAAAGTGGACGTCTGTCACATGCGCCCCTTACACAGACAGCGCCTGTACCAACTGTCCACACGACGGATGGAAGGGCCGCCGAGGTCAGCAAAAACAAAAGCAGCGAGGGAAAAGTCAGTGACTCATTTTGAAGTCGACTCCCCCTCAACCTCTGGGGTGACGTAGGGGTGACTGATTACGAGACGCTCAGAGCCGATGGGTGTCGACGGGCTAAACATTCACAGCAACTGAATCTCCAGCAAAGAAGTGGTTGTATTTCCACACCAACCAAACACGCACCGTTTCCTCCCACTCACTGAACTGCAGCCGTTGTAAACGTGCAGTATGCCAACCATTGTCACCACACTCAAATGTGTCCTGCGACCCGATTAGTTAACCGTCACTATGACCTTTGACCTCGAGGTTATGAGGTCACTTCTACCATGAGCTGTTCTTCAAATGTGTGCCCCTCTCTCTAGTCTCGAAAAACTAATTTGATTACCCACTGGCCACACACTGGCTGAATCAACGTTGTTTCATTTCAATAAAGTTACGCTGACCCAACGTGGAATAGACATTGCATTAACTGACATCTGTTCCTAGTGGGTAGGGTCTGGTTTCAACAATGGACTCTTTTTGGCATAGAGGAACTAAGTCACTGCCTACGTCGAGAAGGGGAAAGTTTTCCGGGGACTATTCCAACAAATCACGAGTCAGACACGCCAGAAAGTTGCGATTCAAAACCAAAGTCTGCAGGCGAAACCTTTGCAGGGGTTTTAGCTAAGGCAGTTGATGCTAACTAGTCACTTGCGAAATGCCCTCATTAAAAATAACCTTGGTGATCTCCATCTTGCCAGTTTCTATTTTGTATTTTATTCAAGTGGATAAAGTAGTGTCGTAGGCAGTGATGTAGTTCCTCTATGCCAAAAGAGACCATAATTGAAACCAGACCATCTCATAATCAATCACCCGACCCCAAGTTGCCTAGGGTCAGGTTTTCAAGACTACTCTCTCTACCCCTTCTCGCTCCCTCTCTCTAATCCACTCTTTTGTCTTTTCTCTCTTTCTCCACACCTTTCACCAGTTTATTTTTTCTTGATCTCTCCCTTCAACCCCCCCTGTATTAGCCAACCCTATAGGTACTTCTAAAAGAGATAGACCTGTTGCAGTGGCGGGTGGGAGAAAAGAAGAAAGGAGGCATGACGTGTGTGGATGTGTCAACGATATGGGGGGTGTGAGCAGTGCTGAGCTGTAGATGACAAAAACACACTCTCTTTTTCACACTACCAACCCCCGACCACCACCATGAGAACTAACAGCTGGGGAGGCGGGAGAGAGAATGAAAAAGAGAGATGGAAAGTGGGGATTAGCCAGGTGTTCGATAATACAGGTAAAGTGAGGACACTGTAGGGAAAGAAAATTGGGTCAAGGGTGTGAAATGAGTGTGAGGGAGACAGAGAGAATAAAGAGGATGGAATCGCTGGATGGGTATGGAATGGGTGTGAGGGAGACAGAGAGAATTAAGAAAATGGAATGGTTGGGTGGGTGTGGAATGGGTGTGAGGGAGAGTGAGAAGAGAATGGAATGGTTGGATGGGTGTGGAATGGTGTGAGGGAGAGAGAGAGAGAATGAAGAGAATGGAATGGTTGGATGGGTGTGGAATGGTGTGAGGGAGAGAGAGAGAGAATGGAATGGTTGGATGGGTGTGGAATGGTGTGAGGGAGAGAGAGAGAATGAAGAGAATGGAATGGTTGGATGGGTGTGGAATGGTGTGAGGGAGAGTGAGAAGAGAATGGAATGGTTGGATGGGTGTGGAATGGTGTGAGGGAGAGAGAGAGAGAGAGAATGGAATGGTTGGATGGGTGTGGAATGGTGTGAGGGAGAGAGAGAGAGAATGGAATGGTTGGATGGGTGTGGAATGGTGTGAGGGAGAGAGAGAGAATGAAGAGAATGGAATGGTTGGATGGGTGTGGAATGGTGTGAGGGAGAGAGAGAGAGAATGGAATGGTTGGATGGGTGTGGAATGGGTGTGAGGGAGAGAGTGAGAAGAGAATGGAATGGTTGGATGGGTGTGGAATGGTGTGAGGGAGAGAGAGAGAGAATGGAATGGTTGGATGGGTGTGGAATGGGTGTGAGGGAGAGAGTGAGAAGAGAATGGAATGGTTGGATGGGTGTGGAATGGGTGTGAGGGAGAGAGAGAGAGAATGGAATGGTTGGATGGGTGTGGAATGGTGTGAGGGAGAGAGAGAGAATGAAGAGAATGGAATGGTTGGATGGGTGTGGAATGGTGTGAGGGAGAGAGAGAGAGAATGGAATGGTTGGATGGGTGTGGAATGGGTGTGAGGGAGAGAGTGAGAAGAGAATGGAATGGTTGGATGGGTGTGGAATGGTGTGAGGGAGAGAGAGAGAGAATGGAATGGTTGGATGGGTGTGGAATGGTGTGAGGGAGAGAGAGAGAGAATGGAATGGTTGGATGGGTGTGGAATGGTGTGAGGGAGAGAGAGAGAGAATGGAATGGTTGGATGGGTGTGGAATGGTGTGAGGGAGAGAGAGAGAATGAAGAGAATGGAATGGTTGGATGGGTGTGGAATGGTGTGAGGGAGAGAGAGAGAGAATGGAATGGTTGGATGGGTGTGGAATGGTGTGAGGGAGAGAGAGAGAGAATGGAATGGTTGGATGGGTGTGGAATGGTGTGAGGGAGAGAGAGAGAGAATGGAATGGTTGGATGGGTGTGGAATGGTGTGAGGGAGAGAGAGAGAGAATGGAATGGTTGGATGGGTGTGGAATGGTGTGAGGGAGAGAGAGAGAGAATGGAATGGTTGGATGGGTGTGGAATGGGAAGGGGACACAGAGTGAAGGAGACCAGCCGGTAGGGGGAGGGAGAGGGGGAGTAAGGGAGGAGACGACAAGGTGGAGGAGGGATTGAGGGAGGTTTTAATGAGCTACAGGCCCTCCTCTCCTCTTCTCTTTTCTCCTCTTCCTCCTTTCCTGTCTTGCTATGTGGCTAGGTTGTGGATCATTTAGGGGGTGTGCAAGTGTGTGTGTGTGTGTCAAGTTAAGTTGTTGTACTCACAGCTGTCTTCCTCCTCAGTGATGGCGCTGATGACGTAGCAGGCGTACACGAAGCCCAGGAGCTGAGAAAACACACACAGTGAGTTAGAGCACACAGAGGAGTGTGTGTGTGCGTGTGCAAACATATGAAGTACAACTATAGGATAGAGAGAACAGAGAAAACATACAGTACCCAAGGGGATAAACACCTCCATTCAAACATAGCGACTGGGGACGCGAGTGTATGTACAGGGAGTAGCTGGTTGGGGGATGGCACGACAGGTTGCAATCAAAATCGCTGATCAGCACATAGATCAGCATGTGCAGTATGAGTCTATGAGCTCATCTATATTCCTCTCGATCTAAATAATGTGTTCTGCGATACACAAAATCAACAACATGCCCAGAGACACTTCCTCAGAAAACAAACGCATGAAGACACCCTGCACTTAAACAAGCTGGTGTAACCATTAGATAACCCAACCAAGGACACTATTCTGGGCTCAGCAGCCTATCGTCCTGAATCGAGGCAAAGTGACAATAGGCTGTACTGTCGACAGATGGCTGTCATCTATTCTGAGACACACACACTGGGGCTAAGAAAGAGAGACAGACAGACACTCTCTACCCCCGATGACTTGGCACACTGCCATGCCAATTAAACCAGCGTCGGGCACAATGCCCTCAAAACACACACGGGGCAACCGGAGACTGTGTGTGTGTGTGTGTATATTTGGGCATGCATGTTTTCATGCACAAGTGAGCCTAGTGATGGTACAGGCTATACAGTATACGAGTGTCTGTCTGTGGCTGTGTGTTCTTGAAGGGTAATGACTAGTCCTATAATCACACCCTCAGACAACATTAGCAGCCTAAATTAGTTTTAAGAGAGAAAATTGAGTCCACCCTACCTTCTCTCTGTCAGCTAATTACCTCTGACAGGCAGGCCAGCCATTACAGTAGTAGGGAATTAACATACACGTAAAGCCCGGACCACACACAAGATGGTGTTAGCAGCAGGGGGCCAGACATTGTTTGGTTTGCATTAACAATGTGTGTGTGTGGTGTGTGTGTTTGATATGCATGAATTGCCTTGATTAAAGTGTCTGGAGGGATCAGCCAACAACACAGTCAGCAAATACAGACTGTCAGGGTGGGAGGATAGCGCATAGGTGGAGGTTGATAGGGAGGTTGTATGTGGGGGGGGGGGGGGGGGGTATTTAACTCAACTGTTGTCCTGAATCTGTAGCCGTTCAGTCATTACTGGTCATTTTCTGAGTCACAACGGTCCAACAGCTTATTAGCTGACATTAAATCAACTGTCGGTCCCGTGTGGCGCAGTTGGTCAAGCATGGCGCTTGCAACCCCAAGGTTGTGGGCTCCATTCCCACGGGGCACCAGTACGAAGAAGTAAGTCAAACGTATGCAGTCACTACTCGTCTCTCGTCTCTCTCGGCCGTCTGTGGGGGTCTCTCTGTTCTAATAGCACTAATGGAAAGTGACTCCTCTGACAGCTCCCCTCGTCTCTCTCGGCCGTCTGTGGGGGTCTCTCTGTTCTAATAACACTAATGGAAAGTGACTCCTCTGACAGCTCCTCTCGTCTCTCTCGGGCCGTCTGTGGGGGTCTCTCCGTTCTAATAACACTAATGGAAAGTGACTCCTCTGACAGCTCCTCTCGTCTCTCTCGGCCGTCTGTGGGGGTCTCTCCGTTCTAATAGCACTAATGGAAAGTGACTCCTTTGACAGCTCCCCTCGTCTCTCTCGGCCGTCTGTGGGGGTCTCTCTGTTCTAATAACACTAATGGAAAGTGACTCCTCTGACAGCTCCTCTCGTCTCTCTCGGGCCGTCTGTGGGGGTCTCTCCGTTCTAATAACACTAATGGAAAGTGACTCCTCTGACAGCTCCTCTCGTCTCTCTCGGCCGTCTGTGGGGGTCTCTCCGTTCTAATAGCACTAATGGAAAGTGACTCATTTGACAGCTACCCTCGGCTCTGTCTAAGGTGGTATGTCTGGGTGTGCTATGCGTACGTGTGTGACCGCATCTTAAGCGGAGTGTGTGACCGAGGAAAACGTAGGGTGGAGAATGGAAAACGGGGTTGAGGGATGGGAAAATGCGGCTGAGATGAGAAGAATTCAGAATGATTGGATGACTTCAAACCCAGGATTTGTTCCATTTGCCGTTCATCTATTATCTATAGCAAACAGTGGAGGCTGCTGAGGGGAGGACGGCTCATAATAATAGCTGGTACCGAGCCAATGGAATGGCATCAAAACACATGGAAACCATGTGTTTGATGCATCTGATGACATTCCACCCCTTTCCACTCCAGCCACAACCATGAGCCCATCCTCCCCAATTAAGGTGCCACCAACCTCCTGTGATAGCAAAGCTTATCGGAGGAAACAGGCTTTGGGAGAAAACATGATATTCCACATTCATCCTCTCAGGAGAACATCAGCCCACACACAAGCAAACACATTCACAATAATACATGTGCATGTACACACAACGGCATTCACATACACACACTACTCACTACTGCCATTGAGAAGCAGTGTAGCTTTGAAGGACGCACAGCTGCTCAGCTAGGGGAGACAGACATTTGCATGCGTTAATGAAGGGCACTGTCAACGCTGCAAATATTAGCCCAGGTAGAGCGAGACAACCAGATTCCACACACATACACACACATGCACACACACACAGAGGAAATGACGACAATTAAAATGATTTGCATATCTGACATTTTGGGGAATTGAGGCCTTCATCAGGGTGCCCAGTCCAGTAACACGTATTGTATTTCTTTTACTTTGGCAGTAGTTATTTTTCAGTCAGTCCTTTGGCAGTAGTTATTTTTCAGTCAGTCCTTTGCGTGTGTGTGTGTGAGACAGGAGGGGGATTTCCATTGATCGGCTGGCTAATTAACACACTATTGATCGGGCTCACTGTCCTTGGAGAAAAGCACAATGCAGCCATTTTTTATATCAATTTCAAATAATTTCAGGGTAACAATTAAGTACTTTACTGTAATAGTTTTCCAACCATTTCCAATGGTTAAAATAAAAAATATATAGTTTTTTAGCAAAAAACGATTTCTCAAGCTAGAATTTAGTTAGGACTGTCTGGGAATGGTCTTAATGGGGAGGTGATAACTGAAATCCAGCTGTTATTGGCAGAGAGTTTTGGAACTCTCGTTGTTATTTGTCTAATAGCTAATTTACCGCCAGGTGATGTCACCAGGCAACCCTAAACTCCACCCATGCAAAACCTGCTGATTAAAAAGGCTTGTGTAGATTGTCTTTTCAACCAGCAACTATCAGGAAATAACAAAAACAACAGTTAGCATGTCTTGGGGGTATGATCTTTGACCCTCTGCTCAAACGGTCATTAACAGACTCCATGAGGGTGGTATGAGGGCCCGACGTCCACAGGTGGGGGTTGTGCTTACAGCCCAACACCGTGCAGGACGTTTGGCATTTGCCAGAGAACACCAATATTGGCAAATTCGCCACTGGCGCCCTGTGCTCTTCACAGATGAAAGCAGGTTCACACTGAGCACATGAGCACATGTGACAGACATGACAGAGTCTGGAGACGCCGTGGAGAACGGTCTGCTGCCTGCAACATCCTCCAGCATGACCGGTTTGGCGGTGGGTCAGTCATGGTGTGGGGTGGCATTTCTTTGTGGGGCCGCACAGCCCTCCATGTGCTCGCCAGAGGTAGCCTGACTGCCATTAGGTACCGAGATGAGATCCTCAGAGCCCTTGTGAGACCATATGCTGACACATGCACATTTGTGGCCTGCTGGAGGTCATTTTGCAGGGCTCTGGCAGTGCTCCTCCTGCTGAGGTAGCGGAGGTAGGTAGCGGAGGTAGCGGTCCTGCTGCTGGGTTGTTGCCCTCCTACGGCCTCCTCCACGTCTCCTGATGTACTGGCCTGTCTCCTGGTAGCGCCTCCATGCTCTGGACACTACGCTGACAGACACAGCAAACCTTCTTGCCACAGCTCGCATTGATGTGCCATCCTGGATGAGCTGCACTACCTGAGCCACTTGTGTGGGTTGTAGACTCCGTCTCATGCTACCACTAGAGTGAGAGCACCGCCAGCATTCAAAAGTGACCAAAACATCAGCCAGGAAGCATAGGAACTGAGAATTGGTCTGTGGTCACCACCTGCAGAATCACTCCTTTATTGGGGGTGTCTTGCTAATTGCCTATAATTTCCACCTTTTGTCTATTCCATTTGCACAACAGCATGTGAAATGTATTGTCAATCAGTGTTGCTTCCTAAGTGGACAGTTTGATTTCACAGAAGTGTGATTGACTTGGAGTTACATTGTGTTGTTTAAGTGTTCCCTTTATTTTTTTGAGCAGTGTAGATAAACAAAAGTGAAGTAAACAATAAAAAATGAACAGTAAATATTACACTCACAAAAGTTCCAAAGGAATAGAGAAATGTAAAATGTCAATTTATGGCTATATACAGGGTCGCAACGATGTACACATAGTTAAAGTAAACAAGGGTTAATAAATATATACAAATAAATATGGGTTGTATTTACAATGGTGTTTGTTTTTTCACTGGTTGCCCTTTTCTTGTGGCAACAGGTCACATATCTTGCTGCTGTGATGCACACTGTGGCATTTCACCCGATAGATATGGGAGTTTATCAAAGTTGGATTTGTTTTGGAATTCTTTGTGAATCTGTGTAATCTGAGGGAAATATGTGTCTCTAATATGGTCATACATTTTTGCAGGAGGTTAGGAAGTGCAGCTCAGTTTCAACTTAATTTTGTGGGCAGTGTCCACATAGCCTGTCTTCTCTTGAGAGCCAGATCTGCCCTACGGCGGCCTTTCTCAATAGCAAGGCTATGCTCACTGAGTCTGTACATAGTCAAAGCTTTCCTTCATTTTGAGTCAGTCACAGTGGTCAGGTATTCTGCCACTGTGTACTCTCTGTTTAGTGGGCCAAATAGCAATCTAGTTTGCTCTGTTTTTTTGTTAATTCTTTCCAATATGTCAAGTAATTATCTTTTTGTTTTCTAATGATTTGGTTGGGTCTAATTGTGTTGCTATCCTGGGGCTCTGTGGAGTCTGTTTGTGTTTGTGAACAGAGTACCAGGACCAGCTTGCTTAGGGGACTCTTCTCCAGGTTCATCTCTCTGTAGGCGATGGCTTTGTTATGGAAGGTTTGGGAATCGCTTCCTTTTAGATGGTTGTAGAATTTAACGTCTCTTTTCTGGATTTGGATCATTAGTGGGTATCGGCCTAATTCTGCTCTGCATTGCATTATTTGGTGTTTTACGTTGTACACTGAGGATATTTTTGAAGAATTCTGCATGCAGAGTCTCAATTTGGTGTATGTCCCATTTTGTGAATTCTTGGTTGGTGAGCGGACCCCAGACCTCACAACCATAAAGGGCAATGGGTTCTATAACTGATTCAAGTATTTTTAGCCAGATCCTAATCGGGATGTCAAATTTGATGTTTCTTTTGATGGCATAGAAGGCCCTTGCCTTTCTCAGATCGTTCACAGCTTTGTGGAAGTGACCTGTGGTGCTGATGTTTAGGCCAAGGTACATATAGTTTTTTGTGTGGTCTAGGGCAACGGTGTCTAGATGGAATTTGTATTTGCGGTCCTGGCGACTGAACATTTTTTGGAACACCATTATTTTTGTCTTACTGAGATTTACTGTCAAGAGCCCAGGTCTCACAGAATCTGTGCAGAAGATCTAGGTGCTGCTGTAAAGCCCTCCTAGGTTGGGAACAGAAGCCACAGATCCTCAGCAAACAGTAGACATTTGACTTCAGATTCTAGTATTTTGTGGTCTGTATATTTTATCATTTCATTTAGGATACCATCAATACCACAGGTCTTTTTGGGTTGGAGGTTTTGTATTTTGTCCTGTAGTTCATTCACTGTAATAGGAGAATCCAGTGGGTTCTGGTAGTCTTTAATAGTTGATTCTAAGATTTATATTTGATCATGTATATGTTTTTGCTGTTTGTTCTTTGTTACAGAGCCAAAAAGATTGGAGAAGTGGTTTATCCATACATCTCCATTTTGGATAGATAACTCTTCGTGTTGTTTGTTTAGTGTTTTCCAATTTTCCGAGGAGTGGTTAGATTCTATGGATTATTCAATTACATTGAGCTGATTTCTGATGCGCTGTTCCTTCTTCTTCCGTAGTGTATTTCTGTATTGTTTTAGTGATTCACCATAGTGAAGGCTCAGGTTTTCTGGGCCTCTGTTTTTGGTTGGATAGGTTTCTCAATTGCTTTCTTAGATTTTTGCATTCTTCATCAAACCATTTGTCACTGTTGTTAATTTTCTAAGGTTGTCTGCTTGAAATGTTTTGATTTGACAGGGAAGCTGAAAGGTCAAATATACTGTTTAGGTTTTCTACTGTCAAGTTTACACCTTCACTATTACAGTGAAACGTTTTGTCCAGGAAGTTGTGTAGAAGGGATTGAATTTGTTGTTGCCTAATAGTTTTTTGGTAGGTTTCTACACTACTTTCCATCCATCTATAGAATTTCTTAATATTATTCAGTTCCTTTGGCTTTGACGCCTCATGGTTGAGTATTGCTCTGTTCAAGTAGACTGATTTTGCTGTGATCTGATAGGCATGTCAGTGGGCTGACTGAACGCTCTGAGAGACTCTGGGTTGACGTCAGTGATAAAATAATTTACAGTACTACTGCCAAATCAAATATCAAATCAAACTTTATTTGTCACATGCGCCGAATACAACATGTGTAGACTTTACCGTGAAATGCTTACTTACTAAAATAAAAAGTAATAATAAAAAAGTAACACGATAACAATAATGAGGTTATATACAGGGGGTACCGGTACCGAGCCAGTGTGCGGGGGTACAGGTTAGTTGAGGTAATTTGTACATGTAGGTAGGGGTGAAGTAACTATGCATAGATAATAAACAGCGAGTAGCAGCAGTGTACAAAAGGGAGGGGGAGGGGTCAATATAAATTGTCCGGTGGCGATTTTATTAATTGTTCAGCAGTCTTATGCCTTGAGGGTAGAAGCTGTTGAGGAGCCTTTTGGTCCTAGACTTGGCGCTCCGGTACCGCTTGCCGTGCGGTAGCAGAGAAAACAATCTATAGTTTGGGTGACTGGAGTCTGACAATTTTATGGGCTTTCCTCTGACACGCCTATTATATAGGTCCTGGATGGCAGGAAGCTTGGCCCCAGTGATGTACTGGGCCGTTCGCAGTACCCTCTGCAGCGCCTTACGGTCAGATGCCGAGCAGTTGCCATACCAGGCGGTGATGCAACTGGTCAGGGAGCTCTCAATGGTGCAGCTGTAGAACCTTTTTAAGATCTGGGGACCCATGCCAAATCTTTCAGTCTCCTGAGGGGGAAAAGGCTTTGTCGTGCCCTCTTCACAACTGTCTTGGTATGTTTGGACCATGATAGCTTGTTGGTGATGTGGACATCAAGGAACTTGAAACTCTCGACCCGCTTCACTACAGCCCTGTCGATGAGAATGGGGGCCTGTTCAGCCTGCCCTTTCCTGTAGTCCACGATCAGCTCCTTAGTCTTGCTCACATTGAGGGAGAGGTTGTTGTCCTGGCACCACACTGCCAGTTCTCTGACCTCCCCCCTATAGGCTGCCCCATCGTTGTCGGTGATCAGGCCTACCACTGCTGTGCCGTCAGCAAACTTAATGATGGTGTTGGAGTCGTGTTTGGCCACGCAGTCGTGGGTGAACAGGGAATACAGGAGGGGACTAAGTACACACCCTTGAGGGGCCCCAATGTTATGGATCAGCGTGGCAGATGTGTTGTTGCCTACTCTTACCACCTGGGGGCGGCCCCTCAGGAAGTCCATGATCCAGTTGTAGAGGGAGGTGTTTAGTCCCAGAGTCCTTAGCTTAGTGATGAGCTTTGTGGGCACTATGGTGTTGAACGCTGAGCTGTAGTCAATGAATAGCATTCTCACATAGGTGTTCCTTTTCTCCAGGTGGGAAAAGGCAGTGTGGAGTGCAATAGAGAATGCATCATCTGTGGATTTGTTGTCTAGGGTTTCTAGGGTGTGTCTAGGGTTTCTGGGATGATGGTGTTGATGTGAGCCATGACCAGCCTTTCAAAGCACTTCATGGCTACAGATGTGAGTGCTACGGTCGTTAGTCATTTAGGCAGGTTACCTTAGTGTTCTTGGGCACAGGGACTATGGTGGTCTGCTTGAAACATGTTGGTATTACAGACTCGGACAGGGAGAGGTTGTAATCCGTCTGGCCCTGCGGCATTGTGAATGTTGACCTGTCTAAAGGTCTTACTCACATTAGCTGCGGAGAGCGTGATCACACAGTCATCCGGTACAGCTGGTGCTCTCATGCATGTTTCAGGGTTACTTGCCTCGAAGCGAGCATAGAAGTAGTTTAGCTCGTCTGGTAGGCTCGTGTCACTGGGCAGCTCTCGGCTGTGCTTCCATTTGTAGTCTGTAATGATTTGCGAGCACTGCCACATCCGACGAGCGTCAGAGCCAGTGTAGTATGACTCGATCTTAGTCCTGTTTTGATGCTTTGCCTGTTTGATGGTTCGTCAGGAGGGCATAGCGGGATTTCTTATAAGCTAGAGTTAGAGTCCCGCTCCTTGAAAGCGGCAACTCTAGCCTTTAGCTCAGTGTGGATGCTGCCTGTTATCCATGGCTTCTGGATAGGGTATGTACGTACCATCACTGTGGGGACGACGTCATCGATGCACTTATTGATGAAGCCAATGACAGATGTGGTGTACTCCTCAAAGCCATTGGAGGAATCCCGGAACATATTCCAGTCTGTGCTAGCAAAACAGTCCTGTAGCTTAGCATCTGCTTCATCTTACCACTTTTTTACAACTGCTTAAATTTTTTCTTGTAAGCAGGAATCAGGAGAAATGCAGTGTATTGACATTTAATTGTACAACAAAGCTTATTTAGAGAAAACATTTTAAAAAAGATTCACCACCCTCACCCAGTAGCCATGGCCCTCTAGGCATGACCCGTGGGAGGATACATATGAATGCGACAAGCTTGCCACTCAAGATCATTGACCCATGCCCCTTCTGCACGCTCAGTGTTTGGAAAAACAATGCGATTTTTGAGAAGTGCTGTGACCTACACAGACCATTCCTTAAATGCATTGTATCCAAGGTTTCAACGCTTCATTTGCAGGACCTTTTTTGGCCAGAGGGAAGATCTCCACTGCAAGGCCCGTTTAGCTGCTATCTCGACCTGTCATACAGGCCTTGGCACTTACACAGTAGGGGAAACAAGCTCTTATGTCGTAGATGACGGGTGCACGTAGCTTACGTCCAGTCTCCAAGCCTTTAGTCCCATCACTGGGACCTGTCTACTGTGCTTGAGGCTTCCTCTCGGCAGCATCTTGAGCCGCTGGACAGGTTGAAGATGTAATACTTCTTCTAAACCGCTTTACCATCTGCACTACGCCTGCAACGCGAGTGAGTGGGCTGCACACGCTGTAGGGCCGCCGTTCGTGTCTTCAGTATGCCCTGGGGTCTTCCTAGGTATCTCGTTACCCAAACCCCGCCTTTATGCCTTTAGTGAGCGGCAACTGTGTTGTCGCAACCTAGAGCTTGTGGTTCCACGTTTACGGAAGAGCGTCTCCAACGTTTGTGTCCAGTATGCATCTTGCGCATTTGCTTGGATGAAACGAGAGTAATGGAGCGACAACCTCTGCATTTTTTGGGGGCAACTCCCTGCAAAGGGAGTTGCCTCTAATGAGGTCCCATACCTCATTAACGGCTATCCCTTGGGATAGTGGAGGCTATTGTACTGGAAAATATAATAGCAAGGGTTACAGTCCGGAAGGGCTTGTTCCACCAGAGGCATGGCTACCTCTTGGGCACTGTTCTAAGGAATCTCCTTACAGGAGATTTGCTTCATGGCATGTTGGGCCACCACTCATACGTTTATGAGGTCTTTATCAGCTGGATGTCACTGCACCTTCGTTGGTGCATACTTCTTTAGTGTTGGAGCCTCTGAGGGGCGATGCTTTTGGGACAAACTACCCTGGCTTCGGAGAGCATGTCTGCGATACGGGAGTTGGCCATATCCTATAGTGACACATCGAAACGAGAATTAGAAATACTCGCTGCTCGCAGGAGCGCAAGGAAGAGAAGCATGCTTGAGAATGACCAGTAGATGGGTGAGTGGCACCTTATAGGGAGTAGAGGGGCTCACCTCATTCACGACTCGACCTGTCTGTCTCCAACAGAGGCTCTGTGAATGAATACTTTGAGCCTGGCACTGTCTACTTGACGATGAGTAAACAGCTTCCCCACTGAGTATGAAAATGAGATCACCTCTCTCTCTCTGTGTGTGTGTGTGTGTGTGTGTGTGTGTGTGTGTGTGTGTGTGTGTGTGTGTGTGTGTGTGTGTGTGTGTGTGTGTGTGTGTGTGTGTGTGTGTGTGTGTGTGTGTGTGTGTGTGTGTGACTGGAGTGATGAACAGGAAAAGAACAGGTGCATGTAGTCCCTGCTGCCCCTATCTCATCATATCATATTCTGCCTGTCATTAATCACACTAAACAAATTCAACATAAACTCAGACAATGCACACATGCATGCACTCACAGAGAGTTCTAACCACGCAGCACGCTATAAAGAAAAATAATAAATACATCGAGGTCGGCTGTTTTTCCCTTAAAGCTGCAATATGTAACTTTTTGGGCGACCTGATCAAATTCATATAGAAATCTGTGTTATAGATCTGTCATTCTCATTGGAAGCAAGTCTAAGAAGCTGTATATCTGTTCTATGTGCACTATTTCTATGCTTCCCAGTCTTAAGTTTCATTTTTACATTTTTTACTTTTGGTTTTGTATGCCAGCTTCAAACAGCTGAAAATACAATATTTTGGTTATGGAAATGATTTGATTTATTAGGGTCCCCATTAGCCAATGATAATGGCAGCAGCTAGTCTTACTGTGGTCCAACACATAACGAAAAATACCTCACAGACAAAAAATTACAATTGACATATATTTCAAAACATCAACATGTAGTGTGTGTGTGTGTGTGTGTGTGTGTGTGTGTGTGTGTGTGTGTGTGTGTGTGTGTGTGTGTGTGCACATCTATCAGTAGCACATACAAGTCAGTACATACACACAACAAGTAGGTCACATGGGGGAGAGGCGCTGAGCCGTGAGGTGTTGCTTTATTTGTTTTTTGAAACCAGGTTTGCTGTTCACTTGCGTTATATAAGATGGAAGGGAGTTCCATGCACTCATGTCTCTGTATAATACTGTACGTTTCCTTGAATTTGTTCTGGATCTGGGGACTGCAAAACGACCCCTGGTGGCATGTCTGGTGGGGTAAGTGTGTTTGCCAGTGCTGTGTGTAAGTTGACTATGCAAACAACTTGGAATTTCCAACACTATGTTTCTTATAAAACAAGAAGTGACGCAGTCAGCCTTTCCTCAACTCTTAACCAAGAGAGACTGGCATGCAAAGTGTCACACTCTGATCTGTTTCACCTGTCTTTGTACTTGTCTCTACACCCCTTCCAGGTGTCGCCCATCTTCTCTATTATCCCCAGTGTATTTATACCTGTGTTCTCTGTCTGTTGCCAGTTCATTTTGTTTTTCAAGCCTACCAGCTGTTTCCCCTTGCTCACGTCTTATTCTAGTTCCTGTTTTCTCAGTTTTGACCATTCTGCCTGCCCTGACCCTGCCTGTTGTTCTGTACCTTGTCACATCACCCTGGATTATTGACATCTGCCTGCCCTGACTCCGAGACTGCCTGCCGTTCCATACTTTATGGACTCTGATCTGGATTACTGACCTCTGTCTGCCCTTGACCTGTCGTTTTGCCTGCCCCCTGATCTAGTAATACACTTTTGTTACTTCGACACTGTCTGCATCTGGGTCTTCTCCTGAAATGTGATAAATAATATTAATATTAGCCCTCTGATTACAATGAAGAGAAAGATGTGCTGCTCTGTTTCTTGGCCAGCTGCAGATTAACTAGGTGTTTCTTTGCAGAACTTGACCATATGACAGAACAATAATCAATATAAGATAAAACTAGAGCCTGTAGAAGCAAAAAAAAACAGAGCATCTCTTTACTACGGACAGACCTATATTTACAACCACTCAATCTATATGTTTTGACCATGACAGTTTACAATCTAAGGTTACATCAAATCATTTCCTCAACTTGTTCAACAGCCACACCAGGTCTAGAACTAGAAATACAATGCTCTTACTTTTAGAGATGTTCAGGACCAGTTTATTACTGGCCACCCATTCCAAAACAGACTGCAACTCTTTGTTTAGGGCTTCAGTGACTTCATTAGCTGTGGTTGCTGGCGAGTATTGTATCATCAGCATACATGGACACACATGCTTTGTTTAATGCCAGTGGCAGGTCATTGGTAAAAATAGAAAAGAGTAGAGGGCCTAGAGACCTGCCCTGCGGTACACCACACATTACATGTTTGACATTAGAAAGGTTTCCATTAAAGAAAACCCTCTGAGTTCTATAGATAGATAGCTCTGAATCCACGATAAGGCAGAGGTTGAAAATACATAACACATACGTTTTCAACAACAGGTTATGGTCAATAATATCAAAGGCTGCACTGATGCAGCCTTTGATGAATATGAATATGAATATGTATGAACTTTCCAATTTGTAAGTCGCTCTGGATAAGAGCGTCTGCTAAATGACTTAAATGTAATGTAAATGATGTCTAACAGTACAGCTCCCACAATCTTCTTCTTTTCTCCAAGAAATAGTGTGTAATTTTTACCCCCTTTTTCGCCCCAATTTCGTGATTAAGATCTTGTCTCATCGCTGCAACTCCCCAACGGGCTCGGGAGAGGCGAAGGTTGAGCCATGCGTCCTCCGAAACATGACCCGCCAAGCCACAATTCTTAACACCTGCCCACTTAACCCGGAAGCAAGCTGCACCAATGTGTTGGAGGAAACACTGTTCAACTGACGACCAAAGTCAGCATGCAGGCGCCCGGCCCGCCACAAGGAGTCGCTAGAGCTTGATGAGCCAAGTAAAGCCCCCACGGCCAAATCCTCCCCTAACCCGGGTGACACTGGGCCAATTGTGCGCCGCCTTGTGGGACTCCCGGTCATGGCCGGTAATGACACAGCCTGGTATCAAACCCCAGGCTGCAGTGACGCCGCAACACTGCGATGCAGTGCCTTAGACCGCTGCGCCACTCGGGTGCACCCCACAATCTTATTATTATCAATTTCTCTCAACCAATCATCGGTCATTTGTGTCAGTGCAGTACTTGTTGAGTGCCCTTCTTTACAAGCATGCTGAAAGTCTGTTGATAATTTGTTTACAGGGAAATAGCATTATATTTTTTTCAACAGTTTGCTAAAAGATGGCAGCAAGCTGATAGGTCTGCTGTTAGCGGAACGACTTTGGCTTCCCTCCAGGCCTGAGGACAAAGACTTTCCTCTAGGCTCAGATTAAAGATATGACAGATAGGAGTGGCTATAGAGTCAGCTACCATCCTCAGTAGCTTTCCATCTAAGTTGTCAATGCCAGGAGGTTTGTTATTATTGATCGATAACAATAATTCTTCCACCTCTCCCACACTAACTTTACAAAATTAAAACTTGCATTGCTTTTCATTCATTATCTGTTTTTTTTAAGCATGAATAAAATGTCTGATTGTTCATTGTTGGCATTTCCTGCCTAAGTTTGCCACTTTGCCAATAAGGTAAAATATTTGGCAACATCAAATGGTTTTGTGATGAATAAGCCATTAGATTTTTCCATCATTCTTAATATCATTGATCTTGAGTATATAATACAGTTTCTTCTTCTTTTTGTTGAGTTTAGTCACATCATTTCTCAGCCAGTGTAACGGCGTTCCTCTTCCTCTTCATCCGAAGAGGAGGAGCAGGGATTGAACCAAAATGCAGCGTTGTAGTTCGACATATTATTTATTTAAACAAAACCGAAAACACGACGAACACTTGAATGGAAACAAAACAACAAACGAAGTAGACAGACCTGGACTACGAACTTACACGTAACGAAGAACGAACGAACAAGTACTGACTACAAACAAAACGAACAAACGATACAGTCCCGTATGGTGCAACAAACACTGACACAGGAAACAACCACCCACCACAATCAATGTGAAAACACCTACCTTAATATGATTCTCAATCAGAGGAGATGAAAACCACCTGCCTCTAATTGAGAACCATATCAGGTACCCATTAAACCAACATAGAAACAGAAAACATAGACTGCCCACCCAAACTCACGTCCTGACCAACTAACACATACAAAACTAACAGAAAACAGGTCAGGAACGTGACAGCCAGCCAGATGTGCAGCCAGACTTAGCCACTCCCTTTGCCTCATTACTTTCAACCATACAGTTTTTCAATTCCTCATCAACCCATGGAGCCTTAACAGAGTTCTAACAGTCAGTTTCTTAACAGGTGCATGTTTATCAATCATTGGAAGGAGCAATTTCATAAATTCATCAAGTGCAGCGTCTGGATGCTCCTTATTAATCACATCAGACGATCAAATATTTTTAACATCTTCCACATAAGAGTCATAGCTAAATCTTTTGTATAATCTCTTATACACTACTTTGGCTTTCCTGGATATAGCCCCTATATTGTTATCACTGCATCCAATGGGTACGGATACAGCTTTAGAACTATACACGTGGATGATTTTGTTCCTTTAGTGTTTGTAAGCACCCTGGTAGGTTGATTAATAACCTGAACCAGATTACAGGCCCTGGTTACAGTGAGAAGCTTCCTCTTGAGCAGACAGCTTGATGAAAACAATCAGGTCCCCAAGAAAGTAGACAGTTCTGTTTACATTGCATACACTATTTCACAGTGGTTTAGATGGTATGATTCTTTACACTATACTTTTTTGTCTTGTCACATAAACTGAAATCAGGCTAGCTATTAGATTTTTAGCAACCAGGAAATGGCGGAGTGATTTCTGCATAGTGCATCTTTAATGTAGTCCTTTTTCCCCACATAGGCAGCAGCTGCTCACACTCTCACACTCTCATTCTCTCAATCTCTCACTCTCTCACTCTCTCACTCACAACCACCCCCAGTCTCTCCGTTGTTTAACTGATTCTATTTTGGGGTGAAATGAATCTGAGGAAAAATCCCCAGTTTCACCTAAAACAGATTAACAGTTAAAGCTGTGGAGACTCTGTGGTTTAATATGCCATGTTTTTTATTATGCTCCTTATAGCCTGTCACTGACTCTCCAATGCCCATCTACCCCAGTCATTGCCAGCTACGGACAAAATTATCTCTCCTCCTTTTCCCTCCAATCTCCCCCTCCCTTCTCTCCTCCTTGCCCCTTGCCCCCTCTCTATTTTTTTCTCTCTCTAGCCAGCCAGACTAAGCGGATGTACAAGTTTTCATACTGGTTCATACTGACCTTTAATGCTGGTTTTAATGCAGCATGCTTTATCCACAGTGTATTAGTGCTTCATAGCGGTGTAACAAGCATAACTCGATAGAATAAGAACAGTAGCTAGTGTTTCACACTCGTGTTTCATGAGTGGTTGAAAGCTTCTTTTATACGACTGTATCTTCTACATAAAACAAACCCATGCAACACACACCGAACACAAGTGGCTTATAACACACACAGCACCCATAACACACAGAATTGCACACACACGTAACACATTCCTTCAGAATAGCTGCCATCCGACTTCCCAGACTAAGTGTCTCAGTGTACGATGCAGTCACGGGCCTCCAGACAGATACACAGCAGCTGTCACACTGACTCCCAACAGCTTCTCTCGCTATATCACTTCGTCGTACCGCTGGCATTTTTCTGCAGGCATCCCAGTTAAGGGCCTCACGCATGCGCACCCACCCACTCACGTACACACACACACAAACACAGCCTAGAGCAGTAATCATAGGGGTCACTCTATAGTGGGCCTCTTGTGGGGACCCCTCAATCATCCAGTGACAACCATTCATCACTCAGCCACACAGGGGAGGAGAGAAGGTTTCCATCTCTTGAAACACCAACCTACACAGCATTGTTCCAGTGGGAATGCAGAGAAAGGCATAACGTGCACACAGCTCAGCATGGCCAAAGGGCAGCAAACTAGGGTTATACTAGTTTAATATTTCCTGTGTGTGTGTGGGTGGTTGTGTGTGTGTGTGTGTGTGTGTGTGTGTGTGTGTGTGTGTGTGTGTGTGTGTGTGTGTGTGTGTGTGTGTGTGTGTGTGTGTGTGTGTGTGTGTGTGTCTGCATGGGCAGCTGTGTGTATAAATTGTGAGAGGGAGGGAGTGTGAGACAGCTTCCTGGTGGTGTATTCTGAACACGTAGGAGATGGGGTGTTTCTAGCTGGTGTAAACTGAAACAGACTAATCCAGTATTCCCCTGTTGCGCATCAGTCCCACACGGCCAAGGTGAAAGCCCACCACAATCTCATACATTTATAGAGGCTTTATAAAAATGACACGTACACACTAGTGGTGCGTGAGTCAGCTGTTTGTTCACCTGCAATTGCCCGCAATTGCTAATAACCCATCTGCAACTTCCCGACTATACTGTATGTGATAAGGGACTGTACATTATTTATAATGAGGGATACCTAGAGAAGATTGGATCTCTCTGAAATGGAAATGGATGGCCCGCCCTTAATTAAGTAAAATATATTTTACCCAAGCCTCCATAAACGCTTGTGTGACACTCCCCTACACCCCAAAAAATTATTAAAACATAAAGTGGATAGCAGAGAACATTCACTTCTTGGACAGACCAGAGCCTTGCGAAAGTATTCACCCCCCTTGGCATTTTTCCTATTTTGTTGCCTTACAACCTGGAATTCAAATCATTTTTTGGGGGGGTTTGTATCATTTGATTTACACAACATGCCTACCACTTTGAATATGCAAAATATTTTTTATTGTGTTGATATGTACAGTGCTTTCGGAAAATATTCAGACCCCTTGACTTTTTACACATTTTGTTACGTTACAGCCTTATTCTAAAATTGATTAAACAAAATAAAATCCTCAGCAATCTACACACAATACTCCTATAATGACAAAGCGAAAACAGGTTTTTAGAATATTTAGCTAATTTATTACAAATAAAAAACAGAAATACCTTATTTCCATAAGTATTCAGACACTTTGCTTTGAGACTCGAAATTGAGTGCAGGTGCATCCTGTTTCCATTGATCATCCTTGAGATGTTTCTACAACTTGATTGGAGTCCACCTGTAGTAAATTCAATTGATTGGACATGATTTGGAAAGGCACACACCTGTCTCTATATAAGGTCCCACAGTTGACAGTGCACGTCAAAGCAAAAACCAAGCCATGAGGTCAAAGGAATTGTCCGTAGCGCTCCGAGACAGGATTGTGTCGAGGCACAGATCTGGGGAAGGGTACAATTAACTTTCTGCAGCATTGAAGGTCCACAAGAACGCAGTGGCCTCCATCATTCTTAACCTGATGAGGACAGAGGGCGCTGTTTTCACTTTGGGGGAAAAACGTGCCCAATTTAAACGGCCTCGTACTCAATTCTTGCTCGTACAATATGCATATTATTATTACTATTGGATAGAAAACACTCTCTAGTTTCTAAAACCGTTTCAACTATATCTGTGAGTAAAACAGAACTCATTTGGCACAAACTTCCTGACCAGGAAGTGGAAAATCTGAAATCGATGCTCTCTTCTGGGTCCTGCCTATAAATGGGCATGATACCTATTAGTATACATGCACGTCATACACCTTCCCCTGGATGTCAAGATGCAGTGAGAGAAGAAATGGAGTGTTTATCTTGGTCTGAGATGGAATACGTCCTCTTGGAATGACGTGTCACCCATTTCCTGTTTTCAGGAAGGCGCGAGGTTGGACCTGGATTTGCCTTCTGAATAGCTTTCGTTATAGGCGACTACTATCTCCGGCTTTGATTTTATTTGATACATGTGACAATATCATCGTAAAGTATGTTTTTTCAATATAGTTTTATTAGATTTTTGAAATTTATTCGGGACGTTAGGTGTGTTGCGTTGTGTGCCTTTGTTCAGAAAGGAGAGCTTCGCGCCACTTCGCTAGTGCGCTTGCTAATTCAAGAGGGAAAATGGACGTTCTAAATCCAAACAACGATTGTTCTTGACAAAGGACACCTTGTACAACATTCTGATGGAAGATCAGCAAAAGTAGGACCCATTTTATGATGTTATTTCATATATCTGTTGAACTGTGTACTATTAGTTTTGCGCCCAGGTTTTGGGCACTCGGTCGTCATAACGTAAGCCTTATGTGGTAATGAAGTTATTTTTAGAATTCTAACACGGCGATTGCATTAAGAACTAGTGTATCTATCATTTCCTATACAACATGTATTTTTTAGTTATGTTTATGAATAGCTATTTGGTCAGAATATGTGTGTCAGAAAAAAATTGGGACGTTGTGGGAAAAAGTAGCTACGTTAGCACAATGTATAACCACTGATTTCAGCTCTAAATATGCACATTTTCGAACAAAACATAAGTGTATGTATAACCTGATGTTATAGGACTGTCATCTGATGAACCTTATCAAGGTTAGTCAAAAATTATATATCTTTTGCTGGTGTGTCACGATCGCTAACTTTTACTGCTGGGAAATGGCTTGTGTTTCTGGCTATTGTGGTAAGCTAATATAACGCTATATTGTGTTTTCTCTGTAAAACACTTAAGAAATCGGAAATATTTGCTGGATTCACAAGATGCTTGTCTTTCATTTGCTGTACACTATGTATTTTTCAGAAATGTTTTATGATGAGTATTTAGGTATTTGACGTTGGTGTCTGTAATTATTCTGGCTGCTTCGGTGCAATTTCTGATTGTAGCTGCAATGTAAACTATGATTTATACCTGAAATATGCACATTTTTCGAACAAAACATAGATTTATTGAATAACATGTTATAAGACTGTCATCTGATGAAGTTGTTTGTTGGTTAGTTTGGTTGGTTGGTTCTTGGTTAGTTAGGTTGGCTTTGTGCATGCTACCTGTGCTGTGAAAAATGTCTGTCCTTTTTTGTATTTGGTGGTGAGCTAACATAAATATACGTGCTGTTTTCGCTGTAAAACATTTTAAAAATCGGACATGTTGGCTGGATTCACAAGATGTGTACCTTTCATTTGCTGTATTGGACTTGTTAATGTGTG
Source organism: Salvelinus namaycush (assembly GCF_016432855.1). NCBI lineage: Eukaryota > Metazoa > Chordata > Actinopteri > Salmoniformes > Salmonidae > Salvelinus > Salvelinus namaycush. The sequence goes on from NC_052331.1 coordinate 4,490,704, forward strand.
AAAGTTAAATATTTCTAAAAAATATATTTTGAATTTCGCGCTCTGCCTTTTCAGTGGAATGTGGGAGGAGTTCCGCTGGCGGAACGCCTGAGCAGTAAAGGTTTTAAATGGAAGAAGTTTGGAAACACCAAGACTCTCCCTAGAGCTGGCCGTCCCGGCCAAACTGAGCAATAGGGGGAGAAGGGCTTTGGTCAGGGAGGTGACCAAGAACCCGACAGAGCTCCACAGTTCCTCTGTGGAGATGGGAGAACCTTCCAGAAGGACAACAATCTCTGCAGCATTCCAACAATCAGGCCTTTATGGTAGAGTGGCCAGACAGAAGCCACTCCTCAGAAAAAGGCACGACAGCCCGCTTGGAGTTTGACAAAAGTTACCTGAAGACTCTCCGACCATGAGAAACAAGACTTTCTGGTTTGATGAAACCAGGAATGAACTCCTGGGCCTAAATGCCAAGCGTCACGTATTGAGGAAACTTGGCACCATCTCTATGGTGAAACATGGTGGTGGCTTCATCATGCTGTGGGGATGTTTTTCAGTGGCAGGGACTGGGAGACTAGTCAGGATTGAGGAAAAGATGAATGGAGCAAAGTACAGTCGTGGCCAAAAGTTTTGAGAATGATACAAATATTAATTTCCACAAAATTTGCTGTTTCAGTGTCTTTAGATATTTTTTGTCAGATGTTACTATGGAATACTGAAGTATAATTACAAGCATTTCATAAGTGTCAAAGGCTTTTTGACAATTACATGAAGTTGATGCAAAGAGTCAATATTTGCAGAGTTGACCCTTCTTTTTCAAGACCTCTGCAATCCGCCCTGGCATGCTGTCAATTAATTTCTGGGTCACATCCTGACTGATGGCAGCCCATTCTTGCATAATCAATGCTTGGAGTTTGTCAGAATTTGTGGTTTTTGTTTGTCCACCCGCCTCTTGAGGATTGACCACAAGTTCACAATGGGATTAAGGTCTGGGGAGTTTCCTGGCCATGGACCCAACATATTGATGTTTTGTTCCCCGAGCCACTTAGTTATCACTTTTGCCTTATGGAAAGGTACTCCATCATGCTGTAAAAGGCATTGTTCGTCACCAAACTGTTCCTGGATGGTTGGGAGAAGTTGCTCTCGGAGGATGTGTTGGTACCATTCTTTATTCATGGCTGTGTTCTTAGGCAAAATTGTGAGTGAGCACACTCCCTTGGCTGAAAAGCAACCCCACACGTGAATGGTTTCAGGATGCTTTACGGTTGGCATGACACAGGACTGATGGTAGCGCTGACCTCGTCTTCTCCGGACAAGCTTTTTTCCGGATGCCCCAATCAATCGGAAAGGGGATTCAGAGAAAATGACTTTACCCCAGTCTTCAGCAGTCCAATCCCTGTACCTTTTGCAGAATATCACTTTGTCCCTGATGTTTTTCCTGGAGAGAAGTGGCTTCTTTGCTGCCCTTCTTGAAACCAGGCCATCCTCCAAAAGTCATCGCCTCACTGTGCGTGCAGATGCACTCACACCTGCCTGCTGACATTCCTGAGCAAGCTCTGTACTGGTGGTGCCCCGATCCCGCAGCTGAATCAACTTTAGGAGACGGTCCTGGCGCTTGCTGGACTTTCTTGGGTGCCCTGAAGCCTCCTTAACAACAATTGAACCGCTTTCCTTGAAGTTCATGATGATCTGATAAATGGTTGATTTAGGTGCAATCTTACTGGCAGCAATATCCTTGCCTGTGAAGCCCTTTTTGTGCAAAGCAATGATGACGGCACGTGTTTCATGCAGGTAAACATTGTTGACAGAGGAAGAACAATGATTCCAAGCACCACCCTCCTTTTGAAGCTACCAGTCTGTTATTCAAACTCAATCAGCATGACAGTGATCTCCAGCCTCGTCAACACTCACACCTGTGTTAACGAGAGAATCACTGACATGTCAGCTGGTTCTTTTGTGGCAGGGCTGAAATGCAGTGGAAATGTTTTTGGGGGATTCAGTTAATTTGCATGGCAAAAAGGGACTTTACAATTAATTCCAATTCATCTGATCACTCTTCATAACATTCTGGAGTATATGCAAATTGCCATCGTACAAACTGAGGCAGCAGACTTTGTGAAAATGTATATTTGTGTCATTTTCAAAACTTTTGGCCACGACTGTACCGAGAGATCATTGATGAAAACCTGCTCCAGAGCGCTCAGGACCTCAGACTGGGGCGAACGTTCACCTTCCAAAAGGACAACGACCCTAAGCACACACCCAAGACAACGCAGGAGTGACTTTGGGACAAGTGTCTGAATGTCCTTGAGTGGCCCAGCCAGACTGACTGGCTGGGACTTTTAAAACCTGTCAAAAGTGCCAGTCAAAGGTTTGGACACACCTACTCATTCAATGATTTTTCTTAATTTTTTTTACTATTTTCTACATTGTATAATAATAGTCAAGAAATCAAAACTATGAAATAACACATATGGAATCATGTAGCAACCAAAAAAGTGTTAAATACATTAAAATATATTTTAGATTCTTCATAAGTAGCCACCCTTTGCCTTGACGACAGCTTTGCACACTCTTGGCATTTCTCTCACCCATCTTCACCTGGAATGTATTTTCCAACAGTCTTGAAGGAGTTCCCACATATGCTGAGCACTTTCTGGCTGCTTTTCCTTCACGCTGCAGTCCAGCTCATCCCAAACCATCTCATCACTCTCCTTCTTGGTCAAATAGCCCTTACACAGCCTGGAGGTGTGTTGGGCCATTGTCCTGTTGAAAAACAAATGATAGCGCAAACCAGATGGAATGGCGTATTGCTGCAGAATGCTGTGGTGGCCATGCCTTGAATTCTAAATAAATTCACACCATCACACCTACTCCATGCTTCACGGTGGGAACCACACATGCGGAGATCACCTACTCTGCGTCTCACAAAGACACGGCGGTTGGAACCAAAAATCTCCAATTTGGACTCATCAGACCACAGAACAAATTTCCACCGGTCTAATGTCCATTGCTCGTGTTTCTTGGCCCAAGCAAGTCTCTTCTTATTATTGGTGTCCTTTAGTAGTGGTTTCTTTACAGCAATTCGTCCAAGATGGCCTGATTCACACAGTCTCCTCTGAACAGTTGATGTTGAGATGTGTCTGTTACTTGAACTCTGAAGCATTTATTTGGGCTGCAATTTCTGAGGCTGGTAACTCTACTGAACGTATCCTCTGCAGCAGAGGTAACTCTGGGTCTTCCTTTCCTGTGGCGGTCCTCATGAGAGCCAGTTTCATCATAGCGATGAATGGTTTTTGCAACTACACTTGAAAATCGTTGAGATTTTCCGGATTGACTGACCCTCATGTCTTTAACCTGTTGAGGATAGAGGGCGCTATTTACACTTTGGGGGAAAATCGTGCCCAATTTAAACAGCCTCGTACTCTATTCTTGCTCGTACAATATGCATATTATTATTACTATTGGATAGAAAACACTCTCTAGTTTCTAAAACCGTTTGAATTTTGTCTGTGAGTAAAACAGAACTCATTTGGCAGCACACTTTCTGACCAGGAAGTGGAAAGTCTGAAAATGATGCTCTGTTCAAGGGCCTGCCTATAAATGGGCATGATAGCTATTAGTATACATGCACGTCATACACCTTCCCCAGGATGTCAAGATGCAGTGAGAGAAGAAATGGAGTGATTATCTTGGTCTGAGATGGAATACGTCCTCTTGGAATGACGTGTCACCCATTTTATGTTTTCAGGAAGGCGCGAAGTTGGTCCTGGATTTGCCATCTGAATAGCTGTCGTTATAGGCGATTACTATCTCCGGCTTTGATTTTATTTGATACATGTGACCATATCATCGTAAAGTATGTTTTTTCAATATAGTTTTATTAGATTTTTGAAATTTATTCGGGACGTTAGGCGTGTTGCGTTGTGTGCCTTTGTTCAGAAAGGAGAGCTTCGAGCCACTTGGCCAGTGTGCTTGCTAATTCAAGAGGGAAAAACAATGTTCTAAATCCAAACAACGACTGTTCTGGACAAAGGACCCCTTGTCCAACATTCTGATGGAAGATCACCAAAAGTAGGACCCATTTTGTGATGCTATTTCATATATCTGTCAAACTGTATACTAGTAGTTTTGCGCCCAGATTTTGGGCACTCTCTCGCTATAACGTAAGGTGGATGTCGTAATGAAGATATTTTTAGAATTCTAACACTGCGATTGCATTAAGAACTAGTGTTACTATCATTTCCTATACAACATGTATTTTTTTGTAATGTTTATGAATAGCTATTTGGTCAGAATAGGTGAGAGTCTAATAGAAATATCCGCACATTCTGGGAAAAAGAAGCTACGTTAGCATAATGGATAACCACTGATTTCAGCTCTAAATATGCACATTTTCGAACAAAACATAAGTGTATGTATAACCTGATGTTATAGGACTGTCATCTGAGGAAGGTTTATGAAGGTTAGTGAAAATTAATATCTTTTGCTGGTTTATTCGCTAACGCTAACGTGCCTATTGCTATCGCTAACGTGCCTTGATGAATGAATGCGGAAGTGTGGTAGGCTATTGTAGTAAGCTAATATAATGCTATATTGTGTTTTCGCTGTAAAACACTTAAAAAATCTGAAATATTGGCTGGATTCACAAGATGCTTGTCTTTCATTTGCTGTACACGATGCATTTTTCAGAAATGTTTTATGATGAGTATTTAGGTATTCCACGTTGGTCTCTATAATTACTCTGGCTGCTTCGGTGCTATTTTTGACGGTAGCTGTGATGGTAGCTGCAATGTACAACTGATTTATACCTCAAATATGCAAATTTTTCGAACAAAACATAGATTTATTGTGTAACATGTTATAAGACTGTCATCTGATGAAGTTGTTTCTTGGTTAGTTTGGTTGGTTCTTGGTTAGTTAGGTTGGCTTTGTGCATGCTACCTGTGCTGTGAAAAATGTCTGTCCTTCTTTGTATTTGGTGGTGAGCTAACATAAATATACGTGCTGTTTTCGCTGTAAAACATTTAAAAAATCGGACATGTTGACTGGATTCACAAGATGTGTGTCTTTCATTTGCTGTATTGGACTTGTTAATGTGTGAAAGTTAAATATTTCTTATTTTTTGAATTTCGCGCTCTGCCTTTTCAGTGGAATGTGGGAGGAGTTCCGCTAGCGGAACGCCTCGGCCAGACAGGATAAGTAATTATGGACCGTCGTTTCTCTTTGCTTATTTAATATGGACTTGGTCTTTTACAAAATAGGGCTATCTTCTGTATACCAACCCTACCTTGTCACAAGACAACTGATTGGCTCAAATGCATTAAGGAAATAAATTCCACAAATTAACTTTTAAACAGGCACACCTGATAATTTAAATGCATTCCAGGAAGAGAGAATGCCAAGAGTGTGCAAAGCTGTCATCAAGGCAAAGAGTGGCTACTTTGAAGAATGTAAAACGTAAAATATATTTTGATTTGTTTAACACTTTTTTGGTTACTAGATGATTCCATGTGTCATTTCATGGTTTTGATGTCTTCACTATTAATCTACAATGTAGAAAATAGTAAAAATAATGCAAAACCCTTGAATGAGTAGGTGTGTCCAAACTTTTGACTGGTACTGTATGTCCTAGTCTACCTCTTTCAGGTAATAAATTCAATGCAGTATTAGCCTTATATATAGCTAATGAATAATGGGTTATGCATAATACTCTAATAACTTACATGTATAGCCTTTGTCTCTTGCGTAATACGCACCTGCGCTCTGCTGGCCTCTCCTTCAAAAATGCTCCTTAGCTCTTGGAGGCCCAGGAAAAGCTAAGACTAGAAGAGCTTGCTGGATTTTTTTTGATCCATTTCTTATATTAATAGATTATTCGAAGGGGGATGCTTGAGCTCTTGTTTGCTGAATGTTAAATACAGCAGCTAATAGAACGCACGGGTAGTTTGAAAGACGAGCGAACGCGCAATGGATGTAGGCAATATTATTTATTTGTTCAGACACATAACCATTCAATCTTCGTGAAGAGAAGTGAAAGCCGTCTGCGTCTTATTCTAGTCCGATATTATTCAAGCGTGTCATTACAGTGATGAAGAGAAGGACAACAAAACGTATTTAATGTAACTGTTGAAAACGAGGAAGGAATGAAGCAACAAGAGATAAAGGAGGCAGGCTAATAACATTAGGGGAAATATTATGAAAGGTACATATGTTTCAGCCAACTAATTGTACAAATGTAAAATAGGCCCTATTATATTTCAAAAATAAAATGTGCTTGCCTATAATTTTAACTTTCCTGCACCAGCATCACATATTCTCTCCCTGCTTCATGATTTGAACAAGGTGCGTAATTCCAGTCCATATAATACAGTATAAAACAATACAGTACACACTCAAAAAGATTAGGCTACTGGAACTTGTTTCATTTATTTACCCAAGAGAGAATAGCTACATCTATGGGCATTTATGTTTTTCTGTAATGCGTAATGTGCGGTAGATAAAATGTATTTAACTTCTAATGGGCAGGTGGAACAGGAGCTTCCCACCTGGCCAACATCCGGTGAAATTGCAGATTGCGAAATTCAAACTACAGAATTATAATTATTTAACTTTCATAAAATCACAAGTGTAATACATCAAAATAAAGCTTAACTTCTTGTTAATCCAACCGCTGTGTCAGATTTCAAAAAGGCTTTACGGTGAAAGAATACCATGCGATTATCTGAGGACAGCGCCCCGCGTACAAACACATGAAAAACATTTCAACCAGGCAGGTGCGACACGAAAGTCAGAAATAGTGATATAAAAAATGCCTTACCTTTGATGATCTTCTTCTGTTGGCACTCCAAAAGGTCCCAGTTACATCACAAAGGGTACTTTTGTTTGATAATGTCCTTCTTTATATCCATAAAAACTCAGTTTAGCTGGCGCGCTTCAGTCAATAATCCACCCAGTTTCCCTCCATCAAAATGCATACAAAATGAATCCCAAACGTTACTAATAAACTTTTCCAAACAAGTCAAACAATGTTTATAATCAAACCTTAGGTACCCTAATATGTAAATAAACAATAAAATTGAAGACTGAGAATCGTTATTGTCTTTACCGGAGAAAAATACCAAAGAACGCGCTCTCTTCCACGCGCTTGGAAACACTACAGTCAAAATGGGAGCCACCTAGAAAAACTACAATATCTGGCAAATCTTTCCAAAAACCAGCCTGAAACTCTTTCTAAAGACTGTTGACATCTAGTGGAAGCCCTAGGAACTGCAATCTGGGAGGACTTGGCCTTATAATAAAAGTGATAGCCATTGAAAATAGTGGTAGGTTGAGCACAGCTATTTTCAGGTTTCTCCAGAGATGTTCGATCAGGTTCAAGTCCAGGCTCTGGCTGGGCCACTCAAGGACATTCAGAGACTTGTCTTGAAGCCACTCCTGCATTGTCTTGGCTGTGTCCTTTGGGTCATTGTCTTTGTGGACTTCAAATGACAGAGGTTGCTCTCCCGTTTTGTGATGAAACAAAGGTGTGGTTGAATTTACTCTGCCACTGTGTCTTCGTGTTGTCTCTGGCTTTGGCCTATACAATTGAAGTCGGAAGTTTACACACACCTTAGCCAAATACATTTAAACTCAGCTTTTCACAATTCCTGACATTTAATCCTAGTAAAGAAATCCCTGTCTTAGGTCAGTTAGGATCACCACTTTATTTTAACAATGTGAAATGTCAGAATAATAGTAGAGAGAATGATTTATTTCAGCTTTTATTTCTTTCATCACATTCCCAGTGGGTCAGAAGTTTCCATACAATTAATTAGTATTTGGTAGCATTGCCTTTAAATTGTTTAACTTGGGTCAAATGTTTCGGGTAGCCTTCCACAACTTTCCCACAATAAGTTGGGTGAATTTTGGCCCAATCCTCCTGACAGAGCTGGTGTAACTGAGTCAGGTTTGTAGGCCTCCTCGCTCACACACGCTTTTTCAGTTCTGCCCACACATTTTCTATAGAATTGAGGTCAGGACTTTGTGATGGCCACTCCATATACCTTGACTTTGTTATCCTTAAGCCATTTTGCCACAACTTTGGAAGTATGCTTGGGGTCATTTTCCATTTGGAAGACCCATTTGCAACCAATCTTTAGATTCCTCACTAATGTCTTGAGATGTTGCTTCAATATATCCACCTAATTTTCCTCCCTCATGATGCCATCTATTTTGTGAAGTGCACCAGTCCCTCCTGCAGAAAAGCACCCCCACAACATGATGCTGCCCCCCCAGTGCTTCACGGTTGGGATGGTGTTCTTCGGCTTGCAAGCCTCCCCCTTTTTCTCCAAACATAACAAAGGTGATAATGGCCAAACAGTTCTATTTTCGTTTCATCAGACGACAGGACATTTCTCCAAAAAATACTAACTTTGTCCCCATGTGCAGTTCCAAACCGTAGTCTGGCTCTTTTTATGGTGGTTTTGGAGCAGAGGCTTCTTCCTTGCTGAGCGGCCTTTCAGGTTATGTCGATATTGGACTCGTTTTACTGTGGATATAGATACCTTTCTACCTGTTTCCTCCATCATCTTCACAAGTTCCTTTGCTGTTTTCACACCAAAGTACGTTCATCTCTAGGAGACAGAATGCATCTCCTTCATGAGCGGTATGACGGCTGCGTGTTCCCATGGTGTTTATACTTGCATACTATTGTTTGTACAGATGAATATGGTACCTTCAGGCGTTTGGAAATTGCTCCCAAGGATGAACCAGACTTGTGGAGGTCTACAATGTTTTTTCTGAGGTCTTGGCTGATTTCTTTAGATTTTCCCATGATGTCAAGCAAAGAGGCACTGAGTTTGAAGGTAGGCCTTGAAATACATCCACAGGTACACCTCCAATTGACTCAAATTATGTCAATTAGCCTATCAGAAGCTTCTAAAGCCATGACATAATTTTCTGGAATTGTCCAAGCTGTTTCAAGGCACAGTCAACTTAGTGTATGTAAACTTCTGACTCACTGGAATTGTGATACAGTGAGTAATAATTGAAATAATCTGTCTGTAAACAATTGTTGGAAAAATGACTTGTGTCATGCACAAAGTAGATGTCCTAACCCACTTGCCAAAACTATAGTTCGTTAACAAGAAATTTGTGGAGTGGTTGAAAAACGAGTGTATGTAAACTTCCGACTATTGTATATGTACTGTATATCACGGTCGCAAGGCATATGAACTAACAGGTTATAGAGCAAACAAGCTTTGCTTCCCCAGTGATTTTATCCATGCACTGCTACTGTGATTCAACCCGCACATCAGTAGTACACACACCCAAAGTCCTACCCTATTCTACATGATCCCTCACATTCCAGAGAATGACATTTTTGTCCCTCTTTTCTCTCTCTCCATTTATTCTACCCTCCTTCTATATCTCCTACCTACCCTGACATTTTCTCTCCCATCTTTGGAGGAGAGTCACCTTCTCATATCCATGTTTTATGTAACAGATGATGTATGGAGACAGCGGGAGGACAACAGCGAGGAGAGAAAGAGACTGGCAATGACAGGAAAATCAGTCGAGATTGGATTTACTGATCATCTATAAGAATCCCAGAGAGAGAGCACACAGTATACACCTATACCAGTAGCCTATATCCTCCACCTCCCCCAGTCACATCAAACATGAAGAATATATACATATGTAGATTCATTTTTGATTGAACCTTTATTTAACAAGGCAAGTCAGTTAAGAACAAATTCTTATTTACAACAACGGCCTACCCCGGCCAAACCCAGACAACGCCGGGCCAATTGTTCGCCGCCCTGTGGGACTCCCAATCACAGCCGGAAGTGATACAGCCTGGAATCAAACCAGGGACTGTAGTGACACCTCTTGCACTGAGATGCAGTGCCTTAGACCGCTGCGCCACTCAGCAAGCCAAATATAACTGAGACAACAGCACTAACTGCCCCCAGTATTGGACAGAACTCTCATTTCTCATCGTAATAATCCATTCTGCTCCCAGCCTAAATATTTAATTGGCTTCCCAGGGTGACCTTGTACAGTCCACACATAGACAAAGGGCCACTATCCCTCACTTCCCTCTCTTCAATAACATAGGAGAGAGAGAGCTGTTCCGACAGTGTTGTGATGCCAGGAGGACAATACCATCTCAGTACATAGTGCGAGAGAATTTGTGTGGTGAATGGTAGAGTAAGGGCCTGGGGTCCAGCATGAGATAAAGAAGGATTAGACAGAGTTTCGGTCATAAAAGAAAGCCGGAAGAGTAGGCTTCTGTTGTGGTCAACATTTTCAAATGTTTCATTCAGTTCCATTCACGGAAAGTTGTTTTCATTTGCCTCCCAGTGCAAAGGGTTAGACATCACTGTCTGAGCCGTCTTCATCTGGTTCTAGCCTGAGGTGAGGAACAGTACGTCATCTCAGAACACCATCGCAGGGCTCTACACGGATTTATTTTCCAATTAGCTTTTGTGGGAGGAGAAAGTAGCAGTTACCCCTAATCACTCATATGGAGTCACCCACCTAGTAGTTATGGTTAGGATTGGGAGATTGAGGGTAATCTGATCCTACACCCGTGGTGGAGGGCAAATGCTGTGTGTGTGGTGCTATTTTTTTTTAGGTGAGCGAGCACACATAAAAAAATATATAAAACAGTTGTCATGAGTTTGTACTGACAGGTGTAGGCTATTGAATATCAATGTAGAATAGGCCTATGCATAAAATGCATCCTCCATTTGCAACCTCTGCCTACATATACCATCTCAAGACGTTTGTATCCATTTTAATACCCTCAAACACCGAGTTAGGCATAGGCATACCTCATTTCTAAATAGGCCATTATCACTGTCAGTCATGAATGATAATTCTTCATGTTTTACCGGTGAAATGTCCATACTGCATGTCAATCATTTGATCTCAATCAGTTTAATTGGAATATGCATTAAGATCTTCTTGAATTACTGTTTTGCGAGCGAATAAAAGCATTAACAAACTATTGTATTAGCCTTTCTTGTAGGCTTATTTTGCATTATTCAAAGCATATATCCTACTAGGTGTGTTTTGGACGCATGAGGATTTTTTCTTACTATTCAGCTTCAGATAAGAAATGACTGAGGTGTTTTTGATGTAAAATATGAGAGGCCTGTTTGCTCAGTAGACTTATATGCTATTATATTCCGTGCTGTTTTGTAAAATACTAATACATCCTTATGTGCTCTTGCGAAACATTGATTCAGCTTTGATCTAACTTCACTAATCAAGCACCATTGTGAGAAGTCATAATTTTCTATTTGTAATAATAATAATACATAATGAGTAGGACTATTAGGAATAGGCAACAGATCTTGATGAGACCCAATCCCTGGGTCTCGACCCCGCCCTATGCAACTGGGTCCTGGACTTCCTGACGGGCCGCCCCCAGGTGGTGAGGGTAGGTAACAACATCTCCACCCCGCTGATCCTCAACACTGGGGCCCCACAAGGGTGCATTCTGAGCCCTCTCCTGTACTCCCTGTTCACCCACGACTGCGTGGCCATGCACGCCTCCAACTCAATCAAGTTTGCGGACGACACTACAGTGGTAGGCTTGATTACCAACAATGACGAGACGGCCTACAGGGAGGAGGTGAGGGCCCTCGGAGTGTGGTGTCAAGAAAATAACCTCACACTCAACGTCAACAAAACAAAGGAGATGATTGTGGACTTCAGGAAACAGCAGAGGGAGCACCCCCCCTATCCACATCGACGGGACAGTAGTGAAGGTGGAAAGTTTTAAGTTCCTCGGTGTACACATCACGGACAAACTGAATTGGTCCACCCAGACAGACAGCGTTGTGAAGAAGGCGCAGCAGCGCCTCTTCAACCTCAGGAGGCTGAAGAAATTTGGCTTGTCACCAAAAGCACTCACAAACTTCTACAGATGCACAATCGAGAGCATCCTGTCGGGCTGTATCACCGCCTGGTACGGCAACTGCTCCGCCCACAACCGTAAGGCTCTCCAGAGGGTAGTGAGGTCTGCACAACGCATCACCGGGGGCAAACTACCTGCCCTCCAGGACACCTACACCACCCGATGTCACAGGAAGGTCATAAAGATCATCAAGGACAACAACCACCCGAGCCACTGCCTGTTCACCCCGCTATCATCCAGAAGGCGAGGTCAGTACAGGTGCATCAAAGCAGGGACCGAGAGACTGAAAAACAGCTTCTATCTCAAGGCCATCAGACTGTTCAACAGCCACCACTAACATTTAGCGGCCGCTGCCAACATACTGACTCAACTCCAGCCACTTTAATAATGGGAATTGATGGAAATTATGTAAAATTGTATCACTAGCCACTTTAAACAATGCCACTTAATATAATGTTTACATACCCTACATTACTCATCTCATATGTATATGTATATACTGTACTCTATATCATCTACTGCATCTTGCCATCTTTATGTAATACATGTATCACTAGCCACTTTAAACTATGCCACTTTATGTTTACATACCCTACATTACTCATCTCATATGTATATACTGTACTCTATACCATCTACTGCATCTTGCCTATGCCGTTCTGTACCATCACTCATCCATATATCTTTATGTACATATTCTTTATCCCTTTACACTTGTGTGTATAAGGTAGTAGTTGTGGAATTGTTAGGTTAGATTACTTGTTGGTTATTACTGCATTGTCGGAACTAGAAGCACAAGCATTTCGCTACACTCGCATTAACATCTGCTAACCATGTGTACGTGACAAATAAAATTTGATTTGATTTGAGGGTTACTTTAAGCGATTTGACCAAGCGGTCACATATCATTCTGGGTTCCACTTCTTAAGAGGGGGCTGTTAGAGTTCTCTGTCTCCGGCTGTTCTTGTTACATCCGATTTATTTGGCCCATTCAAAACGGTAAAGCCTCTGACCGACTGGCCTCCATACACACGCCTCCAGTTATTCATCATACACACCACCGCCAGGGAGTGAGAAGACAGGGAAGAAACCACCATTTACCGACCTATAGGCTGCTATAGCCTACAGTTATTCAACAGTTAAGATGGCGCCGAAGAGGATGGCTGATGTTCTACATGCTCCTAACCAACCGTGCTATTTTGTTTGTTTTTTTGCATCGTTTGTAACTTATTTTGTACTTATAATATTGCTGCTACCGTCTCTTATGACCGAAAAGAGCTTCTGGACATCAGAACAGCGATTACTCACCTCAAACTGGAAGAAGCTTTTTCCTATGCCTATGCCCACACATATTGTCTCAAGACGTTTTTATCCATTTTAATGGATGGCTGAATGACGACACGAATAATATAGAGCTGGCGGGATTTTCCATGCACCGGCAGGACACAGAAGCTACATCTGGTAAGACGAGGGGTGGGGGTGTGTGTCCTTTTGTCAATAACAGCTGGTGCCCAATGTCTAATATTAAAGAAGTCTTGAGGTATTGCTCACCTGAGGTAGAGTACCTTATGATAAGCTGTAGACCACACTATCTACCAAGAGAGTTCTCATCTATATTATTTGTAGCTGTCTATTTACCACCACAGACCGATGCTGGCACTAAGATCGCACGCAACCAACTCTATGAGGCCATAAGCAAACAAGAAAATACTCATTCAGAAGCGGCGCTCCTAGTGGCTGGGGACTTTAATGCAGGCAAACTTAAATCAATTTGACCAATTTTTTTGCAGCACTATTACTCTAAACCTCTAAACCATCTTTACTCCATCTATCTTACCAACTCAGACGGTGCCTCCTGGATCTCATCCAGGAATCTCTCCAGCAGCCTAAGAGATGTTTGTGGGGGTTCTGGGGTTTTCCACCCCTCAACTCCCAGCGGTCACAGGTCACCCAGACTTAGTAAACCCGCTGCCATCAGTCGCCTCTGCAGGGTGGCCAACTGAACCGATCTCAAATAGATGGCTGGGTTGTGGAAGATAGGCTGCTCCCACAGCCCAGGCTCCACACCACCTTCTTGTGTGGGCCTTAGTAGCTGCCAGACCCTCAGCACCACAGAGTAGAAATCAGAGACCTGCTGTACTCAGCCCCTCCAGCTTCATGAGGAATAGCTGCCGGTCCAAGCCTTATTCATCAGCTTTCCTCAGCAGCGCGCATGCTGGTTTCCTCCAGCCGACATTAGTATGGTCAAGCAGTCTCTGCTTCCGCCTTAAATAAGAATGCAGCCACCCTGCTCTCCAGTTCCACCACGCCCTGTCCTCCTTCGTTTACAGACATGTACAACACCGCCGCTCTCAGCCAGTGATGGCCCAAACAGAAAAAATCCACCAGCTTGTGTTGCAGGTCGGCCCCTCCCAGTTCTTCCTGACTCACCTCCTCGAGCCCAGGTATACGCCCAAAATGTTAAGCCCTTCACAACCCCACTGCAAACCCCCTGGAAGCAGAGGGAGTGGCCTATACCTCCATGCTCCACATAACAGAACTTTGCTCTTGCCCCAGTTCACCTTAGCTGACGAAGCTCCCTCGTATTATTCAGACTAGTCTCTAGTGCCTGCATATCCTGCCCATCCCTGACCATCACAGACACGTCATCTGCATACGCCGACACTGCTATGCCTGTCAACACACCCATGCCTGTCCAGCACACTCCCTGCAGTCTCCTGCGTAGGAGGCCCAATAAAAGCTCAATGGCAAGTGTATATAGCTACCCCGATAGAGGGCATCCTTGTCTAATGCCCTGCCTCCCCCAGACTGGCCTACTGAGTCCCCCTCCCACCTTGACCATACATGACGCTTCAGCATACCAAAACACAGACATCACATTATATAGATACTCATGGTCCACTCTATCAAGCCTTCTCTTGATCTAAAGAGACCAGTCCAAAGTTCACATTAGAACCTCTCGACAAGTCCAACATGTCCCTGATTAACCTGTCTAGCGGAACCTCGAACCCCTCGCCAACAGCCAATAAAATTGCAGGGCGCCAAATACAAATCAACAGAAATCTCATAAATCAAATTTCTCAAACATACAAGTATTAGGCACCATTTTAAAGATACAATTCTCATTAATCCAGCCACAGTGTCTGATTTCAAAAATGCTTTACAGCGAAAGCTCCACAAACAATTATGTTAGGTCACCACCAAGTCAGACTGTTCTAGTGCCCCTGCCAATTAATTGACAATATTTCTGCTTTTTGTGACTCCTCTCTTTGGTTGGAAAATCGCTGTTTGCTTTCTGTGACTAGTTACTGACCTAACATAATGATATGTTCTGCTTTCGCCGAAAAGCTTTTTTGAAATCGGACACTGTGGTTGGATTAACGAGAATTTTATCTTTAAAATGGTGTCTAATACTTGTATGTTTGAGAAAATTGAATTATGAGATTTCTGTTGATTGAATTTGGCGCACTGCAATTTCATTGGCTGTTGGCGAGGGGCTCCGCTAGCGGAACGGGGTTCCAGTCCTAGACAGGTTAAAGTAATGACGGACTGTCATTTCTCTTTGCTTATTTGAGCTGTTCTTGCCACAATATGGACTTGGTCTTTACCAAATAGGGCTATCTTCTGTATACCACCCCTACCTTGTCACAACACAACTGATTGGCTCAAACACATTAAGAAGGAAAGAAATTCCACAAATTCACTTTTAACAAGGCACACCTGTTAATTGAAATGCATTCCAGGTGACTACCTCATGAAGCTGGTTGAGAGAATGCCAAGAGTGTGCAAAGCTGTCATAAAGGTAAAGGGTGGCTACTTTGAAGAATCAAATATAAAATATATTTTGATTTGTTGAACACTTTTTTGTTTACTACATCATCCCATATGTGTAATTTCATAGTTTTGATGTCTTCACTACTATTCTACAATGTAGAAAATAGTAAAAAATAAAGAAAAACCATGGAATGAGTTGGTGTGTCCAAACTTTTGACTGGTACCTTGTGTGTGTATATCCACCTATACATACATACATACATACATAGATTGCTCGTCCTAGTATTTATATATTTCTTATTTTCATTCTTTTACTTTTAGATCTGTGTTTATTGTTGTGAATTGTTAGATTTGACTGCAATGTTGGAGCTAGGAACACAAGCGTATCGCTACAACCGCAATAACATCTGATAAATATGTGTGTGCAACCAATAGCATTTGATTTTATTTGATGTGTGTATGCATAAAGATAGAAAACCACTACTCACAGCGATGAGGATCTGTGTTGCACTGTGTAGGACCTCTATGTACTGGTACTCCATGAGACAGCCCATGACAGAGATGTAGGACTGGCTGTCCACAGTGCCCACCCCTGGCTGGGTCATCTCTCTCCTCACACACCCTGGACCGCGCTCACTCCACCACGAGTGGTGAGCCGAGATGTTAAACGTCAGCAGGTCACTTTCCTGTAACAAGAAATAAACACACATATTAACATGTAAGAAAGGACACAGAGACAAACATACACACACATTTGTGGATAGATAGGCACAATCAAGGACCTGCACAAACACATATATACAGTATATATACACACAGAAACACTCACAAACGTTAATCAATACCCCAATACAGCAATCTAACCCCACAGTTGCCCCGCAGCAACAATACATGCATTATTAACACAGGACAATGGGTTGCTGTCAGGAATAGTTAATTTGAAGTCTCTCTCTCTCTCTCTCTCTTTAGAGGCAATGAGAAATATATATTTACACTGCAAAAGCAAATTAAATAGACAAACAAAAGGGAAATAAACAAGGGAACCATTAGTAAACATTACACTCACAAAAGTTTTAAAAGAATATAGACATTTCAAATGTTACATTATTGGCTATGTACAGGGTTGTAACAATGTGCGAGTAGTTGAAGTATGACAGAGAATATAAATAAACAGATAAATCTAGGTTGTATTTACAATTTGTGCTCCACTGTTTTCCCTTTTCTCATGGCAACGGGTCACATATATTGCTGCTGTGATTGCACACTGCGGTATTTCGACTAACAAAATATTTGTGTGTCTCTAATGTGTTCATACATTTGGCAGGAGGTTAGGAAGTGTAGCTCAGTTTCCACCTCATTTTGTGGGCAGTGGGTTCACAGACTGTCTTCTCTCGAGAGCCAGGTCTGCCTATGGTGGCCTCTCTCAATAGCAAGGCTATGCTCACATAGTCAATGATTTTCTTAATTTGGGGTCAGTCACAGGTCAGGTATTCTACCATCGTGTACTCTCTGTTTAGGGCCAGATAGCATTCCAATTTGCTCCGTTTTTTGGTAGATTTTTTCCAGTGTGTCAAAAAGTAATCTTTTTGCTTTCTCATAATTTGGTTGGGTCTGTGTTTCTGTCCTGGAGCCAGATCCTAATTTGGATGTTGAGTTTTATGTTCCATTTGATGGCATAGAAGAACCTTCTTGCCTTTTGTGTTAGATCATTCACAGCTTTGTGGAGGTTACCTGTGGTGTTGCTGTTTAGGCCGAGGTAGCTGTAATTCTTTGTGTGTTCTAGTTCAACAGTAGAATTTGTATATGTTTTGTCTTGGCTGCTGGACCTTTTTTGGAATTCAAGTTTTTTGGTCTTACTAAGATTCACTGTCAGGGCCCAAGTCTGACAGAATCTGTGCAGAAGATGTAGATGCTGCTGTAGGCCCTCATTGTTTGGGGACAGAAGCACCAGATCATCTGCAAACTGTAGACATTTGATTTCTGAGTCCAGTAAGGTGAGGCCGGGTGCTGCAGACTGTTCTAGTGCCCCCGCCAATTAATTGACATATATGTTGAAGAGGGTCTGGCTCAAGCTGCATTCCTGTCTCACCCCACGGCTCTGAGGAAAGAAATCTGTGTGTTTATTGGCTATTTTCAACTGTCATGTGCACTCCTCCCCAACACCGCTTTCCATCAATTTATATCGTGGACTCTCATGCCAAATTGAGTGAAAAGCTTTTTTGAAATGAACAAAGCATGAGAAGACTTTGCTTGTGTTTTTTTTGTCAATAAGGATGTACAGGGTGTATACGTGGTCTGTCGTACGGTATTCTGTTACGAAGACAATTTGACATTTGCTGAGGACATTGTTTTCACTGAGGAAATGTTGGAGTCTGCTGTTGATGATATTGCAGAGGATTTTTTCAGAGATTACTTCTCACATATTCCACATTTGTGGATTGTGGTCATCAGGCCTTGGTTCCAAATATAAAGGGAAGATGCCAGAGCTGAGGGTAATGTTGAAGAATTTAAGAACAGCCAGTTTGAATTTGTGGTCTGTATATTTTATCATTTAGTTACCATCAACACCACAGGGCTTTTTGGGTTGGGGGGGGGGGTTTGCATTTTGTCCTGTAGTTCATTCAATATAATTTGAGAATCCAGTGGGTTCTGGTAGTCTTTAATAGCTGATTCTAAGTTTAGTAAATTACCATGTATATGTTTTTGCTCTTGATTCTTTGTTATTTGTCCAAAAAGGTTGTAGGTTTATTCATACGTCTCCATTTTGGGTAGATAGCTCTCATGTTGTTTGTTTCGTGTGTTCCAATTTTCTCAGAAGTGTTTTGATTCTATTGATTCTTCAATCACAATGAGCTGTTTTTTTAACATGCTGTTCCTTCTTAGTGTATTTCTGTATTGTTTGAGTGTTTCGCCATAGTGATATTTCTGTATTGTTTGAGTGTTTCGCCATAGTGAAGGCGTAAGCTAAGGTTTACTGGTTCTCTGTGTTTTTGGTTGATAGTATGGTGGAGAAATGACAAGATTGTAATAATGCTGTTATTGCATCAAATGGTTGTTTTATGCAACAGAATAAGGGGTTGTTAGAACGCTCATCTGTGTGTGTTCTACTGAGGATGGGCCTCTGGAAGATTTACGATGTCTTTGGGGGATACCGCATTCCAGAGCACGAGTTAATGTTTCTGTTCTATAAGGTACCAGGGAGAGATGACTCCAGGGACAGACCCTGGTCTCTACACAATGAGAACAGTTTTTACAGCAGATACTGTCTGCTGTGAATTATAAGTATCTTTCATACAAATCTTAACCTTGTTACCCATTACATACATCTGTTGTTTGTCATGTAGACTGAAGGGGGTGTATCTTGGCTATAAAATACCTTTGTATCCTTTGTCTAAATGGGCCCTCAACGAATCATCTGAGGGTATGATTCATTCGGTGTATATGTAATTCTGTGTGATTAGTTAGGTATTTAGTAAATAAATAATTAAACCCAATTTTGTATTGCTGATTCAACTTGTTAGCCAGGGTTCGTGAAGATAACCAAGAATTTACAACTTTCAGATGAGACTGAAATAAGGTGACGATTAATATTGACTGCTATTGATGTAAAATATTACTAGGTCTTTAAGAGTTTATTCGGAAGATAACTGCTCTATAAATATTATTTCGTGGTGCCCCGACTTTCTACTTAATTACATTTACATGATTAGCTCAATCAGGTAATATTACTTACAGAGAAAGGATTTAATAGAATAGCAGGTCATATCACTTAATCTGGCATAGCTAAAGACACGACAGGGTTATATATATCGTTTTTTCCTACTGGTAAGAATACAAGAGCTGGTGAAAGTGAGCTCGCTGGGCTATATCGGACTGTAAGGTATTCAAAGGGACAGTTGCAGTAGAGGTCTGAATAGTTGAATCAGAAAAGTTCTGTGATCATTTTTGATTACTGTTGCTGGGTTTTATAGTTCAGGTAACACCAGTGAATTTGAGCAGGAAGTTAATATATTCTAGCATTATAATCTTCCATTACGTGGAACAATGTCTGGTCATTAAAGTGGATTGCAGTTTGAGTTTTATTTACATTTTTACAGGGACAGTGCACATTAATCAACGTTTCAGTAAAAGTGGCAGTTTTAGCCTGCCGGCTAATTTTCAACCGCAGTCCCTGGGCAGGTTATTAAAAAACATTTACAATAATAATACAGACAATCAATGAGCAGTGAGCACAAGCAGAGCAGAGCAACATAGAACAAGCAAAACGTAGCGCAGTCAGTGTAGTCAGCTCAGCTATCCCCATTGAGACTGTGTCTGTGCCTCGATTGAGGTTGGGCAAAACTAAACATGGCGGTGTTCGCCTTAGCAATCTCATTAGGATAAAGACCTCCTCCATTCTTGCCATTATTGAAAGAGATTGTGATACCACATCTCAAAATAGGGCTACATAATGTTAGATCCCTTACTTCCAAGGCAGTTATAGTCAATTAACTAATCACTGATCATAATCTTGATGTGATTGGCCTGACTGAAACATGGCTTAAGCCTGATGAATTTACTGTGTTAAATGAGGCCTCACCTCCTGGTTACACTAGTGACCATATCCCCTCCGTGTCCCACAAAGGCGGAGGTGTTACTAACATTTATGATAGCAAATTTCAATTTACAAAAAAAAGTCATTTTTGTCTTTTCAGCTTCTAGTCATGAAATCTATGCAGCCTACTCAATCACTTTTTATAGCTACTGTTTACAGGCCTCCTGGGCCATATACAGCGTTCCTCACTGAGTTCAATGAATTCCTAATCGGACTACCTGTTGTAGTCATGGCAGATAATATTCAAATATTTGGTGACTTTAATATTCACATGGAAAAGTCCACAGACCAATTCCAAAAGTTGGTTTTGTCCAACATGTCTCCGGACCGACTCACTGCCACAGTCATACTCCGGACCTAGTTTTGTCCCGTGGAATAAATGTTGTGGATCTTAATGTTTCTCCTCATAATCCTGGACTATCGGACCACCATTTTACTACGTTTGCAATCACAACAAATAATCTGCTCAGACCCCAACCAAGGAGCATCAAAAGTCGTGCTATTGATTCTCGGACAACCCAAAGATTCCTAGATGCTCTTCCAGACTCCCTCCACCTACCCAAGGACGTCAGAGTAAAAAAAACAGCTAACCACCTAACTGAGGAACTCAATTTAACCTTGCGTAATACCCTAGATGCAGTCGCACCCCTAAAAACAAAAAACATTTGTCATAAGCAACTAGCTCCCTGGTATACAGAAAATACCAGAGACCTGAAGCAAGCTTCCACAAAATTGGAACGGAAATGGCGCTACACCAAACTGGATGTCTCCCGACTAGCTTGGAAAGACAGTACCGTGCAGTATCGAAGAGTGCCCACTGCTGCTCGATCATCCTATTTTTTCAACTTAATTGAGGAGAATAAGAACATTAAAAAAAAAGTCGCAAAGCTAACTAAAAAGCAGCATTCCTCAAGAGAGAACGGCTTTCACTTCAGCCGTGATAAATTCATGAACTTCTTTGATGAAAAGATCATGATCATTTGAAAGCAAATTACGGACTCCTCTTTAAATCTGTGTATTTCTCCAAAGCTCAGTTGTCCTGAGTCTGCACAGCTCTGCCAGGACACTTAAGTGTTTTAGTACTATATCTCTTGACATATTGATGAAAATAATCATGGCCTCTAAACCTTTAAACTGTATACTGGACCCTATTCCAACTAAACTACTGAAAGAGCTGCTTCCTGTGCTTGGCTCTCCTATGTTGAATATAATAAACGGCTCCCTATCACCCGGATGTGTACCAAACTCACTAAAAGTGGCAGTAATAAAGCATCTCTTGAAAAATCCGCAGGCCTCCTTACTGTCCTTAGAATTTCTAAGCAAACAGCTGGAGGCAGGGCTTCCTCCTATAGAGCTCAATTTTGATGGAATGGTCTGCCTATCCATGTGAGAGACGCAGACTTTGTCTCAACCTTTAAGTCTTTATTGAAGACTCATCTCTTCAGTAAGATCCTATGATTGAGTGTAGTCTGGCCCAGGAGCAACAAACCGCCCTTGCTGTCTCTGCCTGGCCGGTTCCCCTCTCTCCACTGGGATTCTCTGTCTCTAACCCTATTACAGGGGCTGAGTCACTGGCTTACTGGTGCTCTTCCATGCCGCCCCTAGGAGGGGTGCGTCACTTGAGTGGGTTGAGTCACTGACATGATCTTCCTGTCTGGGTTGGCTCCCCCTTGGGTTGTGCCGTGGCAGAGATCTTTGTGGGCTATACTCGGCCTTGTCTCAGGATGGTAAGTTGGTGGTTGAAGATATCCCTCTATTGGTGTGGGGGCTGTGCTTTGGCAAAATGGGTGGAGTTATATCCTGCCTGTTTGGCCCTGTCCGGGGGTATCGTCGGACGGGGCCACAATGTCTCCCGACCCCTCCTGTCTCAGCCTCCAGTATTTATGCTGCAGTAGTTTATGTGTCGGGGGGCTAGGGTCAGTCTGTTATATCTGGAGTATTTCTCCTGTCTTATCCGGTGTCCTGTGTGAATTTATGTATGCTCTCTCTAATTCTCTCTCTTTCTCTCTTTCTTTCTCTCTCTCTCGGAGGACCTGAGCCCTAGGACCATGCCTCAGGACTACCTGGCATGATGTCCCTAGTCCACCTGGCCGTGCTGCTGCTCCAGTTTCAACTGTTCTGCCTGCGGCTATGGAACCCTGACCTGTTCCAGACCTATCCCTCTTCCAGACCTGCTGTTTTCAAGTCTCTAGGGACAGCAGGAGCGGTAGAGATACTCTTAATGATCAGCTATGAAAAGCCAACTGACATTTACTCCAAAGGTGCTGACATGCACCCTTGACAACCACTCTGATTATTATTATTTGACCATGCTGGTCATCTATGAGCATTTGAACATCTTGGCCATGTTCTATTATAATCTCCAGCCAGCACAGCCAGAAGAGGACTGGCCACCCCTCATAGCCTGGTTCCTCACTAGGTTTCTTCCTATGTTCCTTGCCTTTCTAGGGAGTTTTTCCTAGCCACCGTTCTTCTACACCTGCATTGCTTGCTGTTTGGGGTTTAAGGCTGGGTTTCTGTACAGCACTTTGACATCAGCTGATGTAAGAAGGGCATTATAAATACATTTGATTGAATTTGATTGATAGCATGCAAAAAGCTACAAAACAAAATACATAAAAGCAACAAAGTGTTTCCACGCCTCACCAGCCACAGACAACATGGAATGCGGCAATACACAGCTAGGGATTATTTTCACAAGTCTGATTGGCCTCTAACCATGTCTTCATGTTATTTTTTAAGGTGTGATAGGTGGTACAGTTGAGTTGTGTGTGTCTGATGGCAGGATATTCCAGACATGATCTACTGCCATAGGTTTGGGTTTCTGTTTAACAAAATTACTGAGTGGAGGGGGAGCCAGGCCATTTAGAATCTTGAATACAAGACATGCGTCGATGTATTGCACAAGATTTTTCCAACTAAGGAGCTCTGAGGATGTAACAGTGATGATGGCTATTGGGTTTCCTATCAAGTACTTTGAGAGCCTGTTTGCAGACAAACTGAATGGGTTTTAATGTTGTACAGCAAGCTTGGGCCAAACTAGTCAGGTAGTATGTTAAGTAGGGGAGTATCATAGATTTGAAGTACAGTTTTGCTACCTCTGTAGTCAAAAAAAATGTATAGTTCGGAAATGAGCTAGTTTGAATTTGGATATTTCAGATACCTCTTTCACCCGCTTTTCAAAAGAGAGGTTGGAATTAGCTATGATGCCAAGGTACTTCAAATTGGATACCACCTGGAGCTTTTCCCCTGACACAGACATCTGGCTCAGTAGCATCTGTTGCCCTCTTCGTGAGGAACATGCATTTTTTATATTGAGATGCAAACATGAGTCACTGAGCCACTTTGTAACCTGGACCATTACAGTAGTGAGTTCTTGTGCAGCTTGTTGTTCGCTCTTTGCATGCACATATATCACTGTATCATCTGCATACATTTGAACTTCAGACCCAGTACAGACAGAAGGCAAATCATTAATGTACAGGCTGAACGGTATTGACCCTTGGCGTACGCCCACATCATAGCTAAGAGTGGGCGACCGTTCGTTTGGACTATTACGCTGATGAGACAGCACCAACTTTTTAAAGGTTCTAGATTTGTTAAACAACAGGTTTATATTTTTCCTACTTAATGCGGGTTTGTTTATTGTTTATTTGAGGTATCAATTAATGAAACACTATTATCTAATGTGTTTTGAGTAAGATTTTTCCATCCGGGACTGATGGAAGTCCCCTACAGTATGTTAAAGGAGACGTAGGAGATCAGGTCTCAAAAACGTTGTAATAAATGCCTGGAATGAAATATCAGTGATTCCTTACGCTGAGAAATTGACTACATTTGCGTTTACACCTTCACTTTTGGTAATTTTCTACACTACCCTCCATGCATCTATAGCACTTCTTAATAGTATGAAGTTTGTTCAGCTTCGATGCCTCCTCATGGTCGATTATTGCTCCTTTAAAGTAGACTGTGATTTTGCTGTGATCTGATAGGGGTGTCAGTGGGCTGACTGTGAACGCTCTGAGAGACTCTGGGTTGAGGTCGGTGATAAAGTAATCCACGGTAATACTACCAAGAAATGAACTATAGGTCTACCTACTGTAGGAGTCCCCTCGAAGCTTACCATTGACTTTGTACGTACTCAGCGTGCGACAGAGCTGCAGGAGTTGTGACCCGTTTTTGTTGGTTATGTTGTCGTAGTTGTGCCTAGGGGGGCATATTTGGGAGGGAATGCTGTCACCTCCAGGTAGGTGTTTGTCCCCCTGTGTGCTGAGGGTGTCAGGTTCTTGTCCAGTTCTGGCATTTAGGTCGCCACAGACTAGCACATGTCCCTGGGCCTGGAAATTATTGATTTCCCCCTCCAGGATGGAGAAGCTGTCTTCATTAAAGTATGGGGATTGTAGTGGGCGGATATAGGTAGCACACGAGGACATTTTTCTCTGTGGAGATAATTTCCTTATTAATTTCTAGCCAAATGTAAAATGTTCCTGTTTTGATTAATTTAGAGTGAGTTAGGTCTGCTCTATACCAAATTAGCATACCCCCTGTGTCTCTTCCCTGTTTTACTCGTGGTCGTTTGGTTTGGTCTCACTCTCACACATACGCGTCGCTGAAGGGAGGTGGTAAGGGGTGCATAGAGGGTTTGGTTGGGGCCTGAATTAGGAACAGTATGTGTATGTGTGTTGTCCATTAGCTGTCTCCCCTCCTGGCTACCATATGCATTTTGGGAGGGCAGGCTATTTCCCTCCGGTGTGTTACAGCCCAGCCCCAGCTGCTGGCCTCTACACACCTCATTACGACAGCTGAGACCAGCCAGAGCTGGGGCCCGCGACGAGTACACGCACGCATGACCACTCCAACTATGTTAGGCATGAGCATTCATCTTCACTGAGAGATCAATGTAGATCCCCATCACTGACGGAGTCCATCTGAGTCTGATGGAGAGAAACAGGGCCGATCAAACAGAGGACGGGGAGGGAATAGACCGAAGACAAAGCAGAGGAGTGGAGCAGAAAGAAATGGAGGAGGATGGGTCAGGCCAGGGTGTGACAGGAAATAAGTGAGAAAGAAAAAAGGAGGGGGAGAATGTGAAGATAGTGGAGGACAAATGTTTGATGAACGAGAAGAGTAGCTGCTGCTGCTAATGGGGATCCCAATAAACCTAAATCCTTAACCTGCTAAAAGGAACCCCGGGGGAGATTTGGAGAAACCAGACTGGAGTGTGCTAAGTCCAGTCATAGTGTGGGCCTGTGTGAACTTTCTATACAGTGAAGTTGACAGACATATACAAAGGAAAACCGCTCACATCTCCTGTCATGTTTTATTACAATGTCATTGTCTCGTCTCAGCAGTGTGAGCTTCGGCAGAATATAACCCAAGATTCGAACTGGATAAATATTTGTGTATGCCAGACAAAGCCACAATTCCAAAGACACACTTACACACACAGGCACAGACTGTCCATTTGTGTGTTAGTCCTCTAATTGGATGAGGAGCGCATTTAACCCCACGTAGCCTAAGTGTGACTCCACATCAGACAGGGGGGACCCCAGGATTAAGCCACTGTCATGAGAACTAGGACATATGCAGTATACCTGACTAGGGTCAGTCCAACCTATGGACTTATGATAGCTCCCTAAAAGCAGAATGAGCCGTTGACTACAGCCTACCTTCCCATCTCTAGCTCCCTCCATTTTTCTTTCTCTCTCACACACACACACACACACACACACACACACACACACACACACACACACACACACACACACACACACACACACACACACACACACACACACACACACACACACACACACACACACACACACACACACACACACACACACCGAGAACAGTCTCAGCACTCAGATCAAACTGCTCAAATTGGGAGCAGAGAAGGGAAATGATCATAATCCCAAATGTAACACTTTCTGTTGGCACGGAAACAGAGACTCAGGAGACCTGTCAGAGTGTGTGTGTGTGTCTGGCAGTCCGTCAGGGGCTATAGAGTGGTGAGTGTGTGCGTGTAGAACAGAGACTCCACAGAGCGAAGACCTGTCAGCACACGCTGTTGGAACAGTGACAAGAATGATGTGTGGGCGGGTGAGGTGTGTGTGTGTGTGTGTCTGTATATGTATCTGTGTGTGTGGGATGGGTAAGTAGGTGAGGTGTGTGTGTCTGTATATGTATCTGTGTGTGTGGGATGGGTAAGTAGGTGAGGTGTGTGTGTCTGTATATGTATCTGTGTGTGTGGGATGGGTAAGTAGGTGAGGTGTGTGTGTCTGTATATGTATCTGTGTGTGTGGGATGGGTAAGTAGGTGAGGTGTGTCTGTCTATGTGTATCTGTGTGTGTGGGATGGGTAAGTAGGTGAGGTGTGTCTGTATATGTATCTGTGTGTGTGGGATGGGTAAGTAGGTGAGGTGTGTGTGTCTGTATGTGTATCTGTGTGTGTGGGATGGGTAAGTAGGTGAGGTGTGTCTGTCTGTATGTGTATCTGTGTGTGTGGGATGGGTAAGTAGGTGAGGTGTGTCTGTATATGTATCTGTGTGTGTGGGATGGGTAAGTAGGTGAGGTGTGTGTGTCTGTATGTGTATCTGTGTGTGTGGGATGGGTAAGTAGGTGAGGTGTGTGTGTGTGTGTATATGTATCTGTGTGTGTGGGATGGGTAAGTAGGTGAGGTGTGTGTGTCTGTATATGTATCCGTGTGTGTGGGATGGGTAAGTAGGTGAGGTGTGTGTGTGTATATGTATCTGTGTGTGTGGGATGGGTAAGTAGGTGAGGTGTGTGTGTCTGTATATGTATCCGTGTGTGTGGGATGGGTAAGTAGGTGAGGTGTGTGTGTGTGTGTATATGTATCTGTGTGTGTGGGATGGGTAAGTAGGTGAGGTGTGTGTGTCTGTATATGTATCCGTGTGTGTGGGATGGGTAAGTAGGTGAGGTGTGTGTGTGTGTATATGTATCCGTGTGTGTGGGATGGGTAAGTAGGTGAGGTGTGTGTGTCTGTATATGTATCCGTGTGTGTGGGATGGGTAAGTAGGTGAGGTGTGTGTGTCTGTATATGTATCCGTGTGTGTGGGATGGGTAAGTAGGTGAGGTGTGTGTGTCTGTATATGTATCCGTGTGTGTGGGATGGGTAAGTAGGTGAGGTGTGTCTGTCTGTATGTGTATCTGTGTGTGTGGGATGGGTAAGTAGGTGAGGTGTGTGTGTCTGTATTTGTATCCGTGTGTGTGGGATGGGTAAGTAGGTGAGGTGTGTGTGTCTGTATATGTATCCGTGTGTGTGGGATGGGTAAGTAGGTGAGGTGTGTGTGTCTGTATGTGTATCCGTGTGTGTGGGATGGGTAAGTAGGTGAGGTGTGTGTGTCTGTATATGTATCCGTGTGTGTGGGATGGGTAAGTAGGTGAGGTGTGTGTGTGTCTGTCTGTATGTGTGTGTCTGTCTGTATGTGTATCCGTGTGTGTGGGATGGATAAGTAGGTGAGGTGTGTGTCTGTATGTGTGTCTGTGTGTGTGGGATGGGTAAGTAGGTGAGGTGTGTGTGTTTGTCTGTATGTGTATCCGTGTGTGTGGGATGGGTAAGTATGTGAGGTGTGTGTGTCTGTATGTGTATCCGTGTGTGTGGGATGGGTAAGTAGGTGAGGTGTGTCTGTCTGTATATGTATCCGTGTGTGTGGGATGGGTAAGTAGGTGAGGTGTGTCTGTCTGTATGTGTATCCGTGTGTGTGGGATGGGTAAGTAGGTGAGGTGTGTGTGTGTGTGTGTCTGTATATGTATCCGTGTGTGTGGGATGGGTAAGTATGTGAGGTGTGTGTGTCTGTATGTGTATCCGTGTGTGTGGGATGGGTAAGTAGGTGAGGTGTGTGTGTCTGTATATGTATCTGTGTGTGTGGGGTGGGTAAGTAGGTGAGGTGTGTGTGTGTGTCTGTATATGTATCCGTGTGTGTGGGATGGGTTAGTAGGTGAGGTGTGTGTGTGTCTGTCTGTATGTGTGTGTCTGTCTGTATGTGTATCCGTGTGTGTGGGATGGATAAGTAGGTGAGGTGTGTGTCTGTATGTGTGTCCGTGTGTGTGGGATGGGTAAGTAGGTGAGGTGTGTGTGTTTGTCTGTATGTGTATCCGTGTGTATGGGATGGGTAAGTAGGTGAGGTGTGTGTGTCTGTATATGTATCTGTGTGTGTGGGGTGGGTAAGTAGGTGAGGTGTGTGTGTGTGTCTGTCTGTATGTGTGTGTCTGTCTGTATGTGTATCCGTGTGTGTGGGATGGGTAAGTAGGTGAGTTGTGTCTGTCTGTATGTGTATCCGTGTGTGTGTGGGATGGGTGGGCGGGTGAGGTGTGTGTGTCTGTATATGTATCCGTGTGTGTGGGATGGGTAAGTAGGTGAGGTGTGTGTGTCTGTATGTGTATCTGTGTGTGTGGGATGGGTAAGTAGGTGAGGTGTGTCTGTCTGTATGTGTATCTGTGTGTGTGGGATGGGTAAGTAGGTGAGGTGTGTCTGTATATGTATCTGTGTGTGTGGGATGGGTAAGTAGGTGAGGTGTGTGTGTCTGTATGTGTATCTGTGTGTGTGGGATGGGTAAGTAGGTGAGGTGTGTGTGTGTGTGTATATGTATCTGTGTGTGTGGGATGGGTAAGTAGGTGAGGTGTGTGTGTCTGTATATGTATCCGTGTGTGTGGGATGGGTAAGTAGGTGAGGTGTGTGTGTGTATATGTATCTGTGTGTGTGGGATGGGTAAGTAGGTGAGGTGTGTGTGTCTGTATATGTATCCGTGTGTGTGGGATGGGTAAGTAGGTGAGGTGTGTGTGTGTATATGTATCTGTGTGTGTGGGATGGGTAAGTAGGTGAGGTGTGTGTGTCTGTATATGTATCTGTGTGTGTGGGGTGGGTAAGTAGGTGAGGTGTGTGTATCTGTATATGTATCTGTGTGTGTGGGATGGGTAAGTAGGTGAGGTGTGTGTGTGTCTGTATGTGTATCCGTGTGTGTGGGATGGGTAAGTAGGTGAGGTGTGTCTGTCTGTATGTGTATCCGTGTGTGTGGGATGGGTAAGTAGGTGAGATGTGTGTGTGTGTGTGTCTGTATATGTATCCGTGTGTGTGGGATGGGTAAGTATGTGAGGTGTGTGTGTCTGTATGTGTATCCGTGTGTGTGGGATGGGTAAGTAGGTGAGGTGTGTGTGTGTGTGTGTGTCTGTATATGTATCCGTGTGTGTGGGATGGGTAAGTATGTGAGGTGTGTGTGTCTGTATGTGTATCCGTGTGTGTGGGATGGGTAAGTAGGTGAGGTGTGTGTGTGTGTGTGTCTGTATATGTATCCGTGTGTGTGGGATGGGTAAGTATGTGAGGTGTGTGTGTCTGTATGTGTATCCGTGTGTGTGGGATGGGTAAGTAGGTGAGGTGTGTGTGTCTGTATATGTATCTGTGTGTGTGGGGTGGGTAAGTAGGTGAGGTGTGTGTGTGTGTCTGTATATGTATCCGTGTGTGTGGGATGGGTAAGTAGGTGAGGTGTGTGTGTGTCTGTCTGTATGTGTGTGTCTGTCTGTATGTGTATCCGTGTGTGTGGGATGGATAAGTAGGTGAGGTGTGTGTCTGTATGTGTGTCTGTGTGTGTGGGATGGGTAAGTAGGTGAGGTGTGTGTGTTTGTCTGTATGTGTATCCGTGTGTGTGGGATGGGTAAGTATGTGAGGTGTGTGTGTCTGTATGTGTATCCGTGTGTGTGGGATGGGTAAGTAGGTGAGGTGTGTCTGTCTGTATATGTATCCGTGTGTGTGGGATGGGTAAGTAGGTGAGGTGTGTCTGTCTGTATGTGTATCCGTGTGTGTGGGATGGGTAAGTAGGTGAGGTGTGTGTGTGTGTGTCTGTATATGTATCCGTGTGTGTGGGATGGGTAAGTATGTGAGGTGTGTGTGTCTGTATGTGTATCCGTGTG
This sequence comes from Salvelinus namaycush, assembly GCF_016432855.1. Taxonomy (NCBI): domain Eukaryota; kingdom Metazoa; phylum Chordata; class Actinopteri; order Salmoniformes; family Salmonidae; genus Salvelinus; species Salvelinus namaycush. The sequence goes on from NC_052331.1 coordinate 4,520,888, forward strand.
TGTGGGATGGGTAAGTAGGTGAGGTGTGTGTGTCTGTATATGTATCTGTGTGTGTGGGGTGGGTAAGTAGGTGAGGTGTGTGTGTGTGTCTGTATATGTATCCGTGTGTGTGGGATGGGTAAGTAGGTGAGGTGTGTGTGTGTCTGTCTGTATGTGTGTGTCTGTCTGTATGTGTATCCGTGTGTGTGGGATGGATAAGTAGGTGAGGTGTGTGTCTGTATGTGTGTCCGTGTGTGTGGGATGGGTAAGTAGGTGAGGTGTGTGTGTTTGTCTGTATGTGTATCCGTGTGTGTGGGATGGGTAAGTAGGTGAGGTGTGTGTGTCTGTATATGTATCTGTGTGTGTGGGGTGGGTAAGTAGGTGAGGTGTGTGTGTGTGTGTGTGTCTGTCTGTATGTGTGTGTCTGTCTGTATGTGTATCCGTGTGTGTGGGATGGGTAAGTAGGTGAGGTGTGTGTGTGTTTCTGTATATGTATCTGTGTGTGTGGGGTGGGTAAGTAGGTGAGGTGTGTGTATCTGTATATGTATCTGTGTGTGTGGGATGGGTAAGTAGGTGAGGTGTGTGTGTGTGTGTCTGTCTGTATGTGTGTGTCTGTCTGTATGTGTATCCGTGTGTGTGGGATGGATAAGTAGGTGAGGTGTGTGTCTGTATGTGTGTCCGTGTGTGTGGGATGGGTAAGTAGGTGAGGTGTGTGTGTTTGTCTGTATGTGTATTCGTGTGTGTGGGATGGGTAAGTAGGTGAGGTGTGTGTGTCTGTATGTGTATCCGTGTGTGTGAGATGGATAAGTAGGTGAGGTGTGTGTGTCTGTATGTGTATCCGTGTGTGTGAGATGGATAAGTAGGTGAGGTGTGTCTGTCTGTACGTGTGTCCGTGTGTGTGGGATGGATAAGTAGGTGAGATGTGTGTGTGTGTGTGTGTATCTGTATGTGTATCCGTGTGTGTGGGATGGGTAAGTAGGTGTGTCTGTATGTGTATCCGTGTGTGTGGGATGGATAAGTAGGTGTGTCTGTATGTGTATCCGTGTGTGTGGGATGGGTAAGTAGGTGAGGTGTGTCTGTCTGTATGTGTATCCGTGTGTGTGGGATGGGTAAGTAGGTGAGATGTGTGTGTGTGTGTCTGTATATGTATCCGTGTGTGTGGGATGGGTAAGTATGTGAGGTGTGTGTGTCTGTATGTGTATCCGTGTGTGTGGGATGGGTAAGTAGGTGAGGTGTGTGTGTGTGTGTCTGTATATGTATCCGTGTGTGTGGGATGGGTAAGTATGTGAGGTGTGTGTGTCTGTATGTGTATCCGTGTGTGTGGGATGGGTAAGTAGGTGAGGTGTGTGTGTGTGTGTCTGTATATGTATCCGTGTGTGTGGGATGGGTAAGTATGTGAGGTGTGTGTGTCTGTATGTGTATCCGTGTGTGTGGGATGGGTAAGTAGGTGAGGTGTGTGTGTCTGTATATGTATCTGTGTGTGTGGGGTGGGTAAGTAGGTGAGGTGTGTGTGTGTGTCTGTATATGTATCCGTGTGTGTGGGATGGGTAAGTAGGTGAGGTGTGTGTGTGTCTGTCTGTATGTGTGTGTCTGTCTGTATGTGTATCCGTGTGTGTGGGATGGATAAGTAGGTGAGGTGTGTGTCTGTATGTGTGTCTGTGTGTGTGGGATGGGTAAGTAGGTGAGGTGTGTGTGTTTGTCTGTATGTGTATCCGTGTGTGTGGGATGGGTAAGTATGTGAGGTGTGTGTGTCTGTATGTGTATCCGTGTGTGTGGGATGGGTAAGTAGGTGAGGTGTGTCTGTCTGTATATGTATCCGTGTGTGTGGGATGGGTAAGTAGGTGAGGTGTGTCTGTCTGTATGTGTATCCGTGTGTGTGGGATGGGTAAGTAGGTGAGGTGTGTGTGTCTGTATATGTATCCGTGTGTGTGGGATGGGTAAGTATGTGAGGTGTGTGTGTCTGTATGTGTATCCGTGTGTGTGGGATGGGTAAGTAGGTGAGGTGTGTGTGTCTGTATATGTATCTGTGTGTGTGGGGTGGGTAAGTAGGTGAGGTGTGTGTGTGTGTCTGTATATGTATCCGTGTGTGTGGGATGGGTAAGTAGGTGAGGTGTGTGTGTGTCTGTCTGTATGTGTGTGTCTGTCTGTATGTGTATCCGTGTGTGTGGGATGGATAAGTAGGTGAGGTGTGTGTCTGTATGTGTGTCCGTGTGTGTGGGATGGGTAAGTAGGTGAGGTGTGTGTGTTTGTCTGTATGTGTATTCGTGTGTGTGGGATGGGTAAGTAGGTGAGGTGTGTGTGTCTGATGTGTATCCGTGTGTGTGAGATGGATAAGTAGGTGAGGTGTGTCTATCTGTATGTGTGTCCGTGTGTGTGGGATGGATAAGTAGGTGAGGTGTCTGTCTGTATGTGTATCCGTGTGTGTGGGATGGATAAGTAGGTGAGGTGTGTGTGTCTGTATGTGTATCCGTGTGTGTGAGATGGATAAGTAGGTGAGGTGTGTGTGTCTGTATGTGTATCCGTGTGTGTGAGATGGATAAGTAGGTGAGGTGTGTCTGTCTGTACGTGTGTCCGTGTGTGTGGGATGGATAAGTAGGTGAGATGTGTGTGTGTGTGTATCTGTATGTGTATCCGTGTGTGTGGGATGGGTAAGTAGGTGTGTCTGTATGTGTATCCGTGTGTGTGGGATGGATAAGTAGGTGTGTCTGTATGTGTATCCGTGTGTGTGGGATGGGTAAGTAGGTGTGTCTGTATGTGTATCCGTGTGTGTGGGATGGGTATTTAGGTACGGGGTGTGTGTGCTTGTGGCAGGGGTCAGTGGGACATCCTCCTGGGGTTGAGCCCTCTACTCTCTTGGAATAAATTGTTTAGATTTTACATGTTTTATTCAATGTCTCTCAAGCGCCAAGGAGAGAACACATGAACATACCGACAGACAGAGAAACACACTGTATCTTAAATGGTGGAAGATACACACAAGTCACGGGAGCTCCAAGATGGAGGACAGTTGCTCTGTAGTTGTCATGTAGTTGACCTATGAGTCAGAGAGAATAGCGCCTACCTTGGTCAGGCCTCCCACATCCAGGTAGAAACAGATGATGAAGACATTCCAGGTCACCCAGAGAGCTGTCCACACTGTGTACTGTATAGGACACACACACACACACACACACACACACACACACACACACACACACACACACACACACACACACACACACACACACACACACACACACACACACACACACACACACACACACACACACACACACACTTCAAAAAACACATTGTACATTAAAATAAGTTGGAAATGAAATGAAAGATCTCTGTCTGTGAATGGTGTTATGGGACACACTCTACACTGCACTAGACTGTTAATTTATTTATGTGTACTACCCGCTCTAGCCCACATGCCAAAGCTGCGGTAAGTCCATTAAGACTTAAAGGAGTTGTTTTTTAAACCAGCTGAGTGTTTAATGGAGGGGCATAAACAGGTCTTAGGATGGAATTACATTTGCAACATTTACAAAGGGTCTATTATACAAAAAACTAACTTCAGTTTGTCTGCTTACAGACACTTTGAGCACTTTGAAAAAGCGATACTCAAATCCAATCCATAACCATCCATCAACATGGTCTTTCTGACAGGAAGTTGCTAACCAAACTTCCACTCAAGGCTGAACTTCTTCCAATGGAGATGTTTTTCACCATGTGAACATGTCAACGCTCATTGAGACAGTAAAGGACTTACCCTCCCTAATTATCCTAGACGTTGAGTCATACTGTCGAACCATACTTTTTCCAAGAAAGCTGACACACAATTATTCTTCCCACTATCCGCTCTTGCCTTCGGTTACTCTCTCCACTCCTCTCCCTTCGCTTTTTACTCTCCCTCCTTTTCCCCAAGAAAGATGACACTATTGTTTCCTTATTCCTTCTCAACCTTCTATCCTATTCCTTCTCAACCTTCTATCCTCTTTCGCCTTTGATTATTCTCCCCCTTCCCTTCCCTCACCCATTCCTTCCAATCTCTCTCTCTTCTCTCGCCCTTTGATTTTCTTTCCACATTAACACCCAAACTGAACATTGCTAATACATTTTTGATGTATTTGTGAATATGTTATCGTTACTTAGCTTCATCCATCCCGTGTTAATTGAATAAAAGAGACAATACACTTCCTGTACTGATCTTCTAACTCCAAACGACACCAGAGTGGAATACCACTTCAAATATTCATACCCTGTCTGGGAGCTATGTGTTCTTAAATCTAGAGCATCGTACTGTTCTTCAATCTAGAGCATTGTACTGTTCTTCAATCTAGAACATTGTACTGTTCTTCAATCTAGAACATTGTAATGTTCTTCAATCTGCAACCTTCTAGTGTGCTTCAATCTAGAGCATTGTACTGTTCTTCAATCTAGAGCATTGTACTGTTCTTCAATCTAGAACATTCTAGTATTGTTCAATCTGCAACCTTCTAGTGTGCTTCAATCTAGAGCATTGTACTGTTCTTCAATCTAGAACATTCTAGTATTCTTCAATCTGCAACCTTCTAGTGTGCTTCAATCTAGAGCATTGTACTGTTCTTCAATCTAGAACATTCTAGTATTCTTCAATCTGCAACCTTCTAGTGTGCTTCAATCTTGAATGTTCTAGGGCATAACATTAGGTTTTTCAATCTTGGGTCTGGAGTGATACCAGATGGCCAGGCTTTTGTTCTTGCCCAGTACTAACACACCTAATTCAACTAATCTAATCTCCCACTCCCCCACTCCCCCCACCCCTAACCCCTCAGATTTAACCAAATCCTAAATCCTGTGGATTCGTGCTGAGGTGGGCCCTAGGGTACACTCTGTTCGAGTGTGAAATGAATGGAAGTTGAGTCATTAATTAAATGTAATTACTGATGGATTAAAAATGATTAAGACGACAAACAATGTGTTTAGGGAGAGGGCCAGGGATCTTGGGAGTTTGGATAAATGGAAAAATAACAAATTACCAAATGTAATGTGTGCATCTGTGTGAGTGTTTGTACTCACCACTACAATGTAGCGTGGTCGGTACTGTATGGTGCCGAAGAGGCCGAGGATGACAATGATGATGTGGAAGAAGTTGGCCAGAATGGGCGCCCATTGGTACCCCAGGAAGTCAAAAACCTGTCTCTCCAATGCCACGATCTGCAGAGAGAGAGAGGCGGGGAGAAAGAGGGGCAGGGAGGGTTAGGAAGACTGAATTTGGGGGATGAAGGTCAATAACATCCTTTTTGGTCGCATTTGAAAGTGCAAGGAAACTCAAAGGTACAGTATAGGCTAGGTGCATTACCCAACCAACCACAATGTACAACAAGAGAATAAGCCAACATGACACATCCATCCACATCTTAATGAAAGCATAAAGCAGTGCAATGGTCCATTCTGCGTTTGCTTAGTCTCATAACCACACACAGACACATCATCTTAACGAGGTGGAAATGTTTAGATGGGCCTCGTGAAGCAGGTGCGGGTGTGACAACAGAGATAGAGACAGAGAGAAGGAGAGCTTTTTTACAAAACACGGATGAATAACTACACTGACAGGGAGATAAACACTGAAAGGGGAGGGGAATAACAGACTGGGCTCAACATGATGTTAGAACCACAGACCAACACACAGGACTATAGAGGGAAAGAGGGGGTTCTCACAGACGAAGCTCTCTGCATCATGATGCGTCAACCCTCACCACCTCCCGCCCTCATCCCTGGACTAGAGGTGGGTCTGCTTCTATCTGATCTGTCCCTCTCAGCATGGCACTGTAAGCCTCAGCCAGAGATACATCCAGCCGGCCACACACACACACACACACACACACACACACACACACACACACACACACACACACACACACACACACACACACACACACACACACACACACACACACACACACACACACACACACACACAGCATTGCACTGTAAGCCTCAGCCAGAGATACATCCAGCCGGCCACACACACACACACGCACACACACACACACACACACACACACACACACACACACACACACACACACACACACAGCATTGCACTGTAAGCCTCAGCCAGAGATTCATCCAGCCGGCCACACACACACACACACACACGCACACACACACACACACACACACACACACACAGAGCATTGCACTGTAAGCCTCAGCCAGAGATACATCCAGCCGGCCACACACACACACACGCACGCACGCACGCACGCACGCACGCACGCACGCACGCACGCACGCACGCACGCACGCACGCACACGCACACGCACACACACACACACACACACACACACACACACACACACACACACACACACACACAGCATTGCACTGTAAGCCTCAGCCAGAGATATATCCAGCCTCACACACACACACACACACACACACACACACACACACACACACACACACACACACACACACACACACACACACACACACACACACACACACACACACACACACACACACACACACACACACACACACAGAGCTGTGTCTAGGCATAAGCGACATAAGCAACCACTTAGAGGACAGAATACATTTTTTATTTTGGACTGACAAATGCAGATATTTTCAAATATATGGAACTTAAAAGTTTCATAGAACGAAATTTTGATTGGAAATCTTTTGGACATCAGAAGCGATCTTGAGGGAATCCGATTTGAGTCAGAAAATGATGTTCATATGACAGGTAAAAAATACAAAACCTTGCAGAGAGCCTATCCAACTGACAACCTCTTAGAGAAAAATATAAACATAAAGAATTCAAAATAACTGATATTGGCAATAATGTACAAATTTGGTACTGCATCAGCAATTTTCCTCTTGTAATGTAAGCCATGGACAGTCGCTCAATTAGCCCATGTCAGCTAACATTTTATAGATTGATAGGTAAGTTAGTCTAGCCAGCTATCTACACCTTGCAGTAATCATGGTCGAATTACTGGCCGGGCAAGCAAGGCATGCCCAGGGACCTTGACTTCTAGGGGGCCCCCATTGATTTTGTTAATCACACCTACTCAGATATCATGAGTCATGGCAGAACGTGTAGAACTGCAGGAAATTAGCTGAGTGTGAAACATTGCGTTGAGTGAAGTTTTTACTCTTCAGAGCGACTGGGAATCCTCTACATAAGAGAAAAGGGAAGAGTTTTTATGGGTGTGCGTGGGCGTCCAAACCATTCTCAGCAAAACTTCTGAAATGGAGAATAATGGCGCCGGAGGAGACGGCTGCCGTTTTACGTTTCACGTTATTTTGTACATAAAGTTTCTGCCACTGTCTCTTATGACCGAAAAGAGCTCGAGATCAGGACAACGATTACTCACCCTGCACTGGAAGAATATGTTTTATGTTTGAGCTAAAGGGTAGATCTGCTGCTTTATAGGAGCAGGATTCTAACCCGGAAGCTTATAAGAAATCCTGCTACGTCCGCCGACGAACCATTAAACAGGCAAAGCGTCAATACAGGACTAAGATTGAATCATACTACACCGGCTCCGACACTCGTCGGATGTGGCAGGGCTTGCAAACTATTACAGAGTACAAAAGGGAAGCACAGCCGTGAGCTGCCCAGTAACGCGAGCCTACCAGATGAGCTACATTACTTCCATGCTCACTTCGAGGCAAGTAAGACCGAAACATGCATGAGAGCTTTAGCTGTTCCGGATGACTGTGTGATCACGCTCTCCGTAGCCGACGTGAGTAAGACCTTTAAACAGGTTATCATTCACAAGGCCGCAGGGCCAGACGGAATACCAGGACATGTACTCCGAGCATGCGCTTACCAACTGGCAAGTGTCTTCACTGACATTTTCAACCTCTCCCTGACTGAGTCTGTAATACAAACATGTTTCAAGCAGACCGCCATAGTCCCTGTGCCCAAGAACAATAAGGTAACCTGCTTAAATGACTACCGACCCGTAGCACTCACATCTGAAGCCAAGAAGTGCTTTGAAAGGTTGGTCATGGCTCACATCAATACTATTATCCCAGAAACCTTAGACCCACTCCAATTTGCATACCACCCCAACAGATCCACAGACGATGCAATCTCAACTGCACTCCACACTGCCCTTTCCCACCTGGACAAAAGGAACACCTATGTGAGGCACGACTCCAACACCATCATTAAGTTTGCCAATGACACAACAGTGGTAGGCCTGATCACCGACAACAATGAGACAGCCTATATGGAGGAGGTCAGAGATCTGGCCGTGTGGTGCAAGGACAACAACCTCTCCCTCAACATGATCAAGACAAAGGAGATGATTGCCTTAGGCCGCCTTTAGCCTTTAGCCGTACCCTTACAATACTCCTCCTCTGTTCCTCTAGCTATGTAGAGGTTAACCCATGCCCTGCAGCGCCTAGCTCCACTCCCATTCCCCAGGCGCTCTCATTTGTTGACTTCTGTAACCGAAAAAGCCTTGGTTTCATGCATGTTAACATTAGAAGCCTACCTAAGTTTGCTTTCTTCACTTCTTTAGAACACTCCGCCATCCCGGATGTCCTAGCCGTGTCGGAATCCTGGCTTAGGAAGGCCACCAAAAATCCAGAAATTTCCATCTCTAACTAAAACATTTTCCGACAAGATAGAACTGCCAAAGGGGGCGGAGTTGCAATCTACTGCAGAGACAGCCTGCAGAGTTCTGTCATACTATCCAGGTCTGTGCACAAACAATTCGAGCTTCTATTTTTTTAAATCCACCTTTCCAGAAACAAGTATCTCACCGTTGCTGCTTGTTATAGACCACCTTCAGCCCCCAGCTGTGCCCTGGACACCATATGTGAATTGATTGCCACCCCGATCTATCTTCAGAGCTCGTACTGTTAGGTGACCTAAACTGGGACATGCATAACACCCCGGACGTCCTACAATCTAAGCTAGATGCCCTCAATCTCACACAAATAATATAGGAACCTATCAGGTACAACTCTAAATCCGTAACCATGGGCACCCTCTTAGATATCATCCTGACCAACTTGCCCTCTAAATACACCTCTGCTGTCTTCAATCAGGATCTCAGCGATCGCTGCCTCATTGCCTGAGTGCGTAATGGGTCCGCGGTCAAACGATCACCCCTCATCACTGCCAAACGCTCCCTAAAACACTTCAGCTAGCAGGCCTTTCTAATCGACCTGGCTCGGGTATCCTGGAAGGATATTGACCTCATCCCGTCAGTAGAGGATGCCTGGTTGCTCTTCAAAAGTGCTTTCCTCTCCATCTTATATAAGCCCCATTCAAAAAATGTAGAACTAAGAACAGATATTGCCCTTGGTTCACTCCAGACTTGACTGCCCTTGACCAGCACAAAAACATCCTGTGGCGTACTGCATTAGCATCGAATAGCCCCCGCGATATGCAACCTTTCAGGGAAGTTAGGAACCAATATACACAGGCAGTTAGGAAAGCAAAGGCTATCTTTTCAAACTGAAATTTGCATTCTGTGGCAGTAATTCTAAAAGGTTTTGGGACACTGTAAGGCTCATGGAAAATAAGAGCACCTCCTCCCAGCTGCCCACCGCACTGAGGATAGGAAACATTGTCACCACCAACACATCTACGATAAATAAGCATTTCAATAAGCATTTTTCTATGCTTTCCACCTGGCTACCCCTACCCCGGCCAACATCTCAGCAGCCCCTGCAGCAACTTGGTTCAATTCTCAGGCCGAATCTTTTCTCTGTATATATCAATGATATCGCTCTTGCTGCTGGTGATTCTCTGATCCACCTCTACGCAGACGACACCATTCTGTATACATCTGGCCCTTCTTTGGACACTGTGCTAACAAACCTCCAAACAAGCTTCAATGCCATACAACTATCCTTCCGAGGCCTCCTACTGCTTTTAAATGCAAGTAAAACTAAGTGCATGCTCTTCAACATATTGCTGCCCGCACCCTCCCGCCCGACTAGCATCACTACTCTGGACGGTTCTGACATAGAATATGTGGACAACTACAAATACCTAGGTGTCTGGTTAAACAGTAATCTCTCCTTCCAGACTCACATTAAGCATCTCCAATCCAACATTACATCTAGAATAGGCTTCCTATTTTGCAACAAAGCCTCCTTCACTCATGCTGCCAATTATACCCTCGTAACATTGACTATCCTACCGATCCTTGACTTTGGCGATGTCATTTACAAAATAGCCTCCAACACTCTACTCAGCAAATTGGATGCAGTCTATCACAGTGCCATCCGTTTTGTCACTAAAGCCCCATATACTACCCACCACTGTGACCTGTATGCTCTCGTTGGCTGGCCCTCACTACATATTCGTCGCCAAACTCACTGGCTCCAGGTCATCTATAAGTCTATGCTAAGTAAAGCCGCGCCTTATCTCAACTCACTGGTCACCATAGCAACACCCACCCGTAGCACGCGCTCCAGCAGGTATATTTCACTGGTCATCCCCAAAGCCAACACTTCCTTTGGTCGCCTTTCCTTCCAGTTCTCTGCTGCCAATGACAGGAACGAATTGCAAAAATCACTGAAGCTGGAGTCTTATGTCTCCCTCTCTAACTTTAAGCATCAGCTGTCAGAGCAGCTTATCGATCACTGTACCTTTACACAGCCAATCTGTAAATAGCACACCTCATCCCCATATTGTTTTTTATCCTCTTGCTCTTTTGCACCCCAGTATCTCTACTTGCACATCATCATCTGCACATCCATCACTCCAGTGTTAATGCTAAATTGTAATTTTTTCGCCTTCATGGGCTATTTATTGCCTAAACTCCTTACTCGTCTACATTCGCACACACTGTACATAGATTTTTTTCTATTGTGTTATTGCCTGTACGTTTGTTTATGTGTAACTCTGTGTTGTTTGTTTTTGTCGCACTGCTTTGCTTTATCTTGGCCAGGTCGCAGTTGTAAATGAGAACTTGTTCTCAACTGGCCTACCTGGTTAAAAAAAGGTGAAATAAAAAATAAATACATTTGGCAGCCAAGCATCAGTTGTCAATGTAGCCTATTATCGTGTAGACATGACGTTAAACTATCTTCACCCCGAGAATAAAACCCCCCACGCTTCCATCATCAAATAGAGACTTACGGAGCAGTTTGTAAAAACGAATCCTGTGTGAATTGTCCTCTGGAATAACACACATGCTTGGATAGTAATTACATAACCAACGTCTCTAGTAATACGCGTCTGAATAGGTCTATAACATGGCAAAGAATAGGCTTATCAGCGTAGAGTGCGCCAAAGCATTCCATGGGATCCGTCAAGGCTGCGCAGAGCAGAAATATCCCTGAAATATTCTAGTTCCTTCACATCACCCTATATATTCAAACAAAATAGGTATTTTATAGGCTAAGCTGATGTCAATCTGCTAGAACGCAAATGTTGTCTTCCTAGTAGGACTCTGCAATAATGAGGTGGTGTGTATGTGTGTGTGCATCCCTTTCAACACGTTTTGGGAGTCGAGCAAGAGTCGACTCCTTCCACTCCAACCACAGAAGTCGGAGTCGACCAAGACTCCAAAAATCCTTGAGTCGTGCACCACTATCTCACCATCCAGAATCCGAACAACACAGACGTCTGCTAACCTGTAGCTATACCCCCTACTGTTGCAACCTCGGAAGCCCAATTCCCTATTCAACCACTGGCGAAATCCCCTCACAATGATCTCAAACTGTGTTTTTAATACACAATTAAATAAAACAGACTACCCGTTTCTAATCAGTAAAGTCTTGGGTATGTTGTAGTGGACTGTCAGTACAATTGCTTCACAGGAACCTGGTAAAACTATCTTTGTAGTGTAGCTAGCCACTGAATGTCTGACTGAATTTACTGTCAGCGTGCAGTCAAAGCTATATCCACTTTTGGAGCTAACTAGTTATTTCAAATCATATCATGATTTCGACAGCAGATGTGAGTTGTATTCATATTGCTAACTTAGCTAGCTAACATATACAGTATTTAGAGAAAACAAGTTATATTAAGTGGCTAGCGTTAGCAAAATTTGGTGGTCAAAAAGACTGAGCAAGCTAACCAGCTGAGCTAGCAAACAAAGTAATGCCAGCTGAATGGAAAAATGTTGACGCCTTAACACACACTCACATATACACACTACAGGTTTACACACTCAAAAATACACACACCACAGGTTTACACACTCACGTATACACACCGCAAGTTTACACTTGCGGGAGGGTGGCGGAATGCTTTAAGGCGCTGCTGTAGTGGGTTCTCAGTATTGGTATCCATTTGATCAAATTCCACCCCACTTCCAAATTAGCAATTTCCCAAGGATTAGTTTAGACCTACCCTGAGGTGTGTGTGTGTAATAATAATTTGGTGGGTGCTTACATTTGTCCTATTTCACACGTGTGTATTATACGCATTTGTGGATTGGACATTTGATTTTCGCAACTCCCCCGAGACAACCTCGGAGAGTGTGATCACGGCCAAATTCTGACATTATCAAAAGCGACCCTGGAGCAATTAGTTAAAGGCACATAAACAAATGTTTCCCCTTGTCGGTTCGGGATTCAAACTAGCAACCTTCCGGTTACTGGCTCAACGCTCTAACCGCTAGGCTACCTGCCACTCTGTGTATGTGTGTGTGTGTGTGTGTGTGTGTGTGTGTGTGTGTGTGTGTGTGCGCGTGTGTGTGTGTGTGTGTGTGCGCACCTTCAGATTGATTGCTGTCATCAGTGTGTGTTATTGAGTTAGCGATAAGGTCGCTACGACAGCTCCTCTTTCCTGCTCGTACTCTACACCACAGAGAGAGAGCTGCACTGACAGGAAAACAGTGTTTGTAGATATGTAGACCACATACATGCACGCACAAACACGGCTATGTATAAAACAGCAGTATTGACCCCCCCCCCCCCCCCCTCCCCATACACTGGGAGGGGCTGTCAGGCAAAAACTAAGGTGTTAAAACAAAGTGTGTGTAGTTGAGTTAGAGACAGACAGAAGGTTTGAATAGGGCTGTTACGGTGACCGTATTACCGCCACACCGGCAGTCACGAGTCACGATGGCAGTCAAATTCCACATGACCGTTTAGTTACGGTAATTAGGCTTCTCCAAGCTCTGATACTGCTGATGGTCATTACTAGCCTACCAAACTTGATAACTGCCTGGTACTCAGCTCCTCTATTGTTCCTCTAATCACTGACATCAATGCAAATGTAACTGAAAATCGAATCAAACATTTCATGAGAGCCCATGAGCTCGTGTTGCGCAACATTTCTATAGGCTATGCAATTGCCTGAGAAAACATAGTGATGGCCTCTATTAAAATGAGGAGGATCCTATCATCTCTCTATACAGTGGCTTGTGTACATAGTCACCCCGTTGGCATTTTCCTATTTTGTTGCATTACAACTTGTAATTTAAATTGATTTTTATTTGTATTTCATGTAATTGACATACAAAAAATTGTCCAAATTGGAGAAGTGAAATGAAAGAAATTACTTGTTTCAAAAATGTGTAAAAATAAACTAAACACGGAAAAGTGGTGCGTGCATATGTATTCACCCCCTTTGCTATGAAGCCCCTAAATAAGATCTGGCGCAACCAATTACCTTCAGAAGTCAAAATTAGTTAAATGAAGTCCACCGGTGTGCAATCTAAGTGTCACATAATCTGTTACATGATTTCAGTATATATACAATTGTTCTGAAGGGCCCCAGAGTCTGCACCACCACTAAGCAAGGGGCACCACCAAGCAAGTGGCACCATGAAGACCAAGGAGCTCTCCAAACTGGTAAGGGAAAAGTTGTGGATAAGTACAGATTAGGGTTGGGTTATAAAAATTATCAGAAACTTTGAACATCCCACGGAGCACCATTGTCACACCCTGGCCTTAGTTATCTTTGTTTTTCTTTATTATTTTAGTTAGGTCAGGGTGTGACATGGGGGATGTATGTGTTTTGTATTGTCTAGGGGTTTTGTATGTTTATGGGGCAGTGTCTAGTCTAGGTGTTTGTATGTCTATGGCTGCCTAGATTGGTTCTCAATTAGAGGCAGCTGTTGATCATTGTCTCTGATTGGGAACCATATTTAGGCAGCCATATTCATTGGGTATTTTGTGGGTTATTGTCTATGTCTATGTCAGTTGCCTGTGTCTGCACTGTTTAGCTTTAGCGTCACGTTCGTCGGTTTGTTGTTTTGTTTAGTTTGTCAAGTGTTCTTCGTTTCGTGTCATTAAACGTAGTATGTATTCACTTCACGCTGCGCCTTGGTCCTCCTCTCTTCCACCATATAACGACGAACGTGACAGAATAACCCACCAAACAAGGACCAAGCAGCGTGAAAGGGAGGAACAGCATTTGGTGGAAAAATGGACCCGGGAGAAGGATGAGTGGAAAACAACCTGGGAGGAAATAGAGAGTTGGTCGATCGATCCAGGGAGAGTGCCGGAGCCCGCCTGGGATTCAATGGAACAGTGCGAGGAGGGATACAGGAGAATGGAGGAACGGAGACGATATAAAGGTACGCGACTAGCACGGAAGCCCGAGAGGCAGCCCCAAGATTGTTTTTGGGGGGGCACACGAGGAGATTGGCTGAGTCAGGTAGGAGACCTAAGCCAACTCCTCGTGCTTACCGTGGGGAGCGTGTAACTGGTCAGGCACCGTGTTATGCAGAGATGCGCACGGTGTCTCCAGTGCTCTATTCTAGCCCGGTGCGCTCTATTCCAGCTCCTCGCATTGGCCGGGCTAGAATGGGCATCCAGCCAGGTAGGAGAGTGCCGGCTCAGCGCTCCTGGTCTCCAGTGTACCTCCTTGGACCAGGATATCCTGCGCCGGCTCTGCGTACTGTGAGTCTGCACAGCCCTGTGCGTCCTGTGCCAGCGCCCTGCATTTGCAGGGCAAGTAGAAACATCCAGCCAGGACGGGTTGTGTCAGCTCTACACTCCAGACCTCCAGTACGCCTCCACAGCCCAGTACGTCCTGTGCCTACTCCCCGCACTCGCCCTGAGGTGTGTCTCCCCAGCCCAGTACCACCAGTGCCAACACCACGCACCAGGCTTCCTGTGCATCTCCAGAGTCCAGTATGCCCTGTTCCTCGTCCCCGCATTAGCCTTGAGGTGCGTGTCCTTAGCCCGGTACCACCAGTTCCGGCACCACGCACCAGGCCTACTGTGCACCTCAGCAGGCCAGAGTCTGCCGTCTGCCCAGCGCCGCCTGCGCTGCCCGTCTGCCCAGCGCCGTCTGAGCTGTCCGTCTGCCCAGCGCCGCCTGCGCTGCCTGTCTGCCCAGCGCCGTCTGAGCCGCCCGTCTGTCCTGAGCCGTCAGAGCCGCCCGTCTGTCCTGAGCCGTCAAAGCCGCCCGTCTGTCCTGAGCCGCTAGAGCCGTCCGTCAGTCAGGAGCCGCTAGAGCCGTCCGTCAGTCAGGAGCCGCCAGAGCCGCCCGCCAGTCAGGAGCCGCCAGAGCCGCCCGCCAGTCAGGAGCCGCCAGTCAGGAGCTGCCAGAGCCGCCCGCCAGTCAGGAGCTGCCAGAGCAGCCCGCCAGTCAGGAGCTGCCAGAGCCGCCCGCCAGTCAGGAGCTGCCAGAGCCGCCCGCCAGTCAGGAGCTGCCAGAGCCGCCCGCCAGTCCGGAGCCGCCCCTCAGTCCGGAGCTGCCCTTCTGTCCGGAGCTGCCCCTCAGTCTGGAGCTGCCCCTCCGTCCAGTGGCGCCCTCTAGGATGGTCTTCAGTCCGGGACTCGCTGTAAGGGTCCTCGCTCCAGAGGTGCCACCAAAGCGGGTATTGACTATGGTGGAGTGGGGTCCACGTCCCGCACCCGAGCCGCCGCCGTAAGAAGGCCCACCCGGACCCTCCCCTTCTGTGTCAGGTTTTGCGGCCGGAGTCCGCACCTTTGGGGGAGGGGGGGGTACTGTCACCCCTGGCCTTAGTTATCTTTGTTTTTCTTTATTATTTTAGTTAGGTCAGGGTGTGACATGGGGGATGTATGTGTTTTGTATTGTCTAGGGGTTTTGTATGTTTATGGGGCAGTGTCTAGTCTAGGTGTTTGTATGTCTATGGCTGCCTAGATTGGTTCTCAATTAGAGGCAGCTGTTGATCATTGTCTCTGATTGGGAACCATATTTAGGCAGCCATATTCATTGGGTAGTTCGTGGGTTATTGTCTATGTCAGTTGCCTGTGTCTGCACTGTTTAGCTTTAGCGTCACGTTCGTCGGTTTGTTGTTTTGTTTAGTTTGTCAAGTGTTCTTCGTTTCGTGTCATTAAACGTAGTATGTATTCACTTCACGCTGCGCCTTTCTTCCACCATATAACGACGAACGTGACAACCGTTAAATCATTTTTTTTTAATTGAAAGTATATGGCACCACAACAAACCTGCCAAGAGAGGGCCGCCCACCAAAACTCACAGACCAGGCAAGGAGGGCATTAATCAGAGAAGCAAAAAAGAGAGCAAAGATAACCCTGAAGGAGCTGCAAAGCTCCACAGCGGAAATTGGAGTATCTGTCCATTGGACCACTTTAAGCCGTACACTCTACAGAGCTTGGCTTTACGGAAGAGTGGCCAGAAAAAAAGCCATTGCTTAAAGAAAAAAATAAGCAAACACGTTTGGTGTTCGCCAAAAGGCATGTAGGAGACTCCCCAAACATATGGAAGAAGGTACTCTGGTCAGATGAGACTAAAATGTAGCTTTTTGGCCATCAAGGAAAACACTATGTCTGGCGCAAATCCAAAACCTCTCATCACCCCGAGAACACCACAATGTTTTTCATCAGCAGAGACCGGAAAACTGGTCAGAATTGAAGTAATAATGGATGGAGCTAAATACAGGGAAATGCTTGAGGGACACTGTGGCTGGATGTACAACAAGTTTATCTTTAAAATTGTGTAAAATACTTGTATGTTTGAGGAATTTTAATTATGAGATTTCTCTTGTTTGGATTTGGCGCCCTGCACTTTCACTGGCTGTTGTCGAGTCGATCCCGTTAACGGGATCTCAGCCATAATTAACCACTCAACACAGAATGGACACGTGCGCACTCCTTCAAATCGTTTTATTCAGCTATGTTCAATTGTATTCTTCATACTATAAAACAATGCCACGTAATTGTAAGCAAATCTTGTCTGCTAAATGAACTAGTGTGGCCCACAGCCATATGGCATAGCCAGATCAGGCCGTAACATAAGGACAACTCCAGAGTATGCTACTCTGTTCTTCTGAAATAGACTACACTTTCTTCATATCATGTTTCTTGAGACCTGTCTCAAATAAAGAATGGATTTATTGTGAAGGTGTAGGCTATATTACATGGATGTATTAGACTTTTAAAATGTAGATGTTCCAAAGGTCTGCATCAGTGGCTTGTAGGCTATGTGTGGAAACCAGGAGATGCTAAACGTCTTTGTTAATTAACGGTCAATTACCGTGAGACTGAACAATTAACGGACATTCACCAGCCGACTAAATTTCATGACCGCCACAGCCCTAGGTGGGAACACAGTAAAAGCTTGTCAATCTATTGTATCTTGTTGTACTGATGTGTTCACTTGATGTGTTAACCTGCTGAATGCTGCAGCCTCAAGGCCATTTCAACACTGTGTAGCTTAGTCCCACCTCTTGTTCCTGTCTCTTGACAGCCAACAGCCCCGAACAGTAAACTACTTACAAGCAAGCTTTCAACAATGTTCAAGCCAGAGACACGTTCACCATATAAATACACTCAAAGACACAATTCTTTAATAAAGAGAGAACAGTTCCTAGTAGCAACCTTGCCTGATCTTCTCTCTCATGTTATGAAATTGAACATGCAGGCAAGGAGGTGGTAAAAATGGGCCTGTTTGTAAAAGGGGTGATATTTTTTGGCAGTATAAGTAAGGTTCTTGGAAACTGCCCACACACAACCCCTGGCAAAGTAGCTGGCACATTTGAGATATTTCAGCTTAGCTGTCTTTAACCTCATTATAGTGATTATGGGCCATGAGGGTGTGTTCCATGTGTTAAGACTTTGATTGGCGCTTTTATGTTCATGGCGGGAGAGTGACAGCCGTGAACATACAATCGGGCAGGCAGGGAGATCGAGAGAGTCCACAAACCAACAGGTCACTAGAAATGTGCATTGAAAACCTGTGTATAAAGTAAGTTACCCCTGAACCCGTAGCAAAATGTTTGTGTGTCCACCCCCAATGTCAGAGTTGCACTTATGCCAGAACCAAATCGTCTCAATTTTTATGTTAAGGCTGTCACGAGATTACTTCACAAGCCATTCTAGCATTAAAATGATACGCCTATTAATGCATGTGTGCAGTGTGTGTGTGAGCGTCATTCCATCTCTCCACCACCCTTAATGGTGTTCCCTCTAGGACTATGTGTAATTTGCAGCGCTGGCTGAGATGATTAGCTCAGAGAGAATGGATGAATTCCATTAAAGAACCGTATAGCATGTTTATTACCAAAGGACCACCATTACTCCTACAGGCAGTAATTGCAGCTGAGAGTGTTAATGTTTCTTCACAATCATATATTTTACTCTAAGAACAGTTGGTGGTGAACTTCCAAGCACCCCCTGAATATTCTTTGAGGGAGTAGGCATAAATTATACTGCATACATGTCTACACCTTGCATACCTACCGTGCGCATGCCGGCACGCCAGTGACACGTGGTAGTAGGGGTGCGCAGATGTGGGTTGACATTTATCTTGATAAATCCATTGAGAATATACACCATCAAAAAAACATCAATTAATTAATTAATTCGTTTAGGCAGGTCCCGAGAAACATTATAAGAAAATAATAGCCCATTTTGAGTTTAATTGGGCCTATGTTACCCATGACTGTGCAATACAAATGAAATCAATAGGTTGTTATTTTGTTCATTAAACGGACAAGACGCACCTACCCGATCACAGTCAACGCACAACAGAGTAAAATACAAATAATATTTTTCCCACATTACTTGTCAAGGGAACGTCTGGAACTGCTGACATAGGAAAGGGATATTTTTGTATCCACGTTTCATCTCTTTCCTACATCTCACTCCACTTTGTTCGGGAGCAGCCGTAGGGTCGTATCTTCATCATGATACCCATAGAAGATAATAGCAATCCTATTTTCAAAAGCACGTGTGTCTCGTGTTCATCTTTCACAACCTCCGCTGACTTTTGGGGTTGCCTATACGCGATCAGGCAAAAATAATAAGCCTCCACTTGATTTAGGCTACATTACTGTATGCTAAATGTTTCTGATCAGTGATTTAGGCTACATTATTGCATGCTAAATGTTTCTGATCAGTGATTTAGGCTACATTACTGCATGCTAAATGTTTCTGATCAGTGATTTAGGCTACATTATTGCATGCTAAATGTTTCTGATTATTTATTTGGGCTACATTACTGCATGCTAAATGTTTCTGATCAGTGATTTAGGCTACATTATTGCATGCTAAATGTTTCTGATCAGGGATAGATGAGCAAACTAATAGATGAGCTATACCCCCTCCACTGATTTGCACAGCCAGAAACCATTAACCAAGTAGCCTATACTGTACAGACTGGCATTCCATGAAACAAAATCACTGATTGATTATCTGACAAGTCAGGGAAGTCACAGGCTTTTGGTTGGGAGTAGGCCTAGGCTACTAAGTGACTGGTTGGGAGTAGGCCTAGGCTACTAAGTGACTGGTTGGGAGTAGGCCTAGGCTACTAAGTGACTGGTTGGGAGTAGGCCTAGGCTACTAAGTGACTGGTTGGAAGTAGGCCTAGTCTACTAAGTGACTGGTTGGGAGTAGGCCTAGTCTACTAAGCGACTGGTTGGGAGTAGGCCTAGGCTACTAAGTGACCGGTAGGGAGTAGGCCTAGGCTACTAAGCGACTGGTTGGGAGTAGGCCTAGGCTACTAAGCGACTGGTTGGGAGTAGACCTAGTCTACTAAGTGACCGGTAGGGAGTAGGCCTAGGCTACTAAGTGACCGGTAGGGAGTAGGCCTAGGCTACTAAGTAACTGGTTGGGAGTAGGCCTAGGCTACTAAGTGACTGGTTGGGAGTAGGCCTAGGCTACTAAGTGACTGGTTGGGAGTAGACCTAGTCTACTAAGTGACCGGTAGGGAGTAGGCCTATGCTACTAAGTGACCGGTAGGGAGTAGGCCTAGGCTACTAAGTAACTGGTTGGGAGTAGGCCTAGGATACTAAGCGACTGCGAGTGAAGAGTAAAGTGATCCACTTGTTAAACTACATAACGTGCTGGCAAAATGTTGTAATAAATGAACCAACTAGACAAGATGATCATGAGCAGCACTCACCTCAACTTAGCTAACATTTCCCCTGCCTAAGTGTAGCCAAACCAATATCCAAATGGACATTCAGTGAAAACAATAACCTTACAATGATTGATTTATCAAGGAGAGACCCCACGCTTGTCTCAAAGCAGCACGATGACACTGTCCGAATTATCATCTAGTTGACCACACTATGCATGGATTGGATGACTTTGGTAGTTTCACTACCAACAATTTGACACATGCCCTCAATTGAATTAGCCTACTTTATTCAAATATTTTGGTCATTCAGTGCTATTTATTCCCACAGTAATTCTTTATGGATCCATCCAGTTGTGGTTAAGAAAACAGTGCACGCTTAGTTGTGGGGCTATGTGAAGTGACATGCCTTGTAAAGTTTAGAACTGCCAGGAGGATGGTAAAACTTGCGCTGCCTAGCAACCATCAAGAGTAAAGAGTGCGTAGTGCGTGCCAATGCTAACTCAGCTACGTTTGATACTAAGCCGTAGGCAGAACTTTACCGAAATGATTACTAGGTTGTTTGGTGGAAATAAAAGTTTTGGGTTTGATACCGGCAATACCTTTCAGATACAAAGAAAAGGCAAAACAAGGTTGGAAGTATGGTAAAGTTGGAAAGGGATATTACAGTCCTTTGAAAAAAACTATTTACGTTCTTTGTTTCTCTCCTCTTGACTGGTGGCTCATCTCGGTTACCCAGAAGTAAAATGATCTCACCAAAGTTTGACATTTCCTGTTTTACTCCCGTTAACAACTATGATTACCATTGCGCAAAGGAAGGAAGTGAAGTCTCCTTCCTGGCAAACGGAAACTCTTGGCCAAACCCCTCCCTTCCGCTAATTTCACCTTTGTTTATGATGACCAAAAAGCACTTTGTTTGTTTTCATGAATCGTTACGATATAGCCAATTTGGACTTTGTGGCTATGGAAAATAGTGGAAACAATTGATCATCCACACCAGTTTAAGCACCACATTCACCCAATCCTGATTTGTCCAAATAATCAATTACAAAAACCCAAAACCAGGAACTACTGCTGCTCGTAATCACATAAATCTACGTGAGACTTTTGCCGTTTCACCTGTCCACGAGAGATTACTAACTTGCTGACCCTATGATGAAGATTGACAGTGATGCCAACAACAATTGTTAAACTACATAACATAACATGTCATAATTGTTGCCAACAACAATTACTTTACCCGTTGCGGTGAGTAATGATGGTGGTTCTGCACAGTGGTTTTACTCTCACTCACACACTGCCACACTGCTTGCAACAACTGAGAACGAAACAGTCAGTGGGGGCAGAGAAGTGAATCTCGTTCCAGCAGAGGCCTTTTCAAAATAAAAGTCCCTCAACGAATCTGGCGACTCATTTTTCAAAATAAAGTCTTGCAGATGTTTTATTTATTATTTTCCCTGCTTCTAACATTGGGGGGTTGGGGGGGGGGTACAGCTCCTACGCCCTTGGTTGAGATACATTACACATTACATTTCTCCCTCCACCCTCTCCTTTATGTACCCTTCTGTTTCTCTCCTCATCTCCCTCACTGATTCCCCACATCTTCTTTCCTCCTCCCCCTCTCCCTCTGGGAACCCCATAACCTGACCATGGCTCCCAGAGTTTTTCCAGAGTTCCAATTGGGAGGTTCTTGGCTTGCTTCTGAAACATTATTCTGGTCGGTCCCTGGTTAGGAGACCAGATGCTGCTGGAAGTAGTGTTAGAGGACTAGTAGGAGACACTCTTTTCTCTGGTCTAAGAAAATGTATCCCAATGCCCCAGGGCAGTGATTGGGGACATTGCCCTTTATAGGGTTCCGTCTTTCAGATGGGACTTCAAACGGGTGTCCTCACTCTCTGTGGTCACTCATATTCCAAGATGGCGTAACAGTAGGACAGTATATTTGTCTTGTCCCGTCCCATGTATATATATTTTTCTTCTAATATATTTCGCATATATTTGTAATATCCTTTTTCATCTCAATTCCCATCTACGGACTGAACATACTCTCCTCACCCAATGTGGTACGGATCTGCTATTTTTTACACTTTAGAATCGGAACCCCCATCAGAAGCTAGCCAGCTAACTAGCTACTAGTCAGTTAGCCACTGCTAGCGGTCATCACCGTTAACTCTGCCAGTCTGCACAGCGCGATATCAACCCAGAGCATATCGGACTGCTTTTTCTCTACCACATCTCTGGATTCCTACCGCAGCTCTGACACTCATCGCAGCTAGCTAGCGAGTGGCTACTCCTTGCTAACGTCTCTGTCCCGAAGCAAGCACCAGTTAGCCTGGAGCTAGCCTCGAGCTAGGCCCATCTCCTGGCTATCTGAAGAGGTCCATCAGCCAATTCTTTGGCTACAATACCTATGTTGCCAATTGGACCCTTTTACTGCCGACACGGAGCCCTGCCGATCCATCACGACTGGTCTGCCGACGTAACCATCCAAGGAGGCTTCAACAGGCTCTTCCGTTGCGACGTCCCCCGAAAGTCCATATGCTAGCCTGCTAGCCTCGGCCCGCTAGATGTCTGAATCACCGTGTCTCCAGCTCGCCTAGCTACTCACTGGACCCTATGATCACTAAGCTACACATGCATCTCACCAGTTCTTATAGCCTTTAGCCGTACCCTTACAATACTCCTCCTCTGTTCCTCTAGCTATGTAGAGGTTAACCCAGGCCCTGCAGCGCCTAGCTCCACTCCCATTCCCCAGGCGCTCTCATTTGTTGACTTCTGTAACCGTAAAAGCCTTGGTTTCATGCATGTTAACATTAGAAGCCTCCCTAAGTTTGTTTTCTTCACTTCTTTAGCACACTCTGCCATCCCGGATGTCCTAGCCGTGTCGGAATCCTGGCTTAGGAAGGCCACCAAAAATCCTGAAACTTCCATCCCTAACTATAACATTTTCCAACAAGATAGAATTGCCAAGGGGGCGGAGTTGCAATCTACTGCAGAGATTGACAGAACTTTGCAGGCTTACTTTCCAGGTCTGTGCCCAAACAATTCTAGCATCTACTTTTTTCAGAACCAAGTCTCTCACCATTGCCTCTTGTTATAGACCCCCTTCAGCCCCCAGCTGTGCCCTGGACACCATATGTGAATCGATTGCCCCCGATCTATCTTCAGAGTTCGTACTGTTAGGCGACCTAAACTGGGACACGCTTAACACCCCGGCCATCCTACAATCTAAGCTAGATGCCCTCAATCTCACACAAATAATATAGGAACCTATCAGGTACAACTCTAAATCCGTAACCATGGGCACCCTCTTAGATATCATCCTGATGAACTTGGCCTCTAAATACACCTCTGCTGTCTTCAACCAGGATCTCAGTGATAATTGCCTCATTGCCTGTGTACGTAATGGGTCCTGAGGATAGGAAACATTGTCACCACCGATAAATCTATGATAATCGGTAATTTCAATAAGCATTTTTCTACAGCTGGCTAAACTTTCCACCTGGCTATCCCTACCCCGGCCAGCATCTCAGCACCCCCTTCAGCAACTTGCCCAAGCCCCCCCCCCCCCGGATTATCCTTCACCCAAATCCAGACAGCTGATGTTCTGAAAGAGCTGCAAAAACTGAATCCCAAGAAATCAGCTGGGCTAGACAATCTGGACCCTCCCTTTCTAAAATTATCCGCCTAAATTGTTGCCTATTCAACCTCTCTTTCGTATCGTGTGAGATCCCCAAAGATTGGATAGCTGCCGCGGTCATCCCCCTCTTCAAAGGGGGAGACACTCTAGACCCAAACGGTTATAGACCTATATCCTTCTAAAATCTTCGAAAGTCAAGTTAACAAACAGATCACCGACCATTTCGAATCCCACTCCACTATGCAATCTGGTTTCCGAGCCTGTCATGGGTGCACCTCAGCCACGCTCAAGGTCCTAAACGATATCATAACCACCATCGATAAAAGACAGTACTGTACAGCCGTCTTCATCGATCTGGCCAAGGCTTTCGACTCTGTCAATCACCACATTCTTATCGGCAGACTCAATAGCCTTGCCTACACAAATGACTGCCTCGCCTGGTTCACCAAATACTTCTCAGATAGTGTTCAGTGTGTCAAATCAGAGGGCCTGTTGTCCAGAACTCTGGCAGTCTCTATGGGGGTGCCACAGGGTTCAATTCTCGGGCCGACTCTTTTGTCTGTATACATCAATGATGTCGCTCTTGCTGCTGGTGATTATCTGATCCACCTCTATGCAGACGACACCATTCTGTATACATCTGTAACTTCTTTGGACACTGTGCTAACAAACCTCCAAACAAGCTTCAATGCCATACAACTATCCTTCCGTGGCTTCCAACTGCTTTTAAATGTTAGTAAAACTAAGTGCATGCTCTTCAACATATTGCTGCCCGCATCCTCCCGCCCGACTAGCATCACTACTCTGGATGGTTCTGACCTAGAATACGTGGACAACTACAAATACCTAGGTGTCTGGTTAGACAGTAATCTCTCCTTCCAGACTCACATTAAGCATCTCCAATACAAAATTAAATCTAGAATCGGCTCCCTATTTTGCAACAAAGCCTCCTTCACTCATGCTGTCAAACATACCCTCGTAAAACTGACTATCCTACCGATCCTTGACTTCGGCGATGTAATTACCAAATAGCTTCCAACACTCTACTCAGAAAACTGGATGTAGTCTATCACAGTGCCATCCGTTTTGTCACCAAAGCCTCATATACTACCCACCACTGTGACCTGTATGCTCTCGTTGGCTGGCCCTCACTACATATTTGTCGCCAAACCCACTGGCTCCAGGTCACCTATAACTCTATGCTAAGTAAAGCCCCGCCTTATCTCAGCTCACTGGTCACCATAGCAACACCCACCCGTAGCACGCGCTCCAGCAGGTATATTTCACTGGTCACCCCCAAAGCCAACACTTACTTTGGCCGCCTTTCCTTCCAGTTCTCTGCTGCCAATGACTGGAAAGAATTGCAAAAATCACTGAAGCTGGAGTCTTATGTCTCCCTCTCTAACTTTAAGCATCAGCTGTCAGAGCAGCTTATCGATCACTGTACCTGTACACAGCCAATCTGTAAATAGCACACCTCATCCCCATATTGTTTTTTATCCTCTTGCTCTTTTGCACCCCAGTATCTCTACTTGCACATCATCATCTGCACATCTATCACTCCAGTGGCCGGGTGGTGCCAGAATAACAACCTATCCCTCAACGTAACCAAGACTAAGGAGACTATTGTGGACTAAAGGAAAAGGAGGACCGAGCACGCCCCCATTCTCATTGACGGGGCTGTAGTGGAGCAGGTTGAGAGCTTCAAGTTCCTTGGTGTCCACATCAACAACAAACTAGAATGGTCCAAACACACGAAGACAGTCGTGAAGAGGGCACGACAAAGCCTATTCCCCCTCAGGAAACTAAAAAGATTTGGCATGGGTCCTGAGATCTTCAAAAGGTTCTACAGCTGCAACATCGAGAGCATCCTGACTGGTTGCATCACTGCCTGGTACGGCAACTGCTCGGCCTCTGACCGCAAGGCACTACAGAGTGTAGTGTGTACGGCCCAGTACATCACTGGGGCTAATCTGCCTGCCATCCAGGACCTCTACACCGGGCGGTGTCAGAGGAAGGCCCTAAAAATTGTCAAAGACCCCAGTCACCTCAGTCATAGACTGTTCTCTCTACTACCGCTTGGCAAGCGGTACCGGAGTGCCAAGTCTAGGACAAAAAGGCTTCTCAACAGTTTTTACCCCCAAGCCATAAGACCTTGAACAGGTAATCAAATGGTAATCAAACTCTCTGTTTATCATATATGCATAGTCACTTTAACTATACATTCATGTACAAACTACCTCAATTAGGCCGACCAACCAATGCTCCCGCACATTGGCCTAACCGGGCTACCTGCACTGTGTCCCGCCACCCACCACCCGCCAACCCCTCTTTTACGCTACTGCTACTCTCTGTTCATCATATATGCAATGTCACTTTAACCATATCTACATGTACATACTACCTCAATTAGCCTGACTAACCGGTGTCTGTATGTAGTCTCGCTACTTTTATAGCCTCGCTACTGTATATAGCCTGTCTTTTTACTGTTGTTTTATTTCTTTACCTACCTATTGTTCACCTAATACCTTTTTTGCACTATTGGTTTGAGCCTGTATGTAAGCAATTCACTGTAAGGTGTATTCAGCGCACGTGACAAATAAACTTTGATTTGGTTTGAGTGTTAATGCTAAATTGTAATTATTTCTCCTCCATGGCCAATTTATTGCCTGACCTCCCTACTCTTCTACATTTGCACACACTGTATACAGATTTTTCTATTGTGTTATTGCCTGTACGTTTGTTTATGTGTAACTCTGTTGTTGCTTTTGTCGAACTGCTTTGCTTTATCTTGGCTAGAGGTCGCAGTTGTAAATGAGAACTTGTTCTCAACTTGCCTACTCGTAAGAGTTGGGGTGTTAACCCCAGTGTCCTGGCTAAATTCCCACTCTGGCCCTTTACCATCATGGCCACCTAATCATCCCCAGCTTCCAATTGGCTCCTTTCCCGTGTAACTATTCCGCAGGTCAACAAAAATTAACCAGGAGGTGGCTTTTCACACAGGTCTCCATATCTCTCTCTCCTCTCTCATTAACCCTCAGTTTCACCCTTTCCCTCCCTCTCTCCCCCAGTATGCCCAGTGACTTAGCCATGACTCTGTTTTTCCCACTGATAGCAGCTGACTGACTGGAACCTCCCATCCCATGGCAGATACACTGGTGCCCAGCCACAGACCCATCACAATCACAACCTAGCCGACCTCAGAACATTACACACACAGATACCCAGCAACACGACACAGATACAGCCCAACATCACAAGCCAAAATAAAGGTCAAAGATGACCCACATAGTCAGAGACAAGCTACTTCCTTCCTCTGACCGCCCATTCTGGATATTGGCATCTTTTTCTTGTCTCTTCCTCTCTCTCTTTTCTCTCTCCTTTCCCAAATCTGAGTATCATGGTCATCATCATTATAACGTGTATCTACCGAGACAGTTACAGTTGTGTTATTGGAGACCGTTTCAGATTCTAACTCAACTACTTGGCTAAACTGGGAAGAATAGACTAGGTTTTCAAAGAGATGTCAAGGCTAACAAGAGTAGAGGATTAAGATACATCTTCTCTGGTACTTGCAGGCTTCTTTCCCTGGTTCTATTGGAATCACACTCACAATTTAATCAGCTTCTCTGACATGTGAATGAGAAAATGCGCTGGAACACACACACACACACACACACACACACACACACACACACACACACACACACACACACACACACACACACACACACACACACACACACACACACACACACACACACACACACACACACACACACACACACACACACACACACAGTTCGCTTTGATTCATCAGAGAAGACGACAGAACCAAACCAGGCCAGGGAAAATGAGAGATAGAGGTTTGCAATCCCTTTAAGTGAAAAAATAACGAAGGACGGATGATAGGCAAAGTGACAAAACAAGAGCAGCTTAAATAAACCCTTCCTCTCCTTCTCAAACACTTTGGGTTTAACCATAATTAGCGAGATGGTAATTCAGCAACTTCAGAGGGATTTAGCAGGAAGGAACACGTAAGCAGGAAGTAAGCCCTCCCCAAAAGCTGTCAGCAGTTTTATATACGCCCATTCTCTTCTCCATAATTGACTCAGTACTCAGCTCTTTTCCTCTCCATACTAGGGTTTAATATTTTCCCAGGGAACCTACCAATTTTCTTTACCAAGAAAATTGCAAGAAATTACTGTGCTTCCCAGTATTCCCATTCAAACCGGAAGCATATAATACCATTGCTTAACCTTTTCTCAATAGGGGGTGCTGTTTTCACTTTGTAAAAATTTTGTTCCCAAATTAAACTGCCTCGTACTCAATTCTTGCTCGTACAATATGCATATTATTATTACTATTGGATAGAAAACACTCTCTAGTTTCTAAAACCTTTTGAATTATATCTGTGAGTAAAACAGAACTCAAGTTGGAGCAAACTTCCTGTGAGGAAGTGAGAAATCTGAAATCAGGCAGGCTGTTCTAGGGTCAGTTTATTAATTTGCATGTCTTCTATTGGTCGACATGCACTGCATACGCCTTCCCCTAGATGTCAGCAAATAGTGAGAATTGGAATGGAGTTGCTAGGCAGATCTGAGGCCATATAAAGGGTCTTGGAACGTGGGGTGCACTCTTTTCAACATTCGCCATGACGCAAGACAGACCTCAGGATGGCGTTCTGGAAAGCTCCCTAGATATATCCGGCTCTGATTTTATTCGATATAGGTGTTAAAGACATCATAATGTAGTTATTTTAAACCGAGTTATATCAGTTTATATCAGTATATTGCGATTTTCGGATATTTCTTTGTGCTGCGTTATAGTGAGTTGGGCACGTCTTTCGCCACATGGCTAATGTTTACTGCTAATTCCAAAGTTGAAGGCGACAATCTACAACCGAGCAACGATTCCTCTGGACAAAGGACAACTTGCCCAAGATTATGATGGAAGCTCATCAAAAAGTAAGAAGTATTTATGATGTTAATTCGTTGTTCTGTTGAAAAATGTGAAACTACTATTCCGCCATTAATTTCGGTGCGGTCTCGCTTTAACGCACGCTGTATGTCGTAGTAACGTTAATTTTAAAAATCTAACACAGCGGTTGCATTAACCTGTTTGGGTTGCAGGGGCAGTATTGAGTAGCCGGATAAAAGGTGCCCATTTCAAACGGCCTCGTACTCAATTCTTGCTCGTACAATATGCATATTATTATTACTATTGAATAGAAAACACTCTCTAGTTTCTAAAATCGTTTGAATTATATCTGTGAGTAAAACAGAACTCATTTTGCAGCAAACTTCCTGACAGGAAGTGGACAATCTGAAATCGATGCTCTGTTCTAGGGCCTGCCTATAAATGTCCTTGATATTTATTAGAATACATGCACTTCATACGTCTTCCACTAGATGTCGACAGGCAGTGAGAGAAGAAATGGAGTGTATAACTTGATCTGGGGTCGAATAAAAGCTCTTTGTATGACGTGTCACCAGTTTCCTGTTTTCTGGAGAGCGCGTGAAGGGACCTGGTTTTGCCTTCTGATAAGCTGTCGTTATAGACGACTAATATCTCCGGCTTTGATTTTATTTGATACATGTGACAATATCATCGTAAAGTATGTTTTTTCAATATAGTTTTATTAGATTATTGAAATTTATTCGGGACATTAGGCGTGTTGCGTTGTGTGCCTTTGTTCAGGAAGGAGAGCTTCGCGCTACTTTGCTAGCTTTCCGTGCTAATTGACTGGAGAAGAGGACATTCTAAATCCAAACAACGATTGTTCTGGACCAAGGACCCCTTGTACAACATTCTGATGGAAGATCGTCAAAAGTAGGACCCATTTTATGATGCTATTTCATATATCTGTCGAACATGTTGTACTAGTAGTTTGCGCCCAGATTTTGGGCACGCTCTCGCCATAACGTAAACTGCATATCGTAATGAAGTTATTTTTAGAATTCTAACACGGCGATTGCATTGAGAACTAGTGTATCTATCATTTCCTATACAACATGTATTTTTTAGTAACGTTTATGTATAGTTATTTGGTCAGAATAGTTGAGTGTCATAAAAATATCCGCACATTCTGGGAAAAAGATGCTACGTTAGCACAACGTATAACCACTGATTTCAGCTCTAAATATGCACATTTTCGAACAAAACATAAGTGTATGTATAACCTGATGTTATAGGACTGTCATCTGATGAAGCTTATCAAGGTTAGTCAAAAATTATATATCTTTTGCTGGTTTGTTACGATCGCTAACTTTTGCTGCTGGGGAATGGCTTGTGTTTCTGGCTATTGGGGTAAGCTAATATAATGCTATATTGTGTTTTCGCTGTAAAACACTTAAGAAATCGGAAATATTGGCTGGAATCACAAGATGCCTGTCTTTCATTTGCTGTACACCATGTATTTTTCAGAAATGTTTTATGATGAGTATTTAGGTATTTGACGTTGGTGTCTGTAATTACTCTGGCTGCTTCGGTGCCATTTCTGACGGTAGCTGTGATGGTAGCTGCAATGTAAAACTGATTTATACCTCAAATATGCACATTTTTCGAACAAAACATAGATTTATTGAATAACATGTTATAAGACTGTCATCTGATGAAGTTGTTTCTTGGTTAGTTTGGTTGGTTCTTGGTTAGTTAGGTTGGTTTTGTGCATGCTGCCTGTGCTGTGAAAAATGTCTGTCCTTTTTTGTATTTGGTGGTGAGCTAACATAAATATACGTGGTGTTTTCGCTGTAAAACATTTTAAAAATCGGACATGTTTGCTGGATTCACAAGATGTTTATCTTTCAAATGCTGTATTGGACTTGTTAATGTGTGAAAGTTAAATATTTCTAAAAAATATATTTTGAATTTCGCGCCCTGCAATAGAGCTGGCTGTTGTCATAAGTGTACCGACCTCGGGCTTGCAGCCAGAAAAAGTTAAGAACTAATGTATATTTCATTTGCTGTCCAACCTGTATTTTTTAGTCAAGTTTATGATTAGTTACTGATTAGATTAGGTGCCTCTCCCAAGATTTCTCCCGACATTTTGTTGGCAGCTTGGCTACTATTCTCATTGTATAACCACGATTTGTGCCGCTAAATATGCACATTTTCGAACAAACTCTATATGTATTGTGTAATATGACGTTATAGGACTGTCATCTGAAGAAGTTTGAGAAGGTTAGTGAAAAAATTAATATCTTTTGCTGGTTTATTCGTTATCGCTATTGTTGGCTTGAATCAATGCTGTTGTGTGGTTGGCTATTGTAGTAAGCTAATATAATGCTATATTGTGTTTTTGCTGTAAAACACTTAAAAAATCTGAAATATTTGCTGTACGCTGTGTATTTTTCATAAATGTTTTATGATGAGTATTTAGGTAATTCACGTTGGTCTCTGTAGTTATTCTAGTTGCTTTGGTGAGAGTTGTGATGGTGGCTGCAATGTAAAACTATGATTTATACCTGAAATATGCACATTTTTCTAACAAAACATATGCTATACAATAAATATGTTATCAGACTGTCATCTGATGAAGTTGTTTCTTGGTTAGTGACTATTTATATCTTTATTTGGTCGAAATTGTGATAGCTACCTATGCAGGAAAAAAATGGTGGGAAAAAAAAGTTGTGTCTTTTGCTATCGTGGTTAGCTAATAGAAATACATATTGTGTCTTCCCTGTAAAACATTTTAAAAATCAGAAATGATGGCTGGATTCACAAGATGTGTATCTTTCATCTGGTGTCTTGGACTTGTGATTTAATGATATTTAGATGCTAGTATTTACCTGTGACACTTTGCTAGGCTATGCTAGTCAGCTTTTTTACTGATGGGGGTGCTCCCGGATCCGGGATTGTGACCAAGTAGAAGTTAACATTGACAACATGGTCAGACTAGCCACATTATCCATATTGAGAATGTTGAAATCATCAAACATTGATTTGTTTGGGATCTTTTGGTTGAAAAGGTAAAAGGTCCGTGGTGAAACGTCACAACTCGGCAACTCGGGTAACAACTTTTCCTCAGAGTTTCCCACTTGTAAATCTGACTTGGAGGGTCATTCAATTGACATTTTGAACTGGGAACAAGGAACGTCCGATAACTCAAATAGCACGTGAACACGGCAGTAACCTATATCGTTTTAACAGGCCAATGAAGCACTGTTGGCCGACTGGTAAAACATAGTGAAAATGACATTTGTTTTAGCCTAACTTTGACTGAAATATGCAGCTTGGTCTTTTTCTCTCCCCTTGCACCTGGCTATCAGGGGGAATTTGGGAAGGTTGTGGCTTTTTACTTGGCTTATTGTGGTGATTTTGTCAAAGCGAACTTATCTGATTCTCAGCTACTCAAAGAGATAAGCTGTAGCAGAGATTCAGCACCATGAAAAGTGCTGTGGTTGATCAATTTGCCCGCAAATCTAAAGATATAGTGTTGAAGTCGGAAGTTTACATACAATTAGGTTGGAGTCATTAAAACTCGTTTTTCAACCACCTCACAAATCTCTTGTTAACAAACAAATAATGTCAATTAACCTACCAGAAGCTTCTAAAGCCATGAAATCATTTTCTGGAATTTTCCAAGCTGTTCAAAGGCACAGTCAACTTAGTGTATGTAAACTTCTGACCCACTGGAATTGTGATACAGTGACTTATAAGTGAAATAATCTGTCTGTAAACAATTGTTGGAAAAATTACTTCGGTCATGCACAAAGTAGATGTCCTAACCGACTTGCCAAAACTATAGTTTGTTAACAAGAAATTTGTAGTGGTTGAAAAACAAGTTTTAATGACTCCAACCTAAGTGTATGTAAACTTCCGACTTCAACTGTGTGTATATATAGAAAAATATATATACTGAACAAAAATATAAATGTAACATGTAAAGTTTTGGTCCCATGTTTCATTAGCTGAAATAAAAGATCCCAGAAATGTTCCATACGCACAAAAAGCGTATTTCTTTTTTGAACACAAATTTGTATATATCCCTGTTAGTGATTTCTCATTTGCCAAGATAATCCATCCACCTGACAGGTGTGGCATATCAAGAAGCTGATTAAACAACATGATCATTACACAGGTGCACCTTGTGCTGGGTCAATAAAAGGCCACCTTAAAATGTGCAGTTTTGTGACACAAAACAATGCCACAGATGTCTCAAGTTTTGAGGGAGCGTGCAATTGGCATGCCGACAGCAGGAATGTCAACCAGAGCTCTTGCTAAAGAATTGAATGTTCATTTCTCTACCATAAGCTGCCTCCAACGTTGTTTTAGAGAAGTTAGCAATACGTCCAACCGGCCTCACAACCCCAGACCACGTGTAACCACGCCAGCCCACGACCTCCACATCTGGCTTCTCACCTGCGGATCATCTGAGACCAGCCAGCTGATGAAACTGAGGAGTATTTCTGTCTGTTATAAAACCCTTTTGTAGGAAAAAAACTCATTCTGATTGGCTTGGCCTGGCTTCCCAGTAGGTAGGCCCACCCATGGCTGCACCCCTTTCCAGTCATGTGAAATCCATAGATTAGGGCCTAATGAATGTATTTCAATTGACTGATTTCCTATTATGAACTCTAACTCAGTAAAACTGTTGAAATTGTTGCATATTCCGTTTCTATTTTTGTTCAGTATACTGTTACATCTGCTCCTGCCACGCCCTCTTCTGCTCATCATGTGTCTCCTTGACCTTCCGCCACTCCCCCAGTGCTCTCTCCCTCTCCCCCTCTGTGTGTGTGATTGTGTGGGAGGAGACAGGTGTGCTGGAGTCTGAGCAGATCCCCACCAGCTGCAACCTGTTCCATAATCAAGACCTCTACAAATACTCAGTCCTGCCACTTCCACACTGCCAGATCGTAATCTCTGCAAAGTCAGTCTACGTTTCTAGCCATTTGGTAATATTTAGATCCTGTTATCCTGTTGTGCCTGTTTTCCTTGCCTGACACGGTTTTCCGTGGCAGAATCCAGGGCAGAGTAGGAGGATGAGCAGACGTGGGACTGGAGACAGGGACCAGAGTCAGAGCGGGCAGAACTGTAGCGGAGAGCCCCGCCGGACCTGCTTACCCCGTCCCAACCCCTCTTGCCTCAGCCTCCGCACCTGGTTTCCTGCAACACACCCAAGCTTCCCCTGGCCTGCACTCCATCTTCCCTGTGTTTCAATAAATACATTGGTTACTTCATCTCAGTCTCCTAGTCTGAGTCTGCTCTTGGGTTTCCCTGTTCCACTCTGTTCCACCTGTAACATACAATATTGTCACGACTTCAACCGAGGCAGGCTCTCCTTCCCGTTCGGGTGGCGCTCGGCGGTCGTCGTCACCGGCCTACTAGCTGCTACTGACTCTTTTTCCTCCCCCTCCTTATGTGTTTATGGTTATCACCTGGTTTGAGGTAATTGGCAATCAGGGTGGCTTTATTAGTCAGCCAGCCTGTTTGCTTTTTTGTGCGGGATTGTTCGTCTGTTTCTTTGGATTTCGGGAGTGGTTCGTGTTTGTGTACTGGTTTTGTCTTCATGTTTGAAGACAGGTGTTTATTTGACACCCAGTAGTCCGGTTTGGACATTTTTGGTTTACGGGTTGGGAATTAAACGCAACGTATTGAAGCTCTGCTGTTCCTGCGTCTGATTCCACAAACACCCCGACACCTAGAGCGTTACAGAATCCCGCACCATCATGGAGTCAGCAGGAGCAGCAGCTAACCCTCTCCCATCGATGGAGGAACGGGTTCTCCACCACACCACCGTCCTCCATCGGATCGGATCCGCCATGGATCAAATGATGGAGAGAATGGAGCGATGGGAGAGGAGTGGGCTCCTCTCTCCACCTTCGGCTCCCCCTCCCCAGGATTCTCCATCCCCCGGCTCCAGCGCGCTCCGTCTTACGCTCCCGAGGGATTATGATGGAACAGCGGCAGGTTGTCAGGGGTTTTTACTCCAACTGGAGCTATACCTGGCCACTGTTCGCCCCACTCCCTCGGGAGCGGAGAGGGTGAGTGTCCTCGTCTCCTGCCTAACGGGTCGTGCTCTGGAGTGGGCCAACGCAGTCTGGAATGGGCCGGACTCCGCGAAGGAGTACTACCCGGAGTTTACCCGTCGTTTTCGTGCCGTGTTCGACCACCCCACAGACGGCCGAGCGGCGGGTGAGAGACTATTTCATCTAAGGCAGGAGAGGAGGAGCGCACAGGATTTCGCGCTGGAGTTCCGGACCTTGGCCGCGGGATCAGGGTGGAACGACAGGGCCCTTATTGACCACTACCGGTGTAGTCTCCGGGAGGACGTCCGTAGGGAGCTAGCGTGTCGGGACATCGCTCTGTCGTTGGATGAGCTCATCGACATGTCCATCCGACTGGACAATCTGCTGGCTGCCCGCGGGCGTTCGGAGAGGGTCCTGTGCGTTCCACCACCCAGCGCCCCGGCTCCCATCCCGATGGAGTTGGGAGGGGCCGCGCCTAGGGGTATCGGAGGACGAGGCCTCCCCTGCACCAACTGTGGTCGGAGAGGACACACGGCCGATCGGTGCTGGGGGGGTCTGTCTGGGAGTCGAGATGTCAGGCGGGACGCTTCTCGATCACCCCAGGTGAGCCAGCACCAAACTCACTCAGAACCTCCTGTCGGTCACATGTTTGTCTCAATTTTTTTCCTCGATTTTTTCCCCTCTTCTCAGCATAGGGCACTAGTCGATTCAGGTGCAGCTGGGAACTTTATGGATCGCGGACTCGCCCGAGAGTTGGGCGTTCCGCTTGTGCCGTTAGATTCTCCCTTTCCCGTGCACTCCCTAGATAGCCGGCCATTAGGGTCAGGGGTGGTCAGGGAGGCCACAGTTCCCCTGGACATGGTGACGCAGGGGAATCATAGGGAACGTATCAGTCTATACATTATCGATTCGCCTGCGTTTCCAGTGGTGCTGGGTATTCCCTGGTTGGCCCGGCACAATCCCAATATTTCGTGGAGACAGGGGGTTCTCCAGGGGTGGTCAGAGGAGTGTTCTGGAAGGTGTCTGGGAGTTTCCATTGGTGCCACGTCGGTGGAGAGTCCAGACCAGGGTTCCACGGTGCGCATTCCCCCCGAGTATGCCGATTTGGCAATCGCTTTCTGTAAAAAGAAAGCGACGAAATTACCACCACATCGACCGGGTAGGGATTGTGCGATAGATCTCCAGGTTAACGCTGCGCTTCCTAAGAGTCACGTGTACCCTTTGTCCCAAGAGGAGACGTTGGCTATGGAGACATATGTCACGGAATCTCTGGGACAGGGGTACATTCGGCCCTCCATCTCACCCGTCTCCTCGAGTTTCTTTTTTGTGAAGAAAAAGGAGGGAGGTTTGCGTCCGTGTATTGATTATAGAGGTCTAAATGCCATCACGGTGGGGTTTAGTTACCCACTACCTCTCATCGCTTCGGCGGTGGAATCATTTCACGGAGCGCAGTTCTTTACGAAACTGGACCTCAGGAGCGCGTACAGCCTGGTGCGTATTCGGGAGGGAGACGAGTGGAAAACCGCATTTAGTACCACATCGGGCCACTATGAGTACTGCGTCATGCCGTATGGGTTAAAGAATGCTCCAGCCGTGTTCCAATCCTTTGTAGACGACATTCTCAGGGACCTGCACGGGCAGGGGGTAGTTGTGTATATCGATGACATTCTGATCTACTCAACTACTCACGCCGCGCATGTATCTCTAGTGCGCAAAGTGCTTGGCAGACTGCTGGAGCATGACTTATACGTCAAGGCTGAGAAGTGTGTGTTTTCCAAACAAGCCGTCTCCTTCCTGGGTTATCGCATTTCCACCTCGGGGGTGGTGGTGGAGAGTGACCGCATAAAGGCCGTGCGTAATTGGCCGACTCCGACCACGGTAAAAGAGGTGCAGCGGTTTTTGGGTTTTGCCAACTACTACCGGAGATTTATCCGGGGTTTTGGCCAGGTAGCGGCTCCCATTACCTCACTGCTGAGGGGGGGTCCGGTGAGGTTGCGGTGGTCAGCGCCGGCGGACGGAGCTTTCAACAGGTCGAAGGTTCTGTTCACTGAGGCTCCCGTGTTGGCGCATCCGGATCCCTCTTTAGCATTCATAGTGGAGGTGGATGCTTCCGAGGCTGGGGTGGGTGCCGTGCTATCACAGCGCTCGGGTGCGCCACCAAAACTCCGCCCCTGCGCTTTCTTCTCTAGTAAGCTCAGTGCAGCGGAGCGTAACTATGATGTGGGGGATCGGGAGTTGTTAGCGGTGGTCAGGGCTCTGAAGGTGTGGAGACACTGGCTTGAGGGGGCTAAGCACCCTTTTCTCATCTGGACCGACCACCAGAATCTGGAGTATATTCGGGCAGCTCGGAGACTGAACCCACGTCAGGCAAGGTGGGCCATGTTTTTCACCCGGTTTAGGTACACGTTGTCCTATAGACCCGGTTCAAAAAACGTAAAGGCAGACGCACTGTCCCGCCTTTACGACACGGAGGAGAGGACCACTGAACCCACTCCCATCATCCCCGCCTCGAGGCTGATCGCGCCAGTGGTATGGGAGGTGGACTCGGACATCGAGCGGGCGCTACGGGCGGAACCCGCGCCTCCTCAGTGTCCGGCGGGCCGTAAGTACGTACCGCTTGGTGTTCGGGACCGCCTTATTTGGTGGGCTCATGTCCTACCCTCCTCGGGTCACCCTGGGGTGACGAGGACAGTGGGGAGCCTTCGGGGGAGGTATTGGTGGCCTACCTTAGCTCGAGACGTTAGGGTTTATGTCTCCTCCTGTTCGGTATGCGCTCAGAGTAAGGCTCCTAGGCACCTTCCTCGAGGGAAGTTGCAACCCCTCCCCGTTCCACAACGGCCATGGTCTCATCTGTCTGTAGACTTCCTGACCGATCTGCCTCCCTCTCAGGGAAACACTACGGTTCTGGTAATTGTGGATCGGTTTTCTAAGTCCTGCCGTCTCCTCCCGTTGCCCGGTATCCCTACTGCCCTACAGACTGCGGAGGCCTTATTCACTCACGTCTTCCGGCACTACGGGGTGCCGGAGGATATTGTTTCTGATCGGGGCCCCCAGTTCACGTCCCGAGTGTGGAGGGCGTTCATGGAGCGTCTGGGGGTCACGGTCAGTTTGACTTCCGGTTTTCACCCCGAGAGTAATGGGCAGGTGGAGAGAGTGAACCAGGAGGTGGGTAGGTTTCTGCGGTCGTATTGCCAGGACCGGCCAGGGGAGTGGGCGAGATACATTCCCTGGGCCGAGATGGCCCAGAACTCACTACGCCACTCCTCTACTAATGTGTCCCCCTTTCAGTGTGTGTTGGGGTACCAGCCGGTCCTGGCACCATGGCATCCGAGCCAGACCGAGGCTCCTGCGGTGGAGGAGTGGGTACAGCGCTCCAAGGAGACCTGGAGGGCCGTCCGGGAGTCCCTTCAACAAGCTACTGGAAGGCAGAAGAGGAGCGCTGACCGCCACCGCAGTGAGGCCCCCGTGTTCGTACCGGGGGAAAGGGTCTGGCTCTCGACCCGAAACCTACCCCTCCGCTTGCCCTGCCGGAAGCTGAGGCCGCAGTGTGTAGGGCCATTCAAAGTCCTGAGGAGAATAAACGAGGTGTGTTATCGATTAAAACTCCCTTCCTATTATCGTATTAACCCCTCGTTTCATGTGTCTCTCCTCAGGCCGGTGGTAGCTGGTCCCCTGCAGGACGGTGAGGTACCGGAGGCCCCTCCTCCCCCTCTGGACATCGAGGGGTCCCCGGCGTACACGATACGGGCCATTCTGGACTCGAGACGCCGGGCGAGGGGCCTACAGTACCTCGTGGACTGGGAGGGGTACGGTCCGGAGGAGAGGTGCTGGGTACCAGTGGAGGACATGTTGGATCCATCTATGGTAAAGGATTTCCATCGCCTCCATCCGGAGCGCCCTGCGCCTCGTCCTCCGGGTCGACCTCGAGGCCGGTGTCGGCGCGCTGCGGGAGCCGCGCGTCAGAGGGGGGGTACTGTCACGACTTCAACCGAGGCAGGCTCTCCTTCCCGTTCGGGTGGCGCTCGGCGGTCGTCGTCACCGGCCTACTAGCTGCTACTGACTCTTTTTCCTCCCCCTCCTTATGTGTTTATGGTTATCACCTGGTTTGAGGTAATTGGCAATCAGGGTGGCTTTATTAGTCAGCCAGCCTGTTTGCTTCTTTGTGCGGGATTGTTCGTCTGTTTCTTTGGATTTCGGGAGTGGTTCGTGTTTGTGTACTGGTTTTGTCTTCATGTTTGAAGACAGGTGTTTATTTGACACCCAGTAGTCCGGTTTGGACATTTTTGGTTTACGGGTTGGGAATTAAACTCAACGTATTGAAGC